>NC_139650.1:7914282-7984282 GCF_964638095.1 Poromitra crassiceps
AGTTAACTGCTGCGGGGGTCCGCATTTCCGGGGGAATCGGGGGGATTGTGATGTCACGCTGATTCGTCCTATAGCTAACTCAGTATCTACAGTCGGCTATTCAACATTATAACCTCATTAAATAATGTTACATATATAATGATACTGTTAAAAGGTGCTAAATGTACTTCGGGGGACAAGGGGAAAAGAAGTACTGTAGCTTGTGACTAGTTTTATTTTTTGCAAGTAGCTCTCGTCGTAAACGTTTGGCCACGTCTGATATCTAGTAGCCTCTTGTGCAGTGGGGTCGGCGGACCACCAGGGGTCCTTGTTCCAGGGGGTCCCCAGCAAATTGAAGAGTCATTAAACAACCATTATTTAATTGACAAGAAGTTAACACAATCACACGCTGTAGTGTCGAAGAATGGCTGTTTTGGATCATAGTTTCACTGCTATCTCTCTACGCTATGTAATACAGATAGTCCTGGAGTTCTGGACAAAATCATATCTAACAATAACAAAACACATTCTCAGAATTGGGTCTGAGAGATGAATTATCGTCCAATAGCAAGTGTTTGCCTGGGTTTGAGAAGCACTGGTCTACAGCATGTTGGCTCTCTGTGGAGCGCTGACGTTCTGCCGTCCCTGCGTTGCAGAACATGATGATCCTGGGCGACTTCAACGCAGACGGATCCTACGTCTCCAAGAGAGACATGAAGGACATCCGCATCCGCAGCGACAAGAACTTCCACTGGCTGATCGCAGACGACGTCGACACCACAGCTAGCACCGGAAACGACCACACATATGATAGGTACCACATACATACGCATGCACACACACACACACACACGCACAGACAGACAGACACACACAGACACGCATGCACACACACACACACACGCACACACACACGCTCAATTCAGACTTGAGTCACAATTTTAATTGCTCGTGACTTCACTTGGATTGTGGTGACTTAATTGGGACTTGACTCTGACTTGTAATGACGACTTGAAAAGCTTTCTAAAGTCTTGACTTGAGATCTTGTGTTTGTGTAAATGACTTAGATTGAAAGTGATGAGATATGTGCCAGCAGACGAGTGAATTTAAATTATCTTTTCTGAATTTGTATAGAATGACTGAATTTATTGAACTTGAAACTGATTATAGAAATCAAACTCATGATGCTCTTAAACGGTTCTTATCCTATTAAAACCATATTGCATTGAAAGGTCCTCAATTTAGTTTTCTTTAAATTGATACTGGATTGATTTGTTCTGATTTGACTTGTTCTACATTTAGACTTGAGACTTGACATTAATGACTTGGACTTGACTATGTGGTCTACATTTAGACTTGTGCCTCAGGACTTGAGACAAACTTCGGACTGGAGTGAAGTTGACCTGGTCTCACCTCTGAAAGAGAAAAGAAACATCTGATTCAGCGTGTTGTCTCTGTCTCTGTGTTGTCTCTGTCTCTGTGTTGTCTCTGTCTCTGTGTTGTCTCTGTGTTGTCTCTGTCTCTGTGTTGTCTCTGTCTCTGTGTTGTCTCTGTCTCTGTGTTGTCTCTGTCTCTGTGTTGTCTCTGTGTTGTCTCTGTCTCTGTGTTGTCTCTGTCTCTGTGTTGTCTCTGTGTTGTCTCTGTGCAGGATAGTGATCTACGGAGATGACATGCTGCAGGCGGTCGTCCCAAACTCTGCCAAACCCTTCAACTTCCAGAAGGCATACGGTCTCACAGATCAGCAGGTCTGCACGCACACACCCACGCGTGCACACACACACCCACGTGCGCACACACACACACACACACACACACACACACACGCGCGCGCGCACACACACACACACACACACACACACACACACACACACACACGATAAATAAACTGAATATCTGCAATGGATATTTAAAGCCTACACACCCCTTCCCTTTTAGAATTTCTAGCTGTATTTGCCTTGAAGCCTCAGATAATAAACTGATTCATTAAAAACATCATGTTTGGGTCTTCCAGGCACAGAACTCCATTGAGGACATAAAGATCGTTTTCACGGCATTGTGTTGCTAGAGAACAGTTTGAAACCTAGCTTATATCCAGTCAGATCTTTCTTTAGCAAACACACCAACAGGAGGTAACCTAGGGGCAATTTACAATGTTTATGTTGTCAACCGCTTATATTCGACTGTAGCTCAAGAGGTAGAGCGGGTCGTCCACTAATCTCTGAATAAAAGAGGTTGGTGGTTCGACCCCCAGCTCCTCCAGTCTGCATGTGTCCTAGGGCAAGATAGATACTGAACCCTAAATTGCTCCTGATGGCCGTGCCAGCACCCTGCGTGGTAGCTCGTCGCCATCAGTGTGTGAATGGGTGAAACCATGTACCTAGGCTATACTCATTGTAAAGCGCTATATGAATGCAGGCCATTTACCATCTGTTTTATTTACGCTGTTTTCCCATGCTAAGATATTGACTTATTTATGTCATTGTAGACAACACATTTGATCTAATGTGTATATATGATCTCATTTTTTCCTGAACTCTCAAGACAATTTTCTCATGATCTCAGGAGAACAAATTAGGATCAAATAAACAGATGTGAAGAACAGCACACAAAAAAAGATCGAACACTGGTAGTTTAGGTAAAGGTAAAGTCCCACTGATTGTCACACAATGTGTGAAATTTGTTCTCCGCATTTGACCCATCCCCTGGGGGAGCGGTGAGCGGCAGCAGCGCCGCGCTCGGGAATCATATGGTGATCTAACCCCCCAATTCCAACCCTTTTGATGCCGAGTGCCAAGCAGGGAGGCAAATGGGTCCCATTTTTATAGTCTTTGGTATGACTCGGCCAGGGGTCGAACTCACGACCTCCCAGTCTCAGGGCGGACACTCAGACCACAAGGCCACTGAGCTGGTGGTTTAGTGACTGACTATGTTGTTCTGCCCTCTAGTGGACAGCTGCTGTCATGGGAAACGAGGATGACCAATATTATATTAGCAGAGCACAATACTATGCACGATATGGATTTTTTTCAGTTCATACTGATAACCAATAATTACCTGCTACTCATGGCTGATACGATAACCGATCATTTCACATTTTTGTATGTGTATATATATATATAATTTATTAGTTCGATATATATCGTGCATTCCTATTATTACTTCCACTATACATCTTTTTCTAAGATTGTAATTTGATATTGTTGTGATATTATATTGTTATATATTGTCCCTTTCCTCGTCTCTATCAACTAATACAGCAGTTTATTCTGGCAACACAATAATTATCATTATACATACATATTATAACATAGGCCTACATACTATAACTTCTCTGTCAAGAACCAACCTTATTCTGAGGCTACTACTGGGTTTTATCTTGTATTTAAAAATACAACATCCAAGATTATGCATCAATTAAAATAATCAGTCATTGTCTGTATATCTTCCAGGCCCTCAAAGTGAGTGACCATTACCCTGTGGAGGTGGAGCTGAGGTCCATGAGTCTGATAAGAGGCGAAGAGGATGGTAACCAGCAGAAATACTATCTTCTTATGCTTATTATGTTCATGTTCTTATTAATAATAAACTGGTTTTAATCAAACAGAATGGTTGTCACATCCTGAAATTATCCAGCGACTTTCACTATTTTAGCAGCCAACCAGATGTTTAGAATAGAAATCATGTAGAACAGACTAATTTAGCCTCCCAGACTAACATTTACTAGATGTCCAAGTAAATAAGTGCATTTAGTCGGGGGTAACAGGCTGTTTTATTCCCTCTCTCATCAGTAAAACAATATACACATTTTAAATAAAAGACTAGAAATTCTGAAAATTTATTTGCTGACTGAAATAAAATCTCCTGCACCTGTGGTTCCCAACCCAGTCTTTGGGAATGACAGGTTCAGACAATCAGGGCCCAGGGGTGGATTAGACATCATCCCAAGGGATTAGATATCAACTTTCCTGGATTAAGTGGATTATGGGGCTTCCCCCTGCAGGTCTGGAGCAGCGGCCTGGGCAGCTGCGGTCGGCTCTGCCTGATGGAGAGCTGGAGGATCTGAAGAGAGGAAACCTGCTGCTGGAGAGGGAGAAGCTCAGCCTGGAGATCCAGATGCTCCGCATCAAGATGGCCAAGCTCAGACCTGGCAACGAAGTCTGAGACCTGACAACCAAGTTTAAACTCACAAGCTGCTCCAGCTGAGACGTGGCAACCAAGTTTAAACTCACAGTCACAAGCTACTACAGTACCACCCTGCTATTTACTCCGGCTCCGTTCACACAGCGTTCTGATTGCTTCTGACATCTGCTTTTGTTTCCAGCACATTGCAGTGACAGTACGCTTTGTGTTTGACTGAATTGACTCGTCTGTCTGTTCAGACAAACCAACTAAGTTATTACATCAGGTGAATTATTTAATTATCAAGGCAATGCTGACAATGCTAGGTCTCACCATTTGCAAAATAATTTATATAATAGGTCTATCAAGTCCTCACTTTTATGTTGAAGTAGCCTACTGATATTTTTATATAGGCCTACAGTATGTCTATGCCCATCTTCTGGGCAGCGCTTCCCACCCTGAATGTTCAAAATGACCACACGTGTCAATAGAAACGGTCCATTCTGCTGCAACTCGACAGCGCTCCTTAATCCAGAACCTTACTTCCCCAAAAGTTCCTTTTGCAATGTAAAAAACTGGTCCATTGGAGTGAATGGAGATGTCACGACTCTTCTATATACATGGCTCTGATGGCACCCTGACAATATTTCTATAACCAGAGAATGATCATGAGACAGGCTGGAAAAGAAATAAAAAGTTTTGGATGTCCCTGTAATCAATATTGATGTGACATTTGGTCTGAAAATCCCACTTTAACTACCAATTTAAGTTTCAGTTTACTTTTTCTACAAGCAATTCTGCCTGTCATTCCTAAACATGATTATAAACATTGATTTGAACTGTTGCCCGATGTTCACTCAAATTAGATCTATGATTCTAGAATGATAATCATTGAACACTGTATTCAGAAATGTGTACAAGATTACTTTTCTGCATTTTGTTTTACTACAGCGGCTGATACAAACTAAACAGTTTCAATACTGATATGCCGAGATTCTGCATTGATGGAAAGTAGCAATTAAATAATACACAATGAACTGTTTCGCCCTAATTCAGATGTCACCATTTAGCAATGTCAGTTCTCTTCAATTAGCTTTAATTAGAGGCCAACAGCCAATCAGCCAATAACCAGCTGTTTAAAATGGCTTTCCTTTGTAACTGCTGTTCTGACATGATGTGCGATAATCTTGACCAATTCTGTCAGGACTGCAGAAGGATGGAAATAAAAAAGTGCTAATTACAAAAACTTTATTGATATCTCCTTCTTTACAACAAAAAACATTTGGGACAAAAAAAGTTGTTGTAAATAATGTTAGCTTTACAGGAGCCAGAGGAGTTCAGGGTTCCTACACATGTTCCGTTTAGAACCTGCAAACCTTCAGTTCACTTCTAGACTGGATTTGAAGACTTTCATCTGTGCTCAATATGCTGCAAGCTGATCAGGAGCTAGTAGTTAGAATAGGCCTTTTTCACAGCAGCCATTGTGTGGCTAAAAGGCAGGGCAAACACAGGTGCAAGCAAAACCTTAATGAGGGTTTCCAACTTCCAATTCATTTAGGTGTTCCAGTGCCGGGGCCTTCATTAATGTTTTGCTTGCGCCTGTGTTTACCCTGCCTTTTAGACACAAAATGGCCCATTACATAATGGGTTGTAGTGATGCGTGTCAGGGCTGACCAACATTTTTAGATTTCTGACATGTAAGTCCTCAAATTAATTTTCTGTGTAGGAACTCTGGGAGAGGAGGCGGAGTCGGAGTGGGTGGCGTTTCAGGTTAAACTCAGCAAATCAAAATGGCGGACCCCGGCGAACGTACAGCCGTTGGTCAGCGCAGGAAGCAAGGCCGGGGACTCAGTAGCAAAGAGACATCGTCTTCAAATCCAGATCTTACTTCTTCCCCGATTTCTTGATCCCACCACCCGCTGGAGGGAGGGAGGGAGAGAAACAAAAAGGAAGAGACTAGTTAAGGTTTTTGTTACAAAATCTCATTGTAAAACAAAAGATGGTTTTATACTCTATTTTTTTTTAACATTTTACTGTTACTATAATCATACTATAATAATAATAATTGTGTTATTTGTATTGCTTGTATTATCTTGTATTTATCTTTTACCCTAACTACCCATCTTTTATTAGTGTCTTATTCAATTAACTTTTTTTCTCTCCAATAAAATGTTATTAATCGCTTGTAAAGCACTTTGAATTGCATTTGATCTGTTTGAAAGGCGCTATATGAATAAAGATTGGTTTATCATCTGAATGGGCCTGTTTTGTGTTTAAGGGGAACAAGCCGATAGTCAATAACTTCAATAAAGAGTTATACTTTATGTGTAACCTCCCCATGTATAGTTAAAAATATACAACGATCATTAAAAAACCGGCACGTCCATTTAGGAAATGTGAAAAATACCTGAAAAATAATAATAATAATAGAAGAAACAGGTGTTGATTCATTGTATTGTTATGGACAGAATTATTTTGTAAAGAGGTGATTAAGGGGAGGGGGGGTTGTAAGCTTGTTGGGAGAACAGGTAGGTTTTGAGTCGGGGAGTGAAGGTGAGTTATCCGACAGGCTGGGGGAGGGAATTCCAGAGTCGGGGTGCAGCTCTCGAGAACGCTCGATCTCCAAAGCTTTTCAGTTTGGATGGTGGAACGTTGAGGGGAACAGTGGATGAGGATCAGAGGGTACGGTCAGGGCGATGGGGGAGAAGGAGGTCAGTCAGATAAGGGGGGGGGCAGGCTATGGAGGGCTTTGAAGGTGAGGAGGAGTAGTTTGAAGTTGATGCGTTCTTTGATGGGGAGCCAGTGGAGGGAATGAAGGACAGGAGTGATGCGATCACGGGACCGGGTGTTTGTGAGCAGGCGGGCGGCTGAGTTCTGAACCATCTGGAGTCTATGGAGGGAGCGGGAGGTGATGCCGGTGATGAGGGAGTTGCAGTAGTGCAGACGGGAGGAGATGAAGGCGTGGATGAGGGATTCAGCAGCAGGGGGGGGAGAGGCAGTGTCTGATTTTGGCGATGTGGCGGAGATGGAAGTAAGAGGTCTTGATGATGGAGCTGACATGGGAGGGTGGAGTCCAGGATGAAGCCAAGGTTGTTGTGAGCCAGAGGGGGGAGGAGGGGGTGATGGTTGTGTCGTCAATGGCGAGTCAGACGGGTCCGGTTTTGCTGAGTGTAGATTTGGTGCCGACGAGAAGAAGTAAATGTGTAAATGCGTCGTAAATGTGCATTGCAGCGGTGCAGCCAAACGGGATCGCAGCGACTTTATCAATGAATCGCCCGCGCGGCGCACAGAAGGAGAGTACTCGAGTATTTAAATTACTTCAAATACGCATTCCTACCATTTAACCAGGCTCACGGCATGTTCCGGAAAATGAGCTGGGAGCTGCTAAACTACAGCCACTCTGCAGGCGACGCCCACCTGGTACTTGAGGCTGCGGTGGAAATGTTCCGCGCTGGCGGGAGGGCGCTCATAGCGGGTCATTGTTGCTAAACATGCAGGCCGAGCGAGGAGCATCTGGGAATGTTCAGGAATTCACTGCATTTTTAGAAATTGCTTTTATGAGAAGTTGCATGTTATTCTTGTCAGTTTTAGTTAGCGGTCAGTTTTTAGTCTTGGGGTCAGATTAACTGGGGTTTAAGTGTAGTTGTGAATGGACAGATGAAACAGACTGGGGTTTAAGTGTAGTTGTGAATGAACAGAGGAAACAAACTGGGGTTTAAGTGTAGTTGTGAATGAACAGAGGAAACAGACTGGAGTTTAAGTGTAGTTGTGAATGAACAGAGGAAACAGGCTGGGGTTTAATTGTAGTTGTGAATGGACAGATGAAAGAGACTGGGGTTTAAGTGTAGTTGTGAATGGACAGATGAAACAGACTGGGGTTTAAGTGTAGTTGTGAATGGACAGAGGAAACAGACTGGGGTTTAAGTGTAGTTGTGAATGGACAGATGAAACAGACTGGGGTTTAAGTGTAGTTGTGAATGGACAGATGAAACAGACTGGGGTTTAAGTGTAGTTGTGAATGGACAGAGGAAACAGACTGGAGTTTAAGTGTAGTTGTGAATGGACAGAGGAAACAGACTGGAGTTTAAGTGTAGTTGTGAATGGACAGAGGAAACAGACTGGAGTTTAAGTGTAGTTGTGAATGGACAGAGGAAACAGACTGGAGTTTAATTGTAGTTGTGAATGAACAGAGGAAACAGACTGGGGTTTAAGTGTAGTTGTGAATGGACAGATGAAACAGACTGGGGTTTAAGTGTAGTTGTGAATGGACAGATGAAACAGACTGGGGTTTAAGTGTAGTTGTGAATGGACAGATGAAACAGACTGGGGTTTAAGTGTAGTTGTGAATGGACAGAGGAAACAGACTGGAGTTTAATTGTAGTTGTGAATGGACAGAGGAAACAGACTGGGGTTTAAGTGTAGTTGTGAATGGACAGAGGAAACAGACTGGAGTTTAAGTGTAGCTGTGAATGAACAGAGGAAACAGACTGGGGTTTAAGTGTAGTTGTGAATGGACAGAGGAAACAGACTGGAGTTTAAGTGTAGTTGTGAATGAACAGAGGAAACAGACTGGAGTTTAAGTGTAGTTGTGAATGGACAGAGGAAACAGACTGGAGTTTAAGTGTAGTTGTGAATGGACAGAGGAAACAGACTGGAGTTTAAGTGTAGTTGTGAATGAACAGAGGAAACAGACTGGGGTTTAAGTGTAGTTGTGAATGGACAGAGGAAACAGACTGGAGTTTAAGTGTAGTTGTGAATGAACAGAGGAAACAGACTGGGGTTTAAGTGTAGTTGTGAATGAACAGAGGAAACAAACTGGGGTTTAAGTGTAGTTGTGAATGAACAGAGGAAACAGACTGGGGTTTAAGTGTAGTTGTGAATGGACAGAGGAAACAGACTGGGGTTTAAGTGTAGTTGTGAATGGACAGAGGAAACAGACTGGAGTTTAAGTGTAGTTGTGAATGGACAGAGGAAACAGACTGGAGTTTAAGTGTAGTTGTGAATGGACAGAGGAAACAGACTGGAGTTTAAGTGTAGTTGTGAATGGACAGAGGAAACAGACTGGGGTTTAAGTGTAGTTGTGAATGGACAGAGGAAACAGACTGGGGTTTAAGTGTAGTTGTGAATGGACAGAAGAAACAGACTGGAGTTTAAGTGTAGTTGTGAATGGACAGAGGAAACAGACTGGAGTTTAAGTGTAGTTGTGAATGGACAGAGGAAACAGACTGGAGTTTAAGTGTAGTTGTGAATGGACAGAAGAAACAGACTGGAGTTTAAGTGTAGTTGTGAATGGACAGAGGAAACTGACTGGGGTTTAAGTGTAGTTGTGAATGGACAGAGGAAACTGACTGGGGTTTAAGTGTAGTTGTGAATGGACAGAGGAAACAGACTGGAGTTTAAGTGTAGTTGTGAATGGACAGAGGAAACAGACTGGAGTTTAAGTGTAGTTGTGAATGGACAGAGGAAACAGACTGGGGTTTAAGTGTAGTTGTGAATGGACAGAAGAAACAGACTGGAGTTTAAGTGTAGTTGTGAATGGACAGAGGAAACTGACTGGGGTTTAAGTGTAGTTGTGAATGGACAGAGGAAACTGACTGGGGTTTAAGTGTAGTTGTGAATGGACAGAGGAAACAGACTGGAGTTTAAGTGTAGTTGTGAATGGACAGAGGAAACAGACTGGAGTTTAAGTGTAGTTGTGAATGGACAGAGGAAACAGACTGGAGTTTAAGTGTAGTTGTGAATGGACAGAGGAAACAGGCTGGGGTTAAGTGTAGTTGTGAATGGACAGAGGAAACTGACTGGGGTTTAAGTGTAGTTGTGAATGGACAGAGGAAACAGACTGGAGTTTAAGTGTAGTTGTGAATGGACAGAGGAAACAAACTGGGGTTTAAGTGTAGTTGTGAATGGACAGAGGAAACAGACTGGGGTTTAAGTGTAGTTGTGAATGGACAGATGAAACAGACTGGGGTTTAAGTGTAGTTGTGAATGGACAGAGGAAACAGACTGGGGTTTAAGTGTAGTTGTGAATGGACAGAGGAAACAGACTGGGGTTTAAGTGTAGTTGTGAATGGACAGAGGAAACAGACTGGGGTTTAAGTGTAGTTGTGAATGGACAGAGGAAACAGACTGGAGGTTAAGTGTAGTTGTGAATGGACAGAGGAAACAAACTGGGGTTTAAGTGTAGTTGTGAATGGACAGAGGAAACAGGCTGGGGTTTAAGTGTAGTTGTGAATGGACAGATGAAACAGACTGGAGTTTAAGTGTAGTTGTGAATGGACAGAGGAAACAGGCTGGGGTTTAAGTGTAGTTGTGAATGAACAGAGGAAACAGACTGGAGTTTAAGTGTAGTTGTGAATGGACAGAGGAAACAGACTGGAGGTTAAGTGTAGTTGTGAATGGACAGAGGAAACAAACTGGGGTTTAAGTGTAGTTGTGAATGGACAGAGGAAACAGGCTGGGGTTTAAGTGTAGTTGTGAATGAACAGAGGAAACAGACTGGAGTTTAAGTGTAGTTGTGAATGGACAGAGGAAACAGACTGGAGGTTAAGTGTAGTTGTGAATGGACAGAGGAAACAAACTGGGGTTTAAGTGTAGTTGTGAATGGACAGAGGAAACAGGCTGGGGTTTAAGTGTAGTTGTGAATGGACAGATGAAACAGACTGGAGTTTAAGTGTACCGTAAATTCCGGACTATAAGCCGCGGCTTTTTTCCCGTTTTTTGGCCCCTGCGGCTTATATAACGGTGCGGCTTATCTATGGATTTTTTCCAAAAAAAAAAAAAAAATCTCTCTTTTTTAGCACTCTTTCTAACTATAAATCCACTTCTGTTTTAATTTCCTCTCTTGCCCTCTTTTAACAACATAACATAACATAACATAACACAACACAGGTAAGCAGAAAGAAAAAGACGAAGCAATCACGCCATGAATGAGGAAATGACTCACCTGCTGGAGGCTGGAGATACACGGCTTGGGCTAAACTTTTACTCCGTGAAACACTATCGATTAAGTCCGACATCGCTCAGAGGTTTTGAGCAGCTTGAAAACAAGTTTGAAAACGTGCAGAAGTCCATCCACTCACTCACTAAAGAAACTAAGGCAACCGTGAACAGAGTTTATAATGCGGAAAAGCGCATCCGCGCACTGGAGGACAAAAACAACACAGTGAGTCCGAAAATGGATAAAATGCAAAATCGAAACCCTGCACACGCAGGTTGATGACTTAATCAGCAGGAGTAAAAGAAATAACATTCGCCTGATCAATGTAAAAGAGGGAGCTGAGATGGATGACATGGACGCTTTCGTGGCAAAATCCTGTGTTACATCCTGGACCTGAAGGAAGGCGAGAAACCACCAGAGGTGGACAGGGCACACCGGGCGCCTCGGCCACGTCCAGACCCCGGCCTGCCACCGAGGGCCATCTTCATCTGCCTACTCCGCTGGCCCGACCGTCAACTCATCCTCCAGGCTGCGGGGAAGAAGCCCCTCACCGTCCGCGTTGGTGCAACAGAAACGCGCAACATACAACAGCATCATCGAGTCAATGGATATCGCTTTGGCGTACTGTACCCAGCGAGACTCGTCATAACCATTGATGGACAGCGGCGGAACAAGAGCTCAAAGTGAAACTGCCGAATATCTTTTGAGTTGGACTGGTCAATAGTACTGTGAGTAACTAAAATAAAAAAATAAAAAACGGAATTCTCTCTTCTTTAGCACTCTTTCTAACTATAAATCCACTTCTGTTTTAATTTCCTCTCTTGCCCTCTTTTCACCACACCGCGGACACTGTGTGCACTGTAAAAATAAACAACGGTGGTGTTGTGTTATGTTGTTTTGTTGAAATGTTACGGTAATACGGTAAATGGGAGCTTCCTCAAACAGCCATCTCTTTCCCGACAATCCCCTCTGTGCGTGACCACTTACATATGGTAATTACGGTAAGCAAACGGCCACTCGGCCAACTCCCTCCCCCGACTACCAGGAGAAAATCACAAACTTCGGCGAATTCACACAAAGGAAGATCAAGGAATATTCACAACAAGACGAGCAGTAGAAGCGGAATATTATAGGAGTGTGAAAACATCCACAATCACCAACGGGTTCCAAAACGCTGGACTGCTGCGGGATGAAGAGGATGACGCCGCCACAGCTGGCGCTGAGGGCCGTCAGAGGCTTCAGAGGCTGTTCGATGCCGACAGTGACGAAGAGGAGTTCGTTGGTTTTGAGTGACAATGAAGGAGAGAGGAGAGTGGTTGACGAAGCCACCCTGAACCTGTTCGTTTCCGACACTGAAGATGAGGACTTTGGTGGTTTCAGTACGCAGGAAGAAGAGGAAGACGAGGGTTAGTGACTTGACTTCTCTGGTTACAGCCGTTTGCTGCACATATAGCCTATTGTTGTGTGATTTTGTCTGGGGATTAGTGACCTGACTTTTGTTTTGTTTTGTTGAAATGTTAATAAATGGGAGCTTCCCCAAACAGCCATCTGTTTCCCGACATTCCTCTCTGTGCACGAACCCTTTCATATGGTAATTAAACATCAAAACACCCGCGGCTTATAGACCGGTGCGGCTTATAGAAGAAAAAAATAGTCAATTTTGGTCCCGCGGCTTATAGACCGGTGCGTCTTATAGTCCGGAATTTACGGTAGTTGTGAATGGACAGAGGAAACAGACTGGAGTTTAAGTGTAGTTGTGAATGGACAGAGGAAACAGACTGGAGTTTAAGTGTAGTTGTGAATGGACAGAGGAAACTGACTGGGGTTTAAGTGTAGTTGTGAATGGACAGAGGAAACAGACTGGGGTTTAAGTGTAGTTGTGAATGGACAGAGGAAACAGACTGGGGTTTAAGTGTAGTTGTGAATGGACAGAGGAAACAGACTGGGGTTTAAGTGTAGTTGTGAATGGACAGAGGAAACAGACTGGGGTTTAAGTGTAGTTGTGAATGGACAGAGGAAACAGACTGGGGTTTAAGTGTAGTTGTGAATGGACAGAAGAAACAGACTGGAGTTTAAGTGTAGTTGTGAATGGACAGATGAAACTGACTGGGGTTTAAGTGTAGTTGTGAATGGACAGATGAAACAGACTGGAGTTTAAGTGTAGTTGTGAATGGACAGATGAAACTGACTGGGGTTTAAGTGTAGTTGTGAATGGACAGAGGAAACAGACTGGGGTTTAAGTGTAGTTGTGAATGGACAGATGAAACAGACTGGAGTTTAAGTGTAGTTGTGAATGGACAGAGGAAACAGACTGGGGTTTAAGTGTAGTTGTGAATGGACAGAAGAAACAGACTGGAGTTTAAGTGTAGTTGTGAATGGACAGAGGAAACAGGCTGGGGTTTAAGTGTAGTTGTGAATGGACAGAGGAAACAGACTGGGGTTTAAGTGTAGTTGTGAATGGACAGAGGAAACAGACTGGGGTTTAATTGTAGTTGTGAATGGACAGATGAAACAGACTGGGGTTTAAGTGTAGTTGTGAATGGACAGAGGAAACAGACTGGGGTTTAAGTGTAGTTGTGAATGGACAGAGGAAACAGACTGGGGTTTAAGTGTAGTTGTGAATGGACAGAGGAAACGGACTGGGGTTTAAGTGTAGTTGTGAATGGACAGAGGAAACAGACTGGGGTTTAAGTGTAGTTGTGAATGGACAGAGGAAACGGACTGGAGTTTAAGTGTAGTTGTGAATGGACAGAGGAAACGGACTGGGGTTTAAGTGTAGTTGTGAATGGACAGAGGAAACAGACTGGGGTTTAAGTGTAGTTGTGAATGGACAGAGGAAACAGACTGGGGTTTAAGTGTAGTTGTGAATGGACAGAGGAAACAGACTGGGGTTTAAGTGTAGTTGTGAATGGACAGAGGAAACAGACTGGGGTTTAAGTGTAGTTGTGAATGGACAGAGGAAACAGACTGGGGTTTAAGTGTAGTTGTGAATGGACAGAGGAAACAGACTGGGGTTTAAGTGTAGTTGTGAATGGACAGAGGAAACAGACTGGGGTTTAAGTGTAGTTGTGAATGGACAGAGGAAACAGACTGGAGTTTAAGTGTAGTTGTGAATGGACAGAGGAAACAGACTGGGGTTTAAGTGTAGTTGTGAATGGACAGAGGAAACAAACTGGGGTTTAATTGTAGTTGTGAATGGACAGATGAAACAGACTGGGGTTTAAGTGTAGTTGTGAATGAACAGAGGAAACAAACTGGAGTTTAAGTGTAGTTGTGAATGAACAGAGGAAACAACCTGGGGTTTAAGTGTAGTTGTGAATGGACAGAGGAAACAAACTGGGGTTTAATTGTAGTTGTGAATGGACAGATGAAACAGACTGGGGTTTAATTGTAGTTGTGAATGGACAGATGAAACAGACTGGGGTTTAAGTGTAGTTGTGAATGGACAGAGGAAACAAACTGGGGTTTAAGTGTAGTTGTGAATGGACAGATGAAACAGACTGGGGTTTAATTGTAGTTGTGAATGGACAGATGAAACAGACTGGGGTTTAAGTGTAGTTGTGAATGGACAGATGAAACAGACTGGGGTTTAAGTGTAGTTGTGAATGAACAGAGGAAACAAACTGGAGTTTAAGTGTAGTTGTGAATGAACAGAGGAAACAACCTGGGGTTTAAGTGTAGTTGTGAATGGACAGATGAAACAGACTGGGGTTTAAGTGTAGTTGTGAATGGACAGAGGAAACAGACTGGGGTTTAAAGTCGAGGTGAACCGGAACGGAGTGCACTAGCGCGAGCGTCGGAGACTGAAAACAAATTGAGAGGCGGACCATATACGGTGTCGATGATTTAATTTGACAATTCTGTCGACTGGCTTTGGCATTGGTCAATCATGGCGTGTTCCACCCCCAAATCGAGTGGGATTCAGCGTGTTGTCGTGCTACGCGAGTGGGATCCGCGGAGTACCAGGCAGCCACCTGCTTCGTGCGGAGCGAGCGGACAATCCGATGCATGGGTGCTGCCCGCCTGCCTGGAATGTCCGAGGGGCGACCCCTGACAACCACGCTCTCAAGCGCGCGCTTTTTACGCTATTTCTGTAAATACGATATTCCTGGAATGCACGTTTTAACGAGCCAGTTACATTTCTTTGCATTCTTAAGAGATTATAGTTTTTGTTTTTTGTTCATGTTTCATACAATTGGCCAAGTTAGTACCGTAAATTCCGGACTATAAGGCGCACCGGTCTATAAGCCGCACCTTCAAAGGTGACTATTTTTTTCTTCTATAAGCCGCACCGGTCTATAAGCCGCGGGTGTTTTGATGTTTAATTACCATATGTAAGGCTTCGTGCACAGAGGGGATTGTCGGGAAAGAGATGGCTGTTTGGGGAAGCTCCCATTTATTAACATTTCAACAAAACAAAAGTCAGGTCACTAATCCCCAGACAAAATCACACATTGTGAGATGCTTAAAAATCACCATCGGCGGGAGCTGCTGTGCAGCCAAGAACACAAGTGAAATTCGTTCTCTCGTGACCTGTGGTTCTCAACGTGATGGACGATTCACCTTTCTTGTTAACAGTCCTAGTGAGAGGCAGGTCGAACGTCAAAGGCACTTCATCCATATTTATGATCTGCTCCGGTCCGATGGAATATTCCTTGATCTTTCTTTGTGTGAATTCGCCGAAGTTTGTAATTTTCTCCTGGTAGTCGGGAGGGAGTTGCTGACACACAGTCGTCCGCGCCCTGACGGACAGTCCCTTTCGTCTCGGGTTTGTGCATGATCCTTTGCTGCTGCTGCTGTTGTTGTTCCTGTCTCGCTACTGTCTCAGACATGGCTTTCAGGCTCAATCGCCGCCATCGTCGTAACACAGCCAGTTCTCCATCTTTTGAAGCATGATGTTAGATTACAACGAGCTAGTTGTGTGGCTTAGCCTTCCAAAATGTTGCTGTTAGTTTTTTAGAATGTAATACATAGAATTGGGAATGTTACATTCAATTTCATTCAGACTGTCTTTCTGGCTCAATCGCTGCCTTTTTCCCCCCGGAGCGAGGGAGGAGGGAGGGAGGGTGTTTTACCGCAGTGGCTGAGAGAGAGTAGTGGCACAGTGCTCCAATCAGGTCGCGAGGCACATTTTTTGCAACATCATCCAATCAGGGTCTCGCTCTCATAATGTCTGTCTTGCTCTCGTTCTGCCTCATACCAACATCCATAGATTTTGGAGGTTCCCGAGTGGCCGTTTGCTGGAAAAATCCATAGATAAGACGCACCGTTATATAAGCCGCAGGGGGCAAAAAAGGCCAAAAAACGGGAAAAAAGCCGCGGCTTATAGTCCGGAATTTACGGTAGTTAGTTTATGGGATAGGAATTCTGCCAGATGACAGGCACTAGGCACCATTTTCTACTTCATTTGGAAGAGAAAATTATCCTGAAATGGAGATTTGATTGACAGCTGCATGTCGTGATATGATTGGTTGAAATGGGGTAGAAATTTGATAGTACTAGGTGACATCAGCAAACTGTAAATTACTGTTATCAATGAAATCTTGAAAAATGAACTTTTGATGGGAAAAAGTGTGACAAAACTAAAGAAATTAGATTTTTGTGATTTTTTTTTTGCATACATAGGTGCACTGCATACCCAGGTATTTGAACTAAAAGAAAAGAAAAGTCATTTTTGGGTTCAGCTCGACTTTAAGTGTAGTTGTGAATGGACAGAGGAAACAGACTGAGTGATATCAGACAGGGTCTTACTCAGAGGTCCTTTTCCTGCAGCTTTGGTCTTCATGGCGTCCAAGGCCTTCTGGTCCTCTTTCTGTTTCTGCTTATGCGCAATCTCATCCTACAGAGAGACAGACAGACATAGAGACAGACAGGCAGGCAGAGAGAGAGACAGAGAGGCAGAGACAGACAGGCAGGCAGAGAGACAGACAGACAGGCAGAGAGAGACAGAGAGGCAGAGAGACAGGCAGGCAGGCAGACAGACAGGCAGGCAGAGAGACAGACAGGCAAAGAGACAGAGAGACAGGCAGGGAGACAGACAGGCAGGCAGACAGACAGACAGACAGGCAAAGAGACAGACAGGCAGAGCGACAGACAAAGAGACAGACAGACAAAGAGACAATTAAATTAGTTTAAAATCCTCTGGGGGAGCTCGTCCCACTATGAGGACTTACAGGCAAAAAACGGCATTGTCATTGTTCCTCCTGCTATGCTTCCTATAAACAGGGTTGCCACTATTTTAATGCACTTCAGCGTTAAAATCGTTAATTGAATTGCACAGTCGTTGATTGTCCCTTACATCATTTAGGTCTTTATCAATTAACAAGTCTGAGTCTCCAACTTCCGAGTTCAAATGCATGAACGTTCGAGTCCTAGTCATCAGTGCTCAAGCCCAAGTTGAGTCACAACCTAAAGTCTGAAAATGAGTACCTGGACTTAAAGGATCATTTTGTTTTGTTTTTTCTTCAAACTGGACCCTATTTTCCACACTGTATGTGTCTGAGAAACTCATCGTGACACATTTTTTCCAAATTGGTCGAGTGGAGGGGCAACTAGCAAGACAGCACTGTGTCACCATGGAGGATTTCCCCTCTCTCGACAACACAACAGCGCTGTCCAGGTTGAAAAAAAAACGAAATTATCCTTTAACTTGACTACAAACTGTACTGCATCATGATAAAATAATCTGGGCCAAACACAGAGAGGCTGAAGTCTTGGCTCAAAGGCCTGCAATTAATTTGGCCTGTACACTTACTATGTCCAACAATACAGTCTAACATGGTTGAGTCAGTGTTAGGGCCAGAGGAGCTTACATCATCCATATCTTTAGACTGTTTCTAACATGGTTGAGTCAGTGTTAGGGCCAGAGGAGCTTACATCATCCATATCTTTAGACTGTTTCTAACATGGTTCAGTCAGTGTTAGGGCCAGAGGAGCTTACATCATCCATATCTTTAGACTGTTTCTAACATGGTTCAGTCAGTGTTAGGGCCAGAGGAGCTTACATCATCCATATCTTTAGACTGTTTCTAACATGGTTCAGTCAGTGTTAGGGCCAGAGGAGCTTACATCATCCATATCTTTAGACTGTTTCTAACATGGTTCAGTCAGTGTTAGGGCCAGAGGAGCTTACATCATCCATATCTTTAGACTGTTTCTTGGGCGCCTTCAGCGGCTTCTTCTTGCCTCCTACAGGGAATAAAAGACATGCTTAGTTCGCTAGCCGTGTGGTTAACCCCATCCCCTGCTAAATGAGCTCGAACATAGACTTGAACATAGACATGAATATTGCGATAAATTCCACTCCGAAATCTCGCAGTTATATGTTGGTTTGCTTATCGGCAAATACGCTACAGCAGAACCCAGCAGAACACAATTTGAGGCCTTTCACAAATAGTGTGACTCGACTCTTTAATTCGGCACGCGTCCACTGCAGTAGATGTTCTGCTGTTAATATCCCGCAATTTGCAACCATTCTATCAGTTGACATCTTATTGAAATTAAGTGGTGTGGAATTTACCATAAAATCATAGCATTCGTTTAAATCCATTAAGTCTTGTTTTGTCAGATTTGACACATTTTAGCATGGATGGATTTGGCGTGAACGTGTCTGTCTAGATCGCGCTAACGATGTTCAGCTAACTAGCTTAGCGTTATCCAACACATCACATCACAGCAACACAAAACAGGCTTGGCTAACATTTATTTCGCTGTCAGAAATAATCTGTCATCATGAGTCATGACAGACATGTTCGTGTGAAGCCTCACCTTCCCTTCCAGACATATCTCAGGCCGAAAGAGGATTTCTTGACGAAAACTGTCCGGCTAATAATAATGCTGCTACTGGTTGTTGTAATGCGCGTTGTGAGGACCCCGGTGCACTCTGACCCGGAAGCAGAATATCTGTTTTGTGCCTGACCGCAAAACCACCTGGAACCTGCTAACTGCTTAGCCAAAGGAAACTTCATCAGTGTCATGTACTCAGCGTTTCCCATTTGACAACCTTGAAAGCAGACGTTCTATTTCATTCAACATCTTTAATCATGTGGATCTTGTTGGATGACATTGTCAGACAGTGTTAAGGTTCTGATCAGGTCAGTATATTAGCCATAGACCATAGCTGCTAGAAAACGTGGAGCTAACGGCTAGCTAGCTAGTTGGGAGGAAGTATTTAGGAAAGGAGCATCCAACTCACCTTGGATAAAATAATTTGACATAGTTAATGTTACATAATATATTGCACTCCTTTCAGACAAGCTGGTTATGTATTTGATCTATAGTATTAGTAGTGCTGTTATGACTTGTGAATTAACTTTAGCTGTTTGCTGAGGTGAGGATGTTCAAAGTCATCCCCATCTTACCATCACACAGTGCAGAGAATGACAGGTGAAGCTCATGATGCTGATGCATGTCCTGCCAGCTAACAGTTTAAACTTAAACTTCAGATACAGTGGTTAGATAGAAAGTCAACAGGGACGTGTTTGTAATAAGAAGTGACTGGACTCATCTGAAGTTTATTTTTTATTTTTTTACTTTATTTACAAAAAAGATGTACAAATTATGTCAGACAGACAATAACACAGCACCATACAAGAGAGCTATAAAGAAGTAACAGAAAAAAAATGAAAAATACAATAATTAATTATTACAAGTTCAAGTTCAAGTTCAAGTTCAAGTTTATTCATATGTCCCAGAAGGGCACTTTGGGTTGCAGCAGAGCAAAAAACAAAACAGTCATAAAATCACACAAGACTCGAAATAAAAACATGAAAACAAAGTGCAGACACAAATAGACCATAAAACTATAAAAACCATAAAAGACCATAGAACCATAAAAACAAAATGGAGACACAATAGACCACGACATAGTGCAAAGTAAGTTCAGTTCAAAAGTGCCAGTGTAGTTTAAAGTGCATTAGAGACCGATAAGTGCAAAATGCAAGGCAGTCTAAGAAGGAGACTTAGCCACACAGCGCTACATATTACAGAAAGTAAATGCTACAATATAACTATTGTATGGTAGAACATAAATAAATAAAAACATCAAATGGATGTTACATTACTGTATGTTCTCTTAAGTAGCATTTAAAGCTCGGATCGAAGCAGGCACAAAGGAATTCCTATATCTATTTTTCTTGGCCAAGGGAGCACGAAGACGAAGGCCAGATGGAAGCAGCTCATATTCAGAGCACAGCGGATGTCAAAGACAAATTGACATGTTAGAATGAAATAAATAAATAATAAGGATCAGACAAAGTGACATTAGCTCAAGTCAATTGACTTCAGCGGTTACATCAAATATGTTTCTGCAATATTCTAAAAACCGGTTGCTTTTTTATTGTTTACAAGAGCACGAGAATTAAGCAATGAGTTAAATTCAATCAAAAAGAGGGCCAAGTACCTAAAAACCTCTCTTTATGAATAAAGATAAATCAGCTTAATTGATTGATTTGGTTAATTGGCGGTTGACTTTTACATGCATCAATAAGAGAGTGAGCCTTTATGCATATAGAGCAATTGGTTTTGGAGCCTCCCTCCGCTCCGGCACGCAAAACAACAGTCCGCTGCTTCATCCAGGAATGTTTTCAAAGTGATGATGTTCGATTGTCTGCACAATTCTTTGCTCATTTCATTTGTTTGATTCCTTCTGGGAAGCTTTTGCCTTGCATAAGTATTTCTCTGCTGATTGGATTTCCTGCGCAGCTCCTGTGTTTTCCCCCTCCTCTGTGTCTCTCGTGCGTTATGTCCAAAAGGCTTGATCCAAGACTCAGTAATTAAGCGTTATAGGGTTGCTGTACTTACCGGTGTTTCTGAGAGAGTCGTTACAGAGCCGTTACATCAAATTAAATCTTCACAGGACATAATATGTCTATCTGTTACAACACCTTTTAAAATAAAGGTTCACAAGACCTTTGTTTGACATTTGATAAAACAAATCTGTATTCATCTGTATTGGTGTTCTCCCAGGTGCCTGGCTCCATGTCGTCTGCAGTTTTGGCCTGACAGCCACGCTCCTGGCTGCTCCTGCTGCACTCTGACTGCTGCTCTTCTCAATGAGGTACGGGGCAGATTTAGGTCCATGAGCTCTAGAAACAGCATGTGAGCAGCAGGGCGGCTGCTGATGAGGGAGGGTCTGTAAACCAGGAAGTCCAGCTTCACTTTCCTGTGGCAGCATGCTGAACTGTATGTAGTAAGGTACAGTATGTGGTGGCTGGTGGCGTTGAAAATAGGGGAGGAAGGTGGGAAAAACCCATGGCGTCATATTATTTTACACTAGTTACCTACGCACTATCGTTACCTACACACCTAGACATTACTAGACACCTACCTCTGTGTGTTTTTGATATGTTGTGTTACTGTCATTGATGTTGCTGCTGCTGTAATGCCAGAATTTACCTCCAGGGATGAATAAAGTACTTATTATTGTGCCTGTTGATGAGCGATTTAAACAGAGCGACAGAGCGATTCCAAAGGGTTGCATCGAGCGACAGAGAGAAAAATAAATATCTCTGTGTGAACACAGCTTTAGTCTGGCAGTAAAATGTTTGATGAATAAATCAATCAAACACACTCCACTACTGTACTGCTGACAGTAGCTGTCGTAAAGACAGGGGGAGTGACTATCAGCTACTGTCATCAACTCAACTACCAACATACTCGTTTAGTTACAGTACATTCCATTGCATGGAGGGGAAAGTTACGCCAGATTTATCAACTTTGGAGCGTTATTTATTTACCATTACCCCCCTTCCCGACATGCTAGGTTGACATGCTTGGTCGCAATCGATTCCTTATTTCTCCTAGTTTAATTTCATATGGTATAAGGATCATCATTCTAGCTTTAAAAAGGAGCTCGCTATCAGCCGCGGATTTACGGGCCAAATTCAGTTGTAATATGTGGGAGTTTAAGGTCGCCCTTTTTATTAGCAAAATGAAAATGAATGGGGAGCTTACTTCCGGGGTGGGAAACGTCACGAAGAGTCACGTGACTGTTGAGCTCTATAGGAGGCAGCCCTAACTTAATGATATGGATCATTCTTCTTGGTCCTGTAGGTACGCAGGTGCTCAGGTGTCTCTGTGGACTCATGGGTCGTGCTGTCTGCTCCGCCTCTCCCTGCTGCCCGGCGGTGTCCCAGGCAGAGTCACCCTGCTCCGAACCTATAGCGCCCCCCAACAGCCCACAAACCCCACCCCTCCGGAGGGTAAGGGAGGAGGCGAGGTGGTAAAGGAGCGCACCTTGGCTGCCTTACAGGTACAGGAAGCAAGCAAAGGAGAGCTTGGATTGAAGCGCTCTGAGTGGGGGGGGGGGGGGGGGGGGGGTACGATAGTGATCTACCAGTGATACAACCAGCATACAATGTGATATAAGTTCAGTGACAACAAAGTCTGACTGTGCACAATTCTGTTTCTTTCTGAGACGCAAATCTTTCCAGCGATGCCATTGGCTGCTAGAATGTAAACAACAATTTAAAATTGCCGTTACAAAGTGACAGTAATATAATGTGGATGGAGCGCTTGTGAAACTGTGATGGTCAAGAGTCTCATTAGTGAATGCTACTGCAGAATAACATGGAGCCG
The DNA here is from genome assembly GCF_964638095.1 of Poromitra crassiceps. Taxonomy (NCBI): domain Eukaryota; kingdom Metazoa; phylum Chordata; class Actinopteri; order Beryciformes; family Melamphaidae; genus Poromitra; species Poromitra crassiceps. Next base: position 7,936,895 of record NC_139650.1, read on the forward strand.
ATGTCACCATTCCGTCTCAAAATGTCGGTGTTGACATTCAAAAACCTTTAAACTTTAACAAGAATGCCTGCTTTTGCCCCCCACCAAAGGGGGGGCTATGGATCGGTCTCCATCCGTTAGTTCAGTTGTCTGTTAGTTCATTTCGTTCGTTTGTTAGTTAGTCACACTGTAATGGTGACATTCTACCACTAGGGGCGGCATTGGCAATGAATGGGAACTCAGTGGTAAAGTAGTTCATAGAGTTAAAAGTGATCATAGTAACATAATAGTCTAAACAGGCTACACACTTCGAGACATCAGACTGGGTTGAAGTGAGAGTCAATGGTGAAATTCACACTTACCCTCCTGCTATTATGCTATATTATATATTGTATTGTACATTGTGTAAAGTACGGATTGTATTTATTGCATAATTGTAGTTCTCATATTTTGTACGGTATTGAGTAAAACAGGACAATTACATTTCAAGATATAACTTGTAAGCCTAATTCTGAGGAGGAGACCAACATAAATATATGGTTAGTCTATCCTTTCATTGTCCCATATGAAAATGCTTATACAATTTCACTGATATTTCAAATTCACTAAGCAGCTGACTGACCCAAGGGTGGAACTACTGGTTGGGGGCAGCATCTATTGTTGACTATTTGCTTATTCTTTTGTATGTTTGTATTTTCCTCTGGCAGCATGTGGGTGAGCTGGGCAGGCAGTGGGGTCAGAAGTCGGCTCAGACGGCCTCAGCCACAGCCAGCTACTGGTGGGAGAGGTACGAAGAGTTTGTCGGCCTGAACGAAGTCCGTGACGCCCAGACCAACGTCACTGAGGTCAGCACACAGTAAGAAGTTCAAAGTTCAGTCCTTGTTAGACACATCATACACCTTGTTTTTTTTTACATCAAAAGTACCGCTTATACACAGGTTAGTCAGAATAAAACGGAAACTTCTGGTTAAAACTTTCAAAATAATGTAATTTAAAGTCGAACTGAACCCGTTCGTCGCGTGCGTCGGAGTCCGTTTCAGACTGAAAACATAATTTGTCTGAGATGACAGGTTGAGAGGCAGGTCATAGTATCATGTCGATGATTTTATTTGACAATTCTGGGGTCTGGATTGGGCTTTAACCAATCCTGGCGTGTTCCGCCTCCAAATCGAGTGGGATTCAGCGTGTTGTGGTGATCTCCTCGGGAAGAGCCTGCTGACGCGAGGTTAGTGGCTGAGTGGAGCTCAGCGAGCCGCAGGCAGCCAGCTGCCTTCGTGTTGCCGAGCGGAGAGTGCAGCCCGTCGGCCTGGAATCTCCGAGGTGCGACCACTGACAACCAGGCTCTCTGAGGCGCGCGCCATTATCACTATTGCGGTAAATAATATTCCTGGAATGCGAGTTTTAAAGAGCCAGTTACATTTCTTTGCATTCTTAGACATTACCGTTTGATTTAGTTTGCATAATTGGTCAAGTTAGTAGTTAGTTTATGGGCTAGAAATCCTGCCAGATGACAGGCACTAGGTGCCATTTTCCCCTTCATTTGGAAGAGAAAATTATCCTGAAATGAAGATTTGATTGACAGCTGCCATGTTGTGATATGATTGGTTGAAATGAGGTAGAAATTTGATAGTACTAGGTGACGTCAGCAAACTGTAATTACTGTTATGAATGAAATCTTGATGTGACTTTTGATGTGAAAAAGTGTGAAAAACTAAAGAAATTTGATTTTTGTGATTTTCTTTTGACATACATTATTAAATAGGTGCACTGAATACCCAGGTATTTGAACTAAAAGAAAAGAAAAGTCATTTTTGGGTTCAGCTCAACTTTAAATAAAAGTAATAGCCTTATTGATGCATGCCTGGAGGAGAAAAAGGTATTTGAATGAAGGAAGCAGCACGTCCTGTGTGTGTCCCCCAGGCGGAGGCAGGGTTCATGGTAGCCAGAGGGATGGTGCGCGAGGCCCACAGCAGCCTGGAGGTTCTGCGGACGCGGGTCAGGGAGGTGAGAGACCGGCTGGAGCGCGTCTCCAAAGAGGAGGCACACTACCTGGAGCTGGCCACGCTCGAGCACAAACTGCTGCAGGTAAGTCGCTAAGATTCTAAAAACACGTGAATAGAAACATCAATAAACAGAAAAAAACTCAAATAAGCAAACTGGTGAAGGGGAGTAGGAGAGAGAATCATTACAGAGAGGCATTTTATTGTGTCTTTCTGCTTGTAAACAAAGCAAGCTAATGGTAGAGTTTCTGGTTCTCTACATGTCCCATTTTCGCCTTTTCCGCGTCCTTTTCTTGAAATATTTCAACCAATAGCTAACATTCTCTGTGGTTACGTTAGGCCCCGCCTCTTGTCAACCACAACCCAGTCAAACCAATAGACAAACCAAAGACGTGTTCACCAGTTATAGATCCATTTCACAGCAACTGTTTTGAGGCGGTAAAGCAGGTTAACCCACACCATTGGTTCCATTCCATTTAGGTGTTCCAGTGCCAGTATTGGTTACAACTGCTTTACTTCCTACTTTACCACCTCCAAACAGTTGCTGTGAAAAGGGCATATGTTCTCTAATATGAAGTTAAAGCTTGATGCTACACAATTAGGGCTTTAAATCGCTGCTATCCTCTATAATGGGAGAACCTCATAATATTTAGACAGTGTTTGTTTCAACATATGAAATTTGAAATACAATGAAGACAAGGGGGAAATAGCAGATCTCTAATCTAATGTGATAAATGCTGAAAACCATCACTATTGAGGGAACAGTAAGGGAAAGCTCCAGCAAAGCTCCAACAACGAAACTAAAATGCCTAAAGCCAATGTATGCAAATTAACAACCTAATCCACTTAGAGAGACAAATTGAATCATTTGTCAGTTGATTGATGTAATAGAGATGTTTTAATTTTTAATTTTTACAGATAACAGTTTTTACATATACACTGAGGAGTAGCCGATTGAGCCGATTTTCGGAAATATCGCGTTATCTGGGAAATATCACAATGTTGAACATTTATTTTCAGAGGCTGCAGCAGGCTCAGTTTTAAAGCCTGAGTGAAGTTTCTGGTGTCATGAAACTAGAAGACTTAAGGAATCGATTTGTACCAACCATGCCATGCTAGTTTGTCAGGAAGGTAGCTAAATAACATAGCAAACACATAGCAAAATTTTGGCGACGGAAAAAAAATATCTTTTTCAAAGGTGTCCTCTTTTTCACAGCCTAATGTTGGTGTGTGTGTGTGTGTCCGTTTTGAACCAGCTAGTAGCCTTAACCAATAGCCTGCTGCTATTGCATGGTTATAAAATTTTATTTTATGGGGGGGGGCGGGGTATACGCAGTGGAAGTGGTCCCTGGGAAACTTGGTTTGGTACATAGTGGTACGTGGACGGAAAACTTTGGGAACCCCTGGAATAACGGATGGGTTGATTGAATTGAACTCAAAACGAGCTGCCGCTAGATCTTGATGGCCCTCACCTTGTCTCCGGCCACAGGAGGAGCGACGCCTCCGGACGAGCTACGAGCAGGCGGAGGGCTCGGAGAGGGAGAGGTTTGCTTTGTTCTCGGCCACCGTGCGGGCAAGCCACGAGAAGGAGCGCACGAGGGCCGAGCGCACCAAGAACTGGTCCATCATCGGCTCGGTGCTGGGGGCGCTGATCGGGGTCATGGGCTCAACGTACATCAACCGGGTCCGCCTGCAGGTGAGGTCCTTGAAATCCTCGAAAGTTTGTGAATTTAAGGGGGGGGGGGAATCAAGGCCTTTTTTTTATTTAACGGGTAACAGCACATTTGAGAAGTGTCCACACATTCAAGCCTCTCACTATTTTTAATTGTCTAGGAGCTTCTGCAAAGCCTGCTAGTTCTGTAACAGTAATGAACCTTGGTCCGTGTCTCTAACTATCCCGTGTTGGGTCCTTGAATTTGAGGGAATTGGGCCTGGAAAGTCTTTGAAAAGACCTTGAAATTGATGTTTAAGAAGGTGTGCGAACCCTGGGAGCGGAGTCGAGAGCATGCCTGTGATTTGAGTTGATCCACGGCACCAGGCTCATGGTTGAGGTGATGAATCACGATAGGACCTGCAGTATCGGGATGGATGCTGATCCAGCTGCACTGAGTCCTCGTACTTCCATCAGCAAATGAAGCGACAGGAGAAATGTTTCCTGAGCTGTGGAAAAACTGCTGCTATTTTTGAATTTCATTGGCCTTCATCTCAGGGAGCTTCAAATAATTCTTATTAGGGATGGACGATATATCGGCATGCAACCATATCAGTATCGGCCGATGTTGGTTATTTTTTAATATATCGGTATCGGGCTGATGAGCGAAATAACATCAATGTCTATATCTGTTATCGGTATCCGCAAAATTGTTCATATTGAGTGGAAACAATGCGGTAAATCTATGATTTATGGGCTTTTCCAAATGTACATATTTTTATTATCTATTTTATATATCATATCAATATCAGTAAATATCGGTAATCGGTTATTGTATCGCCCAAAATTTATCATGCTTAATTCTGGTTCTCAGCGGAGAAAGTTGTTCGTCCTCAAAGAAGAAATACATTTTCAAGACGTTTTATGTTCTCATTATATTTTTAGAATAAATGAATGCAAAAACCAATTGAATTAAATTTCCCTTCTGCATTCATAAAAATAATAAAAGGGATATGATGAGAACATAAAAGGTCTTGGAAACATATTTCTTCTTACAGTGCAAAAAACTTTCTCCACTGAAGACACTTCCTTGCTTTCTTCTTACGCACCAAACAAAGCAAAGGTGAGTTCGGTGATTTCTCCTGTACAGCAATTCATGTTCAAAATCATGAACTGAAATTTGACATCAGACATGACATTTTGAACATAAGAGTGCGTTATTCCTTTGGTGCGAGCATAATTACATCTTCCTTTATGGAGCTTGTTGTTTTGGAGTGTGCAGTCTTTTTTCCTTTTGCTGTAGTTATTGATGTGTTGATATTAGGAGTGTAATGGTCGTATCTTTTTGGTTGTATTGTGTAATGTCTTTTCATACTGGTCTGCAGGAGCTGAAGAGTCTGCTGCTGGAGGCCCAGAAAGGTCCGGAGAGCCTGCAGGAGGCGCTGCGGGTCCAGGCCGGAAACCATCGCTCGCAGCAGGACGAGCTGCGCTCGCTCATCGACAGCCTCAGACACGCTCTGAAGGACGGCTTCAGACCCAGGGACCTGGGCCCCGCCCCGAGCCCCGCCCCGAGCCTGGCCGCTCCGTCTCTCTCAGCGCTAACGGAGCTAAGCGTTAGCAGCCAGAGGACAGAGTCGCTGCTGCGCTCCCTGCCGCCGCAGCTGGGACAACTGGAGCAGGGAGTTGGCAGGTTAGAGCGCGAACTGTCGGCCGTGAAGGGGCTGGTGGAGACCGCCGGTCAGCGGGCCGAAATCCAGAGCCGGGAGCAGTTGGCGAGGATGGAGGAGTCGGCGAGGTCGCGGATGGAGAAGCCGGTGAGACGAGAGGAACCCGTGAGAGCAGAGGAACCGGAGGGCTCGGGCCGGTGGGACTCTGCGGCGGTGGTTCAGAGTCTGGAGGACACCCAGAGGAGCCTGGGAGAACAGATCAGCAGGAGCACGCTCCTTAACGCGGTGCTCAGCTCTGCTGCCACCGCTGTCACCGTCACCGTTCTCTACCTGCTGCTCCGAGGAGCTGGCTAGACACCACCATATACCTCCAGGGGGGTCACTTTGGTATCTCGGTGCTATGAGTTAAAAAGACATAGTGGAGATGATTCTAAATGAACTGGACTCTCTGTGTGAAATCCCTTTCCGTAGACTTTCCTCAAGATGTTCTGCTCCTAATTTGCTCTGATCTTGAGTCGAGAGAATGAAAAATCCTTTCCACCACTTTCCTCCGCGTAGATATTTAATTTCTTCCCCGAGCACTTTCTCTGACATGATCATTCTGTGGTCTCAGAGTTATTTTCAGGGCATTTCAGCTCTGACCTTTGACCTCCCTACTATTGGTTGCCTGTAATATCGACTTGAAGCTAATGCTGCATTTCGGTCAAAAAAAGTCAGAATTCCAGCGATATTTCTCAATGTTAACGAACCAATATTAATAATCGTAGAATGTTAGCAAATGTTAGGAGCGACTTTGCACTTCAAAATCATGTATGTTTTACCATCGACAAAAGTGTTGTGATGGATTTAATGTCATGTATATGCTGAAAATGGAACATGTTAACAGTAATGCTGTGTTATGTTTAATAGCAGCTCAGAAACCTCACGATTGAGAATTTCTTCCTGAATTTCCTACTTAAAATTCCGATTTGAAATGCCATTCCATTGCATTTTTCAGTGTACCGGTATATTTCAGATTTTCGGACATGTCTGGAACTGAAGGCGACATTATTCAGAAGTCGCTCAGGTTGAAAGCAGCCACTACACGCATTAAAATGTTAATTTGACTAAAACTTGTAAACCTGAGCCAATAGTCTTCTGGATGAGCTGGATGAAACGTTCTGGTACATGATTTGAAAACTTACCATGTGTTTTAATGTCTTAATTATTGAACAAATCATGACTTGTGAACTGAAATGATCTATTCAGAATAGAGATTTTGGTAACCAGGGATAATGTCAATTATATTATTGAATAACGTTGATAAATGCTTGGTGTAGGTGGCAAATTCAGGAATCCAGTGCCAAGTGGGGTTTTAATCCTGTCAAAACTTGACTCAGCCATGCAATCCTCAGCCCAGTTTAAGCTCAACCTGAGCAGACCTGACCATCGTGAGCCCAGCTTGTGTTGCTCACTTCATTCCCAGCATCCCCCCTGCTAAAACAGTGTGACTCACACAGTAGTGAAGTGTCTACATGTAATGTAAGGAATCCCTTGGCATTTAGATTTTGATCTGGTCTTTTTTTCTTCACCCAATAATTCAGATTCAGACAACTTTGTCCCTCTGATTTCATGAGACATAAGAGTATATATATAGTATGTGAACGCATACACATCAAATTATACCTAAAGCAATGATCAACAGAATGAATGAAAACTGTGCCAATACTTAACCATACTACAGGGAGAAAAACATAAAAAAAAATGTTTTATGTCATATGACGAAAGCCTTGTGAAGGAAAAACAAAAATTCAAAATGTCGCTCTGTCCCCTCTACATTAGGCCTTTACTTGTCTTGGACTGAACCACTGTAGTCCACTGTCCCGCCTGTTTCCCATAAACATATTAACCATCGACAGTTACTCATTTTAGAAAAGTACAAATCGTAAATATCCACGGGCATTTATTTCAACTAGTTTGAGTATTGCAATAGGTTGACATCATGTGACTGCATTTTAATCAATCTGATATTGAAGCTTATTAATCAAAACTGAACCTGTAAAAAAAACGAGGTGAAATTGTAGACAAATGTCTAATTTTGCAGATGAACCTTACAGTCACTTGCAGTGGAATTCCCTTTTGATCTCCTGCAGTACTTGAGTAGAGATGTAGCTCGCTAACATGTTGCTCATGTTGGTGTTTGTGTCCAGCTTGAATCACACGTTTTGTTGTTGTTTACAGGGAAATGAACGTGTGCACTGATGAAATCACTTCTGATTGGTGTTTATTAAACATAAACACAGGAAAACAGTTTCTTCTGCTGCTTTTTGTTAGAGGCTTACTGCCTGCTGAAGGGAATGTTACTGAATACTGAATGACTGACTGTCCAACACAGTGGTTCTCAAACCTTTTCCACGTCAAGGACCCCTTAATCTCTCGAGACAGACTTTCCACTTGCAGATTGAGGACCCCTAAACTGACACAAATTAGACCACAGACCACCAGCTAATAAGATATTGCCCCAGGGTCACCCATCTGATATGATTTTTGCTTTGAGATGTTTTATTACAGGAAGTGTATGAAACTCGTGACCAAACTAGTCATACATTCTGTCATTGTGTTACTTATGAATAGAATTATAGTGAAAAATAATAAACTTCTGTTGTGCTGGGGACCCTTTGGAACCTCCTTCAAGGACCCCTGGGGGTCCCTGGACTGGACCCCACTTTGTGAACCACTGGTCTAACAGAGCAGATGAATGAATGACTGATTGAGTGACTGGCTGACAGCACGATTGGCTGAATTGACTTGCTGGCTATCTGCGTGGATGACTGACCAACCGAGTGCCTGACTGACTGATCATGTGACCACAGACTGAGTGACTGCATGACTAACTGCATAAATTACTGACGTGTGAACAGATGTCTGTCCGACTGAATCACTGTGACTGACTGACTGGCTGACTGGTTCACCATGTGTCTATACACAGCTGCCCCTCAAGATGGCAGCATCGTCACTGAACTGATGGCTGAAGGATGCAGGTGCTGCTGTAATGCCTCGCCTGCAAACACACACTGGGCTCTATTTAAACCATCCATAGTGCATGGTCTGGTCTATGGTGGATCACTCCGCTTTTTTTGTATGGACTACAGCAGCAGTTCACAACCTTCTCTGACTCATGGCCCACTTGAAAAATGTTGGTGGCTCACTTAGGTTAGGTTAAGTTTATTTGATATGGACATCACAGAGCACTGGAGATGTAACATACATGTATGCACAGTAACCAGATACACAGTGTTAAGAGTACTGTTTATAGCGTAACGCTAATTTTTCAAAAACTCCCCAGGCGACTCCTACACCAAAACACAACCCAAAAGGACATACCCAAAAAGAAGCAAAATCTAATATAAAAAACCACAAGAGTAAAACTATACATACTTCCGACCATAAACGGTACAGAGGCCAAATAATGCGTTCTCAGAGCACTTTTTACTCTAACAATAAAAGGAGCTGTCCATCAGCACCACACAGAAACCAGAAACTAAAAGTGAGCAATAGGCTAATAATAATTTATTACAAATTAAGTAACGGTCTCATTCAACAATTGAGAGATGCATTCTCATGCATAATCATTACATTTATTTCACAAAGATCGGTGGCCCACTTGCAATACCTTGGTGGCCCACCAGTGGACCCCGGTCAACAGGTTGTGAATAGCTGGACTATATCTGCAGCCAAGACCAACAGACCACATCAGTAAACTAACTAGCCTACAGGTAAAAACACCACAGCCTATTGGTTGCTTGCAGAGCCGTTCAGAGAAAGAGTTGCACCACATGACGTCTGATGGAAATCTGAAAGTAAAGATGGTGGAAACAAACTGTCTTTCTGAAGTTTTATTATAAGCCTTTTGCAAAAGGGGGTCCAGTCACAGAGGTTCAAGAGACTGAGTTTTCGGCAGACTGAACTAAAGAATGAAGATAGACAAAGTACTTTATAGTAAATCATCAGACAAGGAGGAAGAAAGCGAGATATACAGTAGCTGTCTGGAAAACATCGAAGAGAACAGGAAATCTGTTAGGTCGGTATGAGGACAGGTTAGCCCTCTAGAGCCCTGCACGGGCTGCCTAACATTTAGGCTCTAGCCCGACCCGTGCCCAACACAATCAAGCCCTACCCGACCCGAGCCCCAATTGTTTATTTAGAAATCAGGCCCTACCCGGTTCTACCCGACCAAATAGATGTATTTAAAATACGTATTTAAAATACTTTTTTGTATTTTGTAATTTGTATTTGGCTGAACTGAGAAAAATAAGATGTAATTTGTATCAAAATACTTTCAGACCTTGTATTTTATGGATTTTAAATATATAAAATACATTTTTTATTCTATGTCCTTCCCAAATTGACACATTTTAAACATTGACAGGTTTAAACTGTGGGGGGGGGGGGGAGGGGGGAGCGCAATTTGAGATGTCACTTCTACTCCCCCTCTGATTGGCTTTTACCCTCAGAACAAACTCAACCACAAATCAGACGCAGAGTAGGGTGGGTCTTGAGTCAGACTTCACATCACTTCTTCATCTAAACTGACGCCTCGTGTTGGTGGACATTCCCCCAGAGATAAAGCACTTATGTTCCAAAACAGGAGTCAGCCAGTTACTTCCTATTGTGTTTACACTTCCTGTGACAGTACAATACTAGTGACCAGGTAAAATAGACAGTGTTTTGAACAGGAAGTCATAACACAACTGGGTCAAGTGGGCGGGGCTACATAAGGTGAATATGTAAGGGTTAATGCACGACGAGGTGTCCATTATCACTTTTTAAGGGACGACGCGAGAAGCGTGAACCGGTCGAGGCGCCAGCCGAGGACCGGTTGCTTGCAAAGTCCCTTAAAAAGTGATAATGGACACCTCGAAGTGTATTAACCAGCTTATACCATGGTCACTTGCCAACAAAACAAGACCATTTATATTTTCATGTGTTTTGCAATCAAAATTGAGTTTTTATAACCTTGGAGATGATTTAAGAACCGCAGAGAAAATAGTCCCCTCGCTCAGACCGCAACATGGGACATGATGCTCACACGTGTTCAGAGGGCAGTTTTGTTACAGTTGGGATTCTGCCTCCATTTCGGCTCGCCCCCGCAGGGCGCAGCTCGCCCCCGCTCAGCTTGCAGAGGCACGCGCGTCACTTAATGGCTCAGAGCCGGCTTCTGTCAGGGGAGGGAAATCTCCGAAACGAAAATCAAAATTGTAAATAAGAGTTATTTTTGATCAACAGAGCACACAGGGGTGATTTAAATACTTACTTTGACCGACTCATTTTTTTTCTCAACTTACAAAAGTGCCATATTAACCCTTAACGGGGGTATAGAGCTCAAACTGCTCTCTTGATAACACTGTTGAAACTATGGCGCATTGATATGAATGGTGAACAGACCATTTGGCTGAACGACTTTACCAACTGTACATTATCACTTTTTAATGGACACTCTGCAGCCAATCAGAATCGAGTATTCACCCAGACCATGGTATAAGATTAAATATTGCATGCTAAAGCAAGCTTACTGAATGACACTAAAATACAACAGGACACATTTAAACTGCAAACGCAGTAGTGAATGTGAACGTTAGCGTGAGCAGAAGCAGGAAGTTGCAGACGGCTTGCGGCTTGTTTTGGATGGAAACATTGAAGCAACCACAACATGTTGATACTGAAAAACAACTAGAACTGAACTGAAACCGCAGCTGGCATGCACGTCACTCAGCAGCTCAATCTGACTGGTTTGTCTCTCCCTGCACAATAGGTGAGTGCAGGGAGACAAAAAAAATTGGGCCTTTTCAAACCAGATTTAGAGGAATATTAAGATAGGACCATATGACCATAACCATCAATGTTTGCTCCTTTTCGCACTCATTATTAGCAGGTAGAAGCAGTCAATTAAATTGTATTTGTTGGCAACCAGGGCCGTAACCAGGGTTCCGAAATAGGGGAGGTCCAGCAAGGGGAGGCGGATTCGGTGGCGCCCGTAAGTGCGCCGGCGAAAAAAATTTGAGTTTTTTTTTTTCCCTTTTTTAGCCATATTTAGAGTAATATATCATTTTAAATCAACATTAGGATTATACTGTTGTGATGTCATTATTCAGTATATTCTCTTTCATGTCACCACCTGCTCAGCTCTCCTGTCAACATAATTGTAACTAACAAACACAAACTGTTTTAGCCAAATTCATATCAAAATGACACCTACAAACACAGGTACACAACCCAAGCCGTACACAACACACAAAGTCATCATCGATAATAAAAAAACATACAGAGGGACATTTATTTATTCCTGATAGGAACGATTGAAAAATAAAATATATTATGTTGTTTTTAACTTTACACCACCTCTTTTTGTTACTTATTGGGTCATGAAACTGAAACCATGCATATAGCCACCTGCATACCTGACTTCGGGAGCTTGGCAATTGGCATCATGCATGATTAGTAGGGCTGTGGCGATTCACTTATCTCCCGATTCGATACTATCACGATTCTTGGGTGCCGATTCGATTTATATTGCGATTCTTAAGTATTGCGATTCTACGATTATTGCGATTCGATATTACGATTTATTGCGATTTTTGTTTATTTTTTTCTTTTATTTTTTCAGTTTGTTTGCTTTTTTACACTAGATTAGAACATGGGAAAAGTTGAATCATACACTAGAGACTGTATATTATATATCATGAGTAGGGCTGGGCGATATAGTTAAAAACAGGGGCGGACTGGGATCATAATTCAGGCCGGGCATTAGATACCAAGCAGGCCAGGCCGATATGGGCCAATGCGCGTGAAATTTGGGCCGTTTGAAGCCAGATTTGGGCCGTTTGAAGTCCAATTTTACAATGAGATGCACCCACTTTAACCCTGAAGTGTAATTATTACTTCAGACTAACTAATAAACTAATAAAACCACTAGTAAACCAGTAGGCGGCGCCTGGCCTGCTGTTCAGTGAGTGGCCTGACTGCAAGCACCCAAAAAAAAAAAATATATATATAGGCCTATATATATATATATATATTTTTTTTTTTTTTTTTTTGCGATTATCGATTCTGGAATAAAAGATCGATCCAAAAAATCGTGACATTAAAAATCGCGATACTTAGGTGAATCGATTTTTTCCCCCACCCCTAATGATTAGCCAGTAGCATCCCAACGTGTCACACAGGTAACATTACTTAAGAGACAGACTAGACACTTACTTTCTTGGTTGTTGCTAAAAAATCTGTCAGTGTCACTCACTGTCTGTCGTTCACTCGCTCACTGTCTCGCAGCTCGCTCACCTTCAATTATCTCACCAGGCAGACAGACAGTCATCACTCACCACCATGCTGCTGCTCTCTCGGAATCAAGTTACCGCGGACGCGGCGTCAGATGACTTCCTGCCTGACCTGCCTTTCATTTAAAAATAAAAGCGATCACGTGTTTTTCATGCTTTTCCATGCAGATTGTTTTATTTTTTTACAATCTTCGTTCTCAGGACACTCTACAATTTTCTGTTCCCAAAGTCCGAACTGAATTGGGGAAGAAAGCTTTTAGGTTCTCTGCACCCACCGCATGGAACAGTCTGCAGTCTGATCTTAAACTTAATAGCTTAGTAACCTTAAATGGTTTTAAGGCTATGGTAAAATCTCTTGAGAACAGGCTGTCTGTATGCAAATGTTTTATTTGATCATTTTAATGTTTTTCAATTGTATGTGTTTATGTGTTTGTTTGTTGTAACTTTGTGTTGCTGCTGTTTCTTGGCCAGGTCTCTCTTGTAAAAGAGATATTTGATCTCAATGGGACAAACCTGGTTAAATAAAGGCTAAAAAAAAAAGAAAAATAAAAAAAACAACAAAAAATAAATAAATAAAAAAAATCTCTGAAATATTAGGGGAGGTCCGGACCTCCCCGTGCTCATAGCTAGTTACGGCCATGTTGGCAACATGTAAAAACCCCTTTGGTATCTCAAAAAAGTCTCACCTACTTTTTCCAATGAGTGTTCTAGTTGGGAAAGAACGCAAGTTTGGTTGGCATGCAGGTTCATCTACTGCAGAGAGATCTGTAGCATTCTCAGTGTCCTCTGACTGCTGCTGCACAAACCATCAGTGTGTTTTTGGCTGCGTCCCCCCGCTGTTATTAACGTCATTGTTTCGGCTGCATCATCTTCATCATCGTCTGTCTCTCCACTGTCCACCACCAAGCATTCACACCCAAAGCGATTTTTTCAGTCAGAACGCTATGAAAATCATGTTGAGAGCGCTTCCATTGATTGTGCACAAAACACAGCACACGGAGTGCTTTTTTGTGCTCCGTTTTTCCCCTGTAGTCGCGTGCAGTACAGATCAGAACACAACGACCACATGGACGGTGACCAGCTAGTTTTGTCTGTTTGATGTTGTTCACTGTCCACATGAAAGCCAGATTATTGCTAATTCTGGCAGCAACAGAGGTTGAAAATCCCTCGGGAGGAGAAAAGGTAGGCTACAGTAGGAAGAGTGAAAAAGACGATCAGGGCGATTTTCCTCAATGTTCAACTTTTTCAGCTTAAAAAGTAAACGCCCACTGCGCTCCTCCAAAAACAACAGATGCCACCAGCGCTGAAACACCAGGTGCGTTCATTAAAAGAGGAGCACGTCTAGCGCGTCCTTACATAGAGAATGAATTGCAGAAAGACGTTGGCAGCTCCAAAAACGCTATTGGTCTGAATGGCCGACAGGCTGTGCATGACAGCTGATGTCATGCACAACTTACTTTTTCGCCCTTTCTGTTTGGGTGTGCCCAGGGGCGGACTGGTATCCTAATTCAGGCCGGGCATTAGATACCAAGCAGGCCAGGCCAATACGGGCGGACGTGCGTGCCGGCGTCCGAAGGGCGGCAGCGAAAAATTTGGGCCGTTTGAAGCCAGATTTGGGCCGTTTGAAGCCAGATTTGGGCCGTTTGAAGCCCAATTTGGGTCGTTTGTAGCCAGATTTGGGCCGTTTGAAGCCCAATTTGGGCCGTTTGAAGCCCAATTTGGGCCGAGTCCAATTTTACAATGAGATGCACCCACTTTAACCCTGAATAAAGTAATAAAACCACTAGTAAACCAGTAGGCGGCGCCTGGCCTCCTGTTCAGTGAGTGGCCTGACTGCGAGCACCAAATTTTTTTTTCAGGCCAGGCCAGGCCAGGCCACCGGGCGTTTGCCCGACGTGCCCGATTATGCAGTCCGTGTGCCAGTTGCCTGTGTGGGTGGCATTTGCACACCCAGGCGCACCCGTAGCTACGCGCATGCTCCCAACTAGAGTATCTAATGTAAAATTCAGGCCGATATACTTTTGTGTCTAGCATGATTGGGACCTGCATTTGAGGCGCACGTAGGTCACACACACACACACACACACACACACACACACACACACACACACACACACACACACACACACACACACACACACACACACACACACACACACACACACACACGGAGACTTGAGACTCATCCTCAAAGATTTGAGACTTGACGTTTGGGACTCGTGAACAATATTTGTGTGTGTGTGTGTGTGTGTGTGTGTGTGTGTGTGTGTGTGTGTGTGTGTGCGTGCATTAACATTAAGGAAATGTCTGCCATTAATATTTTTGTATTATTATTATTTCTGATCCCCCCATTGTCTCCCAAATTGTACTTGGCCAATTTCCCCCTGCTGCCCCATCGCTGCTCCACCCTCTGCAGATCTGGGGAGAGCCGTAGAGTAGCACCATGCTTCCTCCGACACATGTTGCGCTGCTGGTAAATGCATTTCCTCAGGTTAAATAAAAAAAGTACCTACCTACCTACCTACCTACCTACATCTGAATGAGAATGGGTTCTATGGATACCCACGAATCAAGTCTCCCCTTTACAGATAAGGCAGCATTTTTCAAAGCGTTGGCAGGTATCCATGTACATACATAAATAAATAAAAATCACTTTTGTAATTAAGCCACAGCTTTGAAAAATTTGGCCTAACTTGGGAGTGTTATTTTGCTCCCTGGCGGACAAGCTAGCATGACGTGTGTGGGATGCCTTGGGTGTTCTAGTTTCATATGATACCAGGCTCTTCACTCTAGCTTTACAAATGACGCTACAGCCTATGAAAGACAGTCGTGTCAGATGCCAGCGCCCTCAGGAGGCACGTGGGGTGGCCAGTCAGTTTTCACTAGACACACTTGAATGACACAGCATGTATTAAGGTAGTTGTTAGTATTTTGTGTGACGTCATCTAAAGTGAGGACTATCTATGCCTCACAGAGCATTTATAAATTAGATCGATACAATTGTTAAAGATTAGCTTATTAATCAGGAATAAAGCATTTATAACTGTTTATGAATGACTTACTAATACTTAGTAATGTATGAACAGTGCTTTATAAATGATGCATTAAGTAGTTATGAATGCTTAACTAATGCTTAATAGTGTGCAGTTATTATAAAGTGTTACTTTGAATGACCTCAACTGTATATTTGAGTGGCGAGGGCTGTGTTAAATCAGCTTTCCTAAGAGAAGTAGAGATATAAATATACCATCTGAAGTTCACACACCTAGGTCTCAGTGTTTCTCACTGTGTGCTTCAAACCAGAGGTGCAAGAGAGGGGCCCCACCAATGATTTACATCACAACAAAACCGTAGTTGCAGCGGTATGAACAGACCCGTCTTGTCTCGACTCCACTCCAGCCATTTTTAAGGTAGCCAGAGTTGCAGAACATTACAAGCAGCAACCAGTTTCAACTCGTTCTGTTCACTTCAGGGGCGGTTTTAGCATCAGAGCTGAACCCCTAGGGGGGTCCGGGGGCATGCCCCCCCGGAAGAAAATTTTGTACAGTTTCAAGTAAAAATGGATCAAACTGGCGCCCTTTGAGATCAAAATGAAGAGACTAGATATATGAAGAACTACACACATCAATATCTTCTTTACCGTTCTGTGGTTTTACAGCGATGAAAAAATAATTGTTTCCCTATACCATATATATTCTGCATACAGGTTACTATATGGTAGAATTATGCTTGCATACATAATACCAAAATCACTTCAGGAGAGTTTCAAGTAAAGTAACATTTTGCTTTGTAGGCAAAACAAAAGTAAAATTAAATCAAAAGGGAACTTCCTAACTTATTGGCTGGAATAATATTCCGACAAGATAATAATATACTGTAAGCACTAAAGCAGGAGTTTGCAGTCAACTATTTGAAATTAATATGTGGCAGTATTTGTGGGGGTCAAAATCTATATAGGGTGTACCACCACAAATAGATCAGTGTATGGGAAACACTGACTATTAAATTGTGTGACTAGAAAGACACCAATAAATCTGAGAAAATGTACTTTAATTTTGAACAACAGCACTACAACGGTGGCATTACAAATGGTATTATGAAATTATTGTGGGGAAAAACAAGAATGCCACTTTTTTTCATGAACTTTAAGCAGAAAATTAAAAAATAGTTTTAAAGCAAAAATAAATAATAAATAAAGATCATTTTAACACGTTCACTGCCGTGGACGAGTCAACTCGTCAAAAAAAAAAAAAAATTGATGGTGGGACGTGGATCAAAGCCCCCTACGTCTCCTATACAAATATGGGAGCCACCGAACGTGTACAACCCATTCCACCGACCCACTAAGTGGCGACAGTGCTCTCCAGACTAGAAAAAGCCGAGCCAAAACTGCAGGGGAAAGCGTGAGGAAGCCATTCTCATACTGTAGAATGGTTTGGCGAAAACGCTTTCGCGCTGGGGCACAACGGTGGCGCACAACGGTGGGGGGTTCCAAAAATAGACTGGGTGCAACACACTTACGCAGCATAAAGCCCAGAATCGCAAAAGCTTCATCAGCTCTCAACCGAAACCCCAAGAAACGAGCGAGCCCCATCCATGCAGACTCGCCCGACGAGCGGCCGCCACAGACAGGGAGGGTACAGCACAGGCAGCAGAAACTCGCTTGTGACACACCCGCTGCAGCCAGAGGGAGGAGGAGAACACACACGGAGGGAGGAGTTTGAAGGAGAGGGGGGTGAGGGTGCTGCTATGGAGGAAATTACTGTTCAGAACTATTGTTTAGATGTCTGACGTCTTACTGATGCCAAAAATAAATGGTTAAAGTGACTGTTCTATCGAATTTCACAAAAAGGCATTTATCTCAGCTTAAATTTTCAGACGCTGAAACCATGCTGTATTCAACTGCTAATGCCTACATAACTACTAACTCTACAAACTAACTCTTTTAGACAGAGAAAGCACACATTCTATTAGTTATTTTGAGATATTTTGTGTTCACCAACTCCTAGCAGAAAATAATCCTCGGCTCTTGAAAGATGAGCCAGAATCCTCAAAAAAACGCCTTGGCAGAAGCTACCTACAGTAAAAAAAAAAACTGTTGGCAGTGAATGTGTTAACAGAAACTGCTACTAATGACCACCATGGATTTGGAGAGAAAAAAAAAAAAAAACATTTTTTTTTTTTTTTTTTTTTGGGTGGGCTGAGACTATTTTTGGGTGGGCTAAAGCCCACCCAAAAAAGGCCTAGAACCGCCCCTGGTTCACTTCCTCATTCTCAGTCCATCAGATCTGTGAAATTCATCATCAGACAAGTGAAAGTAAAGTGTGCAGATCAGATCAACACATCTCCGAATGGAACACGGGAGGACTGTGATCATACCTAATCAGGTAAATGACTCTAAATCAGATTAGAACTTTACTGAGAGAAAATATATCAGCTTGTTTCTAAGGGAAAACAGTCCAGACTGCAGGAACCATGGTTCTCTGTTCTCCAGATTTCATAGAATCAGAATCAGAATCAGCTTTATTGACCAAGTAGGATGTAAGCCTACACGTACAAGGAATTGGACTCCGGTCAGCTTTGCTTTCAAAGTGCACACATAGCCTACAGAATAAAAAGAAGAAAGAAATGTAGCCTACCGGTAGGCTATGCACAAGTCGTAAGCAGGCAAGGCAAGAACCTACATTTAGAGACAATAGCAAAAAAAATAATAATAATAAACTAAACAAAAAAAACACACACACACACACACACACACACACACACACACACGCACGCACACACACACACACACACACACACACACACAAACAGTAGCTATACAGTAGGTGTGGTGTAAAGTGTCTATTTTCATATGAAGGAATGTAGATTTACAGTAACTACTATACAATACGAGGGATCAGCCGAGCAGCGTTTTGGTAAACAAACCGCTTCACTGGGTGGAAACGGCAATGGAACCCTATGGAGCACAAGTGGCGCGAGACTCTAGCCAGTTAACTCTGTTTACATTTTAAAAACTGCGACAGTTCACACAACTTTAACACGACATGCATATATTATACATCAAACTCTTGAGCTACTTCTGCCCTCACTCAGGATGTCAAAATATAAGCGATTGTGATGTATAGTTTTTGAGATATTAACGTTTGTTTGGCACAACTCATACTATTAACTGCCGCGGGGTTCCGCATTTGTGGGTGGCAAGTGACGTCACGCTGATTTGTCCTATACTGTACAGTATGTGTGGTATAAACTGCCTACTGGTATTTTAAATATGCAGGAACGTACATGTAGCCTACAGTAAGTGTGTAAATGCGCCACATAGAATTGTAAACAAAGGCTTATATGTAGCCTATGTGTTTCCAGATATTGCACGGTTGAATGACGTGACGAAACATGGCTAGGTCGGCTTACAAGCCAGTTCATATTGATGACATAAACATGTTTTCATATTTTTTTTAAATGGGCGTTCAATAATAGTAGTCATTGCACATGGACTGGAGTACACGTACCCAGCAAACATATCTAGATCGTGACGTTGCCAGACTGTCGAATTTCTGTCGGTCATCTACCAGAAGGTAATGGCGGTGGCCGGCCACAATGTGATGTTGTCTCCACGTTCCCTCAGAGCATTGTTTCTACTGTCCCTTGCAAAATAAGAAATATTTATCTTATATAGGGATGGGACTCGTTAATCTTTATTGATATTGATACCATTTTCGAGTCTGCTTAACGAACCGGGTCCTTATCGGGTCCACTACTTTTCTTTTGTATTATTTGTTGGAAAGACATGACGACAATTTTTTTTTTTACAGAACTGTTTTTTTATTGCTTAACTGTGAGTGACTGTTTTATTTCTGAACAGAAGGATTAGCCTCGCCTCCAATAAACAAAAACTGCTGATGCCGTTGCTGTGCATTTATTTGAAAAGGAATAGGGCCCACATGACATGCAAGTAGTAAAATAATATCAGCAGCACAGACATCAGCACTCAGCAACACTTTTTTCAACAATAAAGAAAATAAATGTTATTCACATACCGAGTAACCGTTATCCTTACACCACTATGATTTGTTTCTGGACTTTTCAAGATGTGCTCTGTACTGATACTGAACCAGTGGAAACAACTATTATGAAATGAATGGTTGTATTTTAATTTAAATATTTGCTTTGATTTTTTATAGCCTATAACAAGCTGTTAGGAGTTAAACAGGTCATAATTCCCTCTCTCAATTTTATATTGCTGTGAAAACACATTATTGTGCACTGCAAACTATTTGGGCTTTTTTTTTTTATGGAATCCACCTTATTTTTGAATGCCCCACTGTAAAAAATAATTGTGGGTACAAGGTCCGGTTTAACGTGACTTATTGTTGCAGCTTGCCATTTCCTTTGTTATACTCGGCTGCAGACCTAATGCTGCAGACCCGAATTATAAACCGGAAACTGGAGCACGTTATAAAAGTTATAAATATAGTTACCTTATAAACAACTAACCAACGCTGGGGGTCCACAGTGTTACTAGAAATGGTTAAAAGGTAAATCAATTTGGTCATTCAGTGGCGTTTTACTGCCATGTAAAGTAACTAACGCTAGCCGTTAACATTAGCCACACTAGCCGACTACCCACAATGCATTACGTTATCCCAGCACTCGAACGACATGGCTGTAGAGCAGAATGGCTCTGCTGTAAAATCCTCATACGTTTTTTTTGGTCAAGTTAAAATAGTCTATTACACTGGAAGAAGCACCCATCAGGCAGATCAGGCATCATGGCCGCCAAAAATAAGGTGGATACACATTGAATATCCACACTAGTCTAGCCTCTATACCTAATATATACAATGAATGCTCTATACCCACGGTCACTTATTAGGCTACATTGCCACCTGCCCTCCTAATATGGTCGGACAACGGTACATGTCATGACGTATCACAGAGCAGGACGCATGGCACAAGGAACTTTCATCACTGCCTGGGACCGCATATTTTGGGATTATTTTATCAAGTGGATTATGTCAACGAACGGGACTTGACAATGCATACCTTGGGTGGCATTTGGCTTCAGGTTTGTCTTTCACTTTGGTGAAGGGTATCCAAGCTTTTGATCATTTAACGCGTTCAGCATCCTGTGGCTTCCTCCTGTGTCGACTGGTCTGTCAAGTTCACAATTGCAACCAAATTAAATGAATGATCAAATGAGCAGTGAACAGGGGGCGTGTCGCATCACGCATGATGCACGTGATTCAAGCCTTAATCGAATTAAAAGTGTTATTTAGACAGTCACTCACTACACGGCCCGGCAGCACACAGGCTTGAGTCAGTGACAGCCTCAGGGCACTTGACAGTGAATTCAGCGCACAGATCCGAGAGGGGAAAGACTGGCGGGGGGGAATTAATGGACCAACAGCCGCTACTCGATAACAGTATCGATAAGGTCGGACCTTATTGATTTTCGGGTTTCGGGTTATCGATACCCGGGTCCTTAAGGACACCACATGTAGGTGTCTTTTGTGTTTTAGCTGAATAAAACGACATTTGATTGACAATTTATTTGGTGGTGTGATCAGATAGTCACAGTGTGACGTGTACTCCACGTACAATGACTACTATTATTGAACGCCCATTTTCTTTAAAATATGAAAACATGTTTATGTCATATAGTATACTATAGTTTTAAGGAGAGAAAAAAATGCCGGTTGTCATGACAATGGAGCCAACGATGGGGTTAAAATTGAATCCAGATGAAGTCTTGAAGATGGTCGCAACGTTCATGCAACAATGGCAAATCGCCCGTCGCTGGAAGTATAAACACTTGTCGTTATCACCGACGATGGAATGTGATCATGGTTGGTCAAAACGACCATAAATCGCTGGACTCTAAACTGCCCTTAAGGGCAATTAATCTGCCCTAATTAAAAAATCTGGCTCTGTCAGGTCACCCGCACGGGTGCACTTTACACTCCCTGAAGGGTGGTGGGGGTTTCCACACCCCCGATTTCCTACACCCTCTCCCAGATCATAGTTCCAACGTCCCTGAGTGTAACCATTGAAAATGTCTGTGGTGCAACTGTGGTGCTGATCCGAATGTCCCGCTATCCTCTACTGAGTAGCAAACAATCCAGTCCCACTAATGTTTATGTGATGTGTCGTTGCAGGACAGAGAACATGGCCTCAGTCGGCATCTACCTGTTGTTTCTGGCTGTCCCCTGCATCAACGCTGTTAATGTTTTCGGTAAGTTTTGCCAATCTGCAGATCAGAATCTAGCAGCGCAGGCTGCGGCATGCTGCTATGCCACTGATAAAAGTGTGACCTGATGGAGGTTTTAACACGTTAACATGCGTTTTTAACACATGTTAATGCCAGGTGTAAATGGCCTCTAATTTCACCTTTCATGACAGTTGTACAGGGGGTGAATCTTTACATAACTCACCCTTTTAGAGTAAAATAGACGATTAAAAAAAGCCTATCAAGCCGATCATAGACCAATAGCAGGCGGGAAACCCATGGTCTCGTGCCGTCTCAAGCGAGCTGCACAAGAACCAAGATGGCAGCAGCCAAAACGGCAAACTACCGGCTTCAAAACGGGAGTCCACAACTAACATGACGTCCATCTCTTTTAAACTTCTCTACATCTGATCTGTACTGATATGCTTTTACTAGGAAGAAAGTAATTATGTCAACCCTTATTCTGCTTTCTTTTTTTTAAGATGAGGACGACTGGATTGATAATGATTATGATGCATCATCACACACATCCAGAATTGTGGGTCCTGCGGTGGTCTTTGCCATCGGCTCGTTGCTCTTCATCGTGGGACTCCTCCTTAAATGGTGCCGTCAACGCAAGTATGGAAGGCATTTCACAACATGCTGTCTGTATTTTTTTTTATCGTTTATTTGATAGGGACAATGCATGTTTACATAGTAACATTTCACTCATTTCAAACAAGTTAAAGTAACTGACACTGTCGACCACAAGATAAACACCCGCAACCAGGAAGTATGTCACGGAAATAGCTAACGATGAGGAAAATGGACCGGACTCAGTCCATTGACGAGTCTACACATAAACTATATAATTCACAAAGAAAAGAAGAAAAACAAACGACACAGTCGTAACACCCCCCAACCCAGAAAAAAGTTCCCCCCTCAAAAATAAGAAGAGGACAATTTCAAAAGTACTTTTAAGTATGTGAAAAACATATTCACAATATCTTTTACCTTTAACTATATCTGTGCCCGTTAATGCAGCATCAAATTACTTTAAAGGTTGTACTTTTTTTTTTTATTCAAGGAGGCATCTCAATGCGCGAAAGGGCGTCCGCAAAAACATTGTCTGTGCCCTTTTTGTGTCGGATCTCGAGGTTGTAATCCTGTAGGAGTAACGACCACCCCATCAACCTCCGATTTGCGTTCCTCATCTGATTCACAAACACAAGTGGATTATGATCAGTGTACTGTACACCATTACAGGCAAATATGTGGAACCAATATACACTTCAAAAAAACTGTAAGGAGAGAAGCAACGCAAGAGCTTCTTTCTCAATCGTACAGTAATAAAAAAAAAACTCACCATGTTGATATGACAAACACGAGATCTTTTTCCACGATCAGGTGTACTTACCACATAATCTGTTTCACTCAGGCATTTCTCAATGACATACGAACCACCAAATTTCGCCTGCAAAGAAGAAGTTGCCAGAGGAAGGAAAACAAGCACTTTATCACCTACAGCAAAACTCTCATTTAACTGCTTTTTTATCATCATTTTCCTTCATCTTGGCCTGTGAATCTGCCAATGCACCACGGGCTAACTCACAAGCAGAGTGCAAACATCTCTGAACTTGCACACATAATCTAACACATTTGTGGCAACACTGGCAGTTTCTGACAGGAACTTCTCCCTTAACAGACGAAGCGGACCGCGTACCGTATGTCTGAACACAAGGTCCGCTGGGCTAAAGCCAGTAGACTCTTGTACACTTTCTCTAGCAGCCAAGAGAAGAAACGGCAAACCTTCATCCCAATCTCGGCCAGTCTCTAGACAGTACTTTTTTTATCATAGACTTTAACGTCTGATGAAATCTCTCCAGAGCACCTTGTGACTGAGGATGATAAGCACTAGAATTATGATGTTTTATAGAAAGTGTCTGTAGAACCTGAGCGAAACATTTAGACATGAAATTCGTACCCTGATCAGTTTGCACCGATTTAGGCAAACCAAAAGTAGAAAAAAAACTCACCATAGCTTTGACAACACCTTTTACCTTCAGATTGCGCAATGGCTCTGCTTCTGGGTAACGAGTTGCCGCACACATCAAAGTCAAGAGATACTCACAGCCCGATTTTGTTCTTGGAAGTGGACCCACACAATCAAGAATTATGTGCTCAAACGCGCCGGAATAGGGCGTAATGGAGCAGGTGGAATCGTTTGATTTGGCTTGCCACAAAGCTGGCACACATGACATGATTTACAAAAACGCGGTACATCCGACTTTAAACCAGGCCAGAAAAAATACTGCAAAATATGATGGTATGTTTTCCTGCCACCTAGATGTCCAGCATCACCATCATGAGCCAAATTGAGCATCTGAGGTCTATACACCTGGGGAACAACTACCTGTTGTACCCCACCGCAGTCCACACGTGAAGAACCAACCGACGGCTGCCAATTACGCACCAAAACTCCATCCTGAACACTGTATGTACATACTCACAGTATCCGAGTTGCGCGCTCCCGCCGCTGTCATACAAGTGGACAGGCTTGGGTCAATCTGCTGTGCTTGCACAAACATATTGCGATCCACCTCCAAACTCAAACTCGCTGCTGCAGTAGACAAAAAATCAAGTTTATTTTCAGGCTTTACTTTAATCATGTCAGATTTAACGGTAACACTTTACAATAACGTACATACTTAGTATCTGACTCTACAGACCTATAGTATGGCTCTACCAAATAACAGGCTGGTTAGCTCAGATGGTAGAGAACCAGACTTACAAGCTTGGGGTTCAGGGTTTGAATCTCACATGGAGGGAGTGTTTATTTGATAAGGATATCTTTCACTTTATGTTAGGGTGCGAAAAGAGTAACAAATGGACAGGTAATGATTCAGTACTCATAAACTACAGAGTGTGATGCACCACTTTACAATAGGGTACACGAAAAGAGTAACTAATGGACAGGTAATAATTAAGTAATGATTCAGTATTCATAAACTACTGAGTATGATGCACCACTTTACAATAGGGTACACAAAAAGACTAACTAATAGACAGATAATAATTAAGTAATGATTCAGTATTCATAAACTACTGAGTATGATGCACCACTTTACAATAGGGTACACAAAAAGAGTAACTAATGGACAGGTAATAATTAAGTAATTAAGTAATGAATAACTAACAATTAACTATATACTCCCAAACTGACCATTGACTAACCATTAACTAATGAGTAATTACTCTACTAAGGAACTAACAACTAATCATGAACTAATGATTAACTACTATACTCACAATGTATGATTAACTAATGATTAACTAATACATTCACGCACTGACATTTTGGAATCATTAAGTAATGATTAACTACTCTATTCACGAGCTGAAATTTAGTAATCATTAGGTAATGATTAACTACTCTACTCAGGAAATTAGATACTAATCATTAACTAATGACTACCTACTCATTAACTATGATTAACTAGTTATTGACTAATGCCAAATTTTTCATTAGCTAGGCCTACTCATTAACTGGCTATTAGTTAATGGTTAGTTTACTAGTAACTACTATAGTATTTGTGTACGTTATTGTAAAGTGTTACCGATTTAACATCTGTTTCCTCATAAATCATAAATGAGTCAGATAAATCTAACACTTCGTCAAATTAACACGCCTGTGCGTGTAATCAGCACAATCAGCACACTTTTTCACCAGCCAAATCGTTATATCATCATAATACCATCCATTGGCAATCATGAACACAAAGCCACCTTAACCGGCCCCGTAACGAGCGGTGATCGCAAAAAAACTGTGTGTAAAGGTGCACGGAACTCTGTTAACGCTACACCCCACAACAATGCATCAGAACCACATGACGATTTTTCGGAAAACGTCAAGACCCCCTCCAGTATAAGCGACTGGAAAGCTCCGGTGTCCCGAAAAATAGTTACTGGTACCTGCTCTGTGTCCTTACCTGACAGCGAGACTGAGCCCTTGGAAACGAAGGGACGGTAGCTAAGCGCCACCTCATCACCGTCAGTCTCCCTGTCTGAAGACAGAGAAGGCACTACCTGCGTAAACACCACAGGTTTGGTAACAACGATGTCTTTTTTCGTACACTCCGCAATAAAATGTCCCACTTCGTTACAACCATGGCAACGGCTCCCGTCCACTGTAACTCGAGCGTGGCGACCCCGAAACAAACGACTGTTTTTTCTGACCATTACCATTCGCCCCTGAGGACGAAAAACCACTACGCCCCACGGACGCATTACCATTACCATTCACAAACGCGTTCTCGGCGCGCTCCCGTCGCCCGAAGTCTCCGCGTTCATGCCGCACATTTATAAAGCTCGCCCGGTGTGTCAACACACTTGCCTCGGAGACAGTATCAACTTTTCGCTCATTCAAATAGCGAACAACCCTCTCAGAGATACAGTTTTTAACTTCCTCCAACAACAGCAGTTCTCGAAGTTGGGCAAAATCTATGACCTTACACGCAGCACTCCATTTATCAAACAACATTGTTTTTTCACGCATAAACTCCACATAAGATTGGTTGGCAGATTTTAACGTTGACCGAAATTTTTGTCTGTACGCTTCTGGAACTAGCTCATATGCACGCAACACAGCTGCTTTCATATGATCATAGTCCAGACTGTCACTTACTGATAAACTTGCGCAGACCTCCTGAGCTTTTCCCACTAATTTGCATTGCAAGAGCAGACCCCACTTCTCCTTTGGCCAATTCAAAGCTCCAGCAATGCGTGCAAAAGCACCAAAATAAGAGTCTGCTTCTGCCTCCCTAAATGGTGGGAGCAGAGCAATCTGTCGGCCGATGTCAAAAGAATCAGTGCGTGTGGTGCTCACCAGACCTGGCTGGCTGAGCGGATCTCCCGTCAGGTTGGTATACCTGCATGGGCGCGGCATGAACGGCTTTCTCTCTGGCTTCGATCTCGCGGATTCGGAGATGCGCAAGCTCAATTTCCTGCTTCATTTTCACCTCGTCCCGCAGAAGCTTAACGCGCTCAATTTCCAGAGCCACATTTGAATGCTCTCTGCTAACACCTGGCGCAGGCAAAGCAGAATCAGAGGCAGGGTAGGCTGAAATGCCCTCACCAGTGTAATCCAGCGAGTCATCCAGCTCCTCTCCCTCCCGATTTCGCTCCGCCCCGGCCTCTGGAGCAGTGATCACATTTTCAGCCACTAACCCCTTCACCAACACTTCAAGCACATGCAGTTGCCTTCTTTTTTCCAGCTCCAGGCACGACAATTTCATAATGTTGGGCGATAACCACAAGGTCTACTCTTGTGCACTCAACAAGAAATTCATAACAGGGTGACTGCACAAATGTATCTACCACGCTCATGATGAAAACAATACAGGTCAAAATAGGCTACAATCTGCCAAGCAACTTACCAACTGTTCACAGCTCACAGCTGCACTGAAACAAAAAAACAACAGATGAATTAGTCCCATACACAATCCTCCGACCAAACACTGGAATTATAAACTATATAATTCACAAAGAAAAGAAGAAAAACAAACGACACAGTCGTAACAGCGTCTTACAGCAATTCTCGGCTGGCGCCTCTTCCGACTTGGCCTGGCCTCCTGGCCTCCTCCTGGGTCCCCCCCGAATGGGCTTCCAAATGGGCTTGCAAATTGGATAGACAAACCCTGTTATAGGGCCTGCGCCACTGCGTGGACTGGCCGAAAAAATTTGGTTAAGATTAGGGTTAGGGTGTGAAAAAACTGCAGCTCAGGGTGTGCTCGGTCCTGTGGCTTAATGGGTAAAGTGTTTGCCTTCGAATTTGAGGATTGGGGTTCAGTGCCCAGTCAAACCACACGCATTTTTATAAAACATTACGGTTAGTTACATTATGTTTAGGCAAGTAGGCTACAACAAGTTGGTTAGGGTTAGGGTTTGGTTATGGTCTTGGTTAGATAAGATAACCCTAATCTTAACCACATCTTTTTTATCTGACTGACTGCAGACTTCACCTCTGTTCTCTGTAGAAACACTGGAGAAGTGAGTCAACGAGAGGAAACCTCCAAGAAGAAAAGGAGCCATGCAGATGGACTCAAGGGAGCGGGAAGGTGGGTGCTGAGGGTGCTGCAACACCCCCTGGTGGCAAGAGATGGTATTTTCGAAATTGTTGGATTTGGCTGTCTTGTGTTTATACCACCAACATAATGCATTAAAAAACAGTTTGTGCTTCCCAGCTCTAATCTTATTTCATACGCTCTCTCTTCAAAAGTGTTT
Organism: Poromitra crassiceps; assembly: GCF_964638095.1. Taxonomy (NCBI): domain Eukaryota; kingdom Metazoa; phylum Chordata; class Actinopteri; order Beryciformes; family Melamphaidae; genus Poromitra; species Poromitra crassiceps. The sequence goes on from NC_139650.1 coordinate 7,964,995, forward strand.
GATTTTCATCATAATCTGGTTTTCCATAATAATAATAATAAGTTCAGTGTTTATGCCTGTGTTGCTGTCTGTTGTAGTGTAAAACGACTAAAGGGAGAGCAGGTGCTTACATGAAAGTGAGTGAGAAAAGGAGAAGATACTGAATAAGGGGACATTCAGACCAAAAGCGCTTTTGGAGCTGCCAGCGTCTTTCTGCAATTAATTCTCTATGTAAGGACGCGCTAAACATGTTCCTCTTTTAATGAACGCACCTGGCATTTAGCGCTGGTGGTGTCTGTTGTTTTTGGAGGAGCGCTGTAGGCGTTTTATAGCTGAAAAAAGTTGAACATTAGAGGAAAAGCGCCCTGCTCATCTTTTTCACTCCTCCTACCTTTTCTCCTCCCGCTGCTGCCAGATTTGGCAATAATCTGGCTTTCATGTTGACAGTGAACAACATCAAACAGACAAAACTAGCTGGCTACCGTCTGTGTGGTCGTTGTGTTCTGATCTGTACTGCACGCAACTACAGGGGAAAACAAACGGAGCACAAGAAAACGCTCCGTGCGCTGTGTTTTGTGCACAATGGAAGCGCTCTCAACATGATTTTCAAGCGTTCTGACTGAAAAAAACGTTTTTGGTGTGAATGTCCCCTAATGACATCACAACAGTATAATCCTAATGTTAATTTAAAATTAAATATTCTTCTAAATATGGATGAAAGTCCAAAAAACGTCAAATTTTCTTCGACGCTGCCCGCAACAATTTGGCGTTTTTTCCATTCCATTCCTTAAAATTTTACGTTTTTTCCATTCCATTCCTTACAGCACCCCCGACGTAATACTATTTGGACTCGATGACGAGGATGGAAGGTGAGTGAACTTTGTGTGTGTGTGTGTGCGCGTGTGTCTGTGTCTGTGTGTGTGTGTGTGTGTGTGTGTGTGTGCGCGTGCGTGCGTGCGTGCGTCCGTGTGTGTGTGTACAGGTACATTGTAGACATGCTTGCTGTGTTTCTGGTGTACAGTGTTCCTGCTGATGGCTTGGTTGAGGCTGCCTTGCTTGAGTATAATGAGGATTATGTGTGAATGCCTTCAGTAGGCCATCAACGCAGAGTGACCGCTCCAGAGACCCCCCTCCAACCTTCAGCGGTGAACCCAGACCCAGATCTTGGTGAAGGAAGATGATGGCTCAGATTCAGGGATTTAACAAGACACAAAGTGGCAGCAGAACTGACTGGAAGCTCATTGTCTTCTGTCTTCTGTCATTGTGGCTTTATTATGGATTTTTTGTATTTTTTGTATCGGTTGTTGGATTAAGCCTTCGTTAGATTCTTTTTAACTCAAAATCCAAGCAAAACCTTTGATTTGTAGAAGCAAAACATTTCAAAACAAGACTAGAGTGTTTCCAACTCAGTATTGCATTTTTGTTGTTGCTCAAAACCTTACCAGATAACCGTTTTATAAAAGCATTAAGCCCCAAGAGGCCATGGTGTACAGTGATCTTACAACAGCTAAGGGGGTTGAGATAAGGTAACTGTTTGTATTATAGAAGTGAGGATCAGGTCGAAATTTTTGTTGTTGTAAATGAGTGCTTTGCCTTTTTTGAATTTGTCAATTTAGAAAACAGTTCTCAGTATAAAAACAGTTCTCAGTATAATTATTTTATTGGCCAACATGTTACATTTATATTCAGAGGTCAATAGATTATGCTTTAGGTTTCTGACACACACACACACACACACACACATATACACACACACACACATATACACACACACACACACACACACACACACACACACACACACCACACACCACACTTGCTGGTCAATGTGATGATGAGGTTTTGGGGTTAATTTTGGAGGAATGTATCTCTTCATGTCTCTCCAGTTAAAACACCGTTTGCCAAATCTCTTCCCGTTGGTTTTAATTCACGAGACTTTTGTTTTCATTTCTGTATGTAAATTGTATATATGTATATATATCTGTATATGATCCATGACATCATATGATTAAGTGAAGCTATTTTTGATTAACAGAATTATTTTCATTTTAGTTGTTTTTGGCAGATCGCTTCATAAACAGCTGGATCTTTTTGGAACAATGTCTGTTTCACAAAGAAACACTTCTATTGAATAGATCCTTCTCACGGGGGCCATTTTGTACAGGTGCAAGCAAAGCACTAATGAGGGCTTCAAACTTCCATGATTGGAATTTGAAAACCCTCATTTGTGTTTTACTTGCACCTGTGTTTATTCTGCCTTTTCGACACAAAATGGCCACTGTGAAAAGGGTATATTGTGCTGAATATTTGCTTCCAGATTAAAATGTACCTTTTGAACAAAATAGTCTTCATGTGGTCTGACATGTGTGATGCAGTCTTGCTGTGCATGCTGGGTAATTCTGCAAAAGTAAAATACGCTCCCAGCTTTTGAAGTTTGGGAATTTGACAAAACGACAGAATCTGGATTCTCATACAGTTTCAGTTTGAATAGCTGGAGCTTCATTTTCACTGTGTTCTGCTGTGCTGTTTGAGGTTTTGTTTCAGTTTAATGATATATATGCCCTCACCCTCACCACTGCTGGTCTCGGCCATTTTCAAATATCTGTTAACTTGTTTCAGATCTCATTTTGAGAGACTTCAATTATTTGCATTTCGTCATTAATTTTGAATGGAATTGTGTATCACAATACTCACACAATCATATATCACAATATGATTCTACTAAAGACAATAAATGATAACGTCAAATTATTGCCCAACCTGATATTAAGTGACCTGAAACTAGGGGTGGCAATCGCAGAGTAACTCACAATATGACCATCACGATACTTGGCCCTCGCCCTCGATAACGATGGTATCACTATACAGCGATTCTGTGATAATTGCATTGCAAGAAATTTCATGTACGATACATCACGATATCTGTGTAACTGAAGAGGGAAAAATACCCCTAAGAAAAACAGAAATTATGTATTTATTCAGAGTTCACATGAAACAATGTACAACAAAGTGCAACCTGCATAGTGCCTCTTTAACACACACTGACATTTGTCCACAAAGGAAGGATACAAAATGCCTCACTGAAATCTTTTCAATCTGTGTAAATTTACTTTACAGAAAAAAAAGAATGCAAAAAATGTCACAATATGGCACCAGTCTTATCGATAATGTATCGCAAGAGGAAGTATCGATATCGATTTCTTTGTCCCACCCCTACCTGAAACTGAGAGAATGAAGGATTAATTGGGGCTGGTTACCAGGCTACAGTAGCAAATTATAGCATGAAAGCAGAATCAAATGTATAAGATGTAGTTTTTATATTTGGAAAAAGTTGTATCAACTGATTGCAATAATGTAAACACAGTACACACAAAGGCAAACCTAAGACAAAAGGTAACATTCATGCTAAACTTGCACAAATAAAAACTTAGTATTTCTCAGTTCTCAGTGACTTCAAGGGAACTAAGTTAACAAAATTTGATTCTTGGAAGTTGTGAATCGATACAGAATCATGGAAGATAAGAATTCCGATTATGACATGAATCTTTTTTTTTCTTTCGGACACCCCTATTTTCTGAATGCTGGTAAAAATGTCTCCCACAAACACTGCAACTATAGGGTTTATAGGGCTGGGCAATATATCAATATCATATCGGTATCGTGACTAGATATTGTCTTCGATTTTGGAGATCATAATATCGTAATTTTAACAGAAAAAGACAACACTTATGCCGATAAGTGTTGTCTTTTGCTGGTTTTAAAATGTAAAGGCTCCAATACAGTAAAGTGATGTCATTTTCTATGTAAAGGCTCCAATACAGTAAAGTGATGTCATTTTCTGAACTTACCAGACGATTCTAACTGTTCTATTATTTGCCCTTAGTCATATCCACATTACTGTTGATTATTTATCAAAAACCTCATTGTGTAAATATTTCGTGAAAGCAAAAGCAGTCATCCCTAAAATATTGTTGCAATATCACTATCATGGTATGCCCATTCAGAGAAATTGTGGAATCTCATATTTCTTTTTACAAACGTTTTCACAACAGGAGATGGACTGTCTATCAGGGTGAGTACAGAGCTACTGCATCGCCAAATGATAGACATGATGGGCTCCATCTTCCCCCTGGCCTTAAACGCTAATTTAAGGCCTGGCGCAGCGCTATTAGTGGGTGTGGTCAGGCGCATTCCCTAATTTGTCCTCGGCGCTAAAGCCGGCGTTAACTATTTACCCACGCCTTTTAAGCGTAGAATTATTCACAACTGTGGCCATTGGTGAACTGCAGTAAAGCAATGACATTCTTCCTTTCCAAGCTCCGATCCACTCGATCCAGTCCGGTTGCGGCTGCATGCTGTCATCTCTTCATGCCGATTTGGATATCTCAGCGCATCACAGATCATAGCCTGAATAAAATGATTCAACCTACAGCCAGGCAAATACAGATCTGTTCAGCAGGGCTGATGGTCTCCCTGTACAATATAGAAGATTAACTATCCGTGACATTCCTGATACCATCCAATTCCATGATCTTTATGTTGTAAACACATAACTTTCACAATAGTGAACAAGCACCCCCACTCGGCTCATTCAGGGCAGGCTGTTTTATAACTTGTAGTCTACCTGCTGCTCCTGCACATCACAGCACAGGCTAAATGATGCGACATAAATATACATTATGTAAAGTCATGGCATAAATGTGTTTTTGTTGAAAAACTATGTGTCAAGTAAGCTAAGTCTTGTTGGGGTAGACATCACAGTACAACCGTGTTACGGTTGTCACTCCTCTATACCACATTGTATTTGCGACGGATATATTTGCCACCTGGATTACATGTTATGTTTCACATAGGGTTGTGTTTTGATTTTTATGTTTTATTTTGTCCAATATTTAAATGTTCTAGAATTGCATGTTGTGTTAACATAAATATTATTTCTATCTACCACTTAGCCTACTTAGGCTGATTTGGTTCCTTTTTCTTGTAAAAATGTAGTAAGCCTCAATGCATAGGCTACTGGGAGAAATGCACGTGTGTCTGTGTGTGGCTTGGTAGGGGAGTGAATAAGGCCTGGTTTTGAAAAGCGTTAACCGCAAAATTAACGCAAGTTGGGAAGATAGCGTTAGGCTGGTATTTAAGGCCGAAACGCCCATTCTGGCCTATTCTGGCACTGCGCCACACCTCTTCAGCGTAAAGCGCATTTCGAGGCGTAAAAACATGATGCTATCTTCCCGAGTCAGGCGCAACGCGTGCTGTTTGCGTTTAACGCCAGTTTAGCGCCTAAGGCCAGGGGGAAGATAGAGCCCATGATATGCGCACTTTAGACGCATTCAGAGCCAGATCCACTTGTAGGCTAAGTATTGATTAACTGCTTACCACTATGTTGTGCCATCATAGTGGTGCAGCCCCCCATAGCACGACAATCTACTGGTGTATTTCAGACTATGGTTGTTTCAGATGAGGGCCGACATCTCACCTGCCTAATGGTTTGGACCAGCGGAGGAGGGGGAGGGAAGTGTATATGTAAAAACTGTCAAAAGAAAAAAATATACGTATATATATATCTGGCAGACCACGAGGCGGAGCCACCACAGTTTGGGAACCAATGGATTAGGCTATAAATAGTACATTTTAATCTCGTCGGTTAACGGTTAATGATCGGTTAATGAGTGTCAGTTGTCTGTCAGGAGAAAAAAATCACTTTCGCCATCCCTAGTGTGGACTCTCATGTGTGCCTTCAAGTAGTCCTTACGATTAAAACTTTTGGCACAGTACAAGCACCTAAATGGTTTCTCACCAGTGTGGATTCTCATGTGTCTATTCAAGTGTTCCCTACGACCAAAATCTTTAGCGCAGTCTGGGCAACTAAAACGTTGCGCCGCCGGCCCCCAAGGCCAAGATCTCTCATGACTAATAAAGACGTCATTGTGTGACTGAGGGTTCTCTTCATCTTCACTCTTCACCTGGACAGAGTGGACCATCATGTGTTGAGGTTTCTCTTCATCTTCACTCTTCACCTGGACAGAGTGGACCATCATGTGTTGTTGAATGTTTTCAAGTTGACTAAACATTTTACCGCAGACTGGGCAATTAAATGAGTTCTCTCTTGTGTGGACTCTCATGTGCATCTTCAAATTTCCTTTACCGCCAAAACAACTGTCACCACAAATTACGCAATTATTAAACTGTTTCTTCCCATTGCCAAGAACTTCACTGATGTTCTGTGAGTCTAAAGCTGACTGAGGTTCACTTGTTTCCATCCAATCATCACCACGGTCTTCAGTCTCAAGGTCAGAAGAGTCTGAAATCTTGTCGTCACTAAGTGGTTGTAAATGACTAGATAGATCTAAATTCCTGGCTGGTTCCGATACTCCACAGTCCTCCCCACCAGCTTCTGTTTGCATCTGTTGAGTTGAGCTGCTGGCTAGTGGCTCTGCCTCTCTGTTCTCCTCAGTTTGGCTTTGATGAAACTGCGAGGACTGAGGTTTCTCTTCATCATATTCACTCGTCACGGGGGCAGTGTAGAGAGTGAATGGGAACTGGGTGATACCGGCTTCCTCCAGGCCTTGAAGCTGCTCTCCTTCCTGACTGGTCCAGAGTTCCTGCTGTTCCTCTTTAATGTGTGGGAGCTCTGGGTCCTCCTGGTGCAGACTGGACCTCCAGTCCTGCTGCTCAGGGATGACCTCTCCTTCACTGACCAGCAGCTGCTGGACGTCTGGAGGCAAGACTGAAATACAGAAATATACACATTAAAGAGGATAGTAACCATTTTCCGGGTTAGAACTCCCAGCCGCCACAGCGCTCAACAGCGCCACTCTGGTCGAAAGCTCGGTAAAAAATAATATCACCAGCACAGACTTCTGATGAAAAGATAAATTTATGAGCAGCGTTGAGCTTTCTAATCCCGCCGTTGAGAAGCAATGAACCCTTCTTCTTGAGTAGGTGGCTTTGAAATGTTTCTGTGGCACTTGTAAATACGTGCATATCGCTGATTTAGACAGCTTTTGAGCAAGAGTCGCAGGCAAGTCTATGTAAGGATACGGGACTCTTGTAGGGTAGACGATGATGACATCATACCCGGAAGAGTCATAGTGGGGCTAGATCTCCTCCAACATGTTTTAAGATGTATAAAGACTATACTTTGATTAATATTTGTGTAATATGGTTTTTCCACAAAAAAAGGTGCACATAAAGAGACAAGAGAGACAAAGAACGATACATCGTTTTTGTGCATTAAAACTAGCCTGTTTTGAAAACGGTAAAAGTAAAACGTTGCCAGAAAAATGAATACTCAGTAGAGTACAGATACCTGAAAATCCTGCTTACAGTAACAAAATATTTGTACTGATTTACTTCCCATCTCTGGCTGTATCTGGCAACGCTGCATTTAATGAGATCAATAATGCCAACTACCTTTGCAGTCAGTTACAAAATAAACTGTTTGCGTAATGTGAAATATAAACATCACCAACCTGCTCTGTCTAAGCAGACTTCAGGGTTTAAAACGGCGTCCAGCAGCTTTCGCTGTCGGTCATTCTGCTGTTTTAAATGAGAGGCTTCCTCCTCGTACTCTGCTATCGTTCTCTCAAACAGCCCACATATCTCTTCCACAGCCGCAGTCAGTCTCTGCTCCACCACCGCTCTCAGCCTCTGGGCTTTCACTTTAGACATTGTACGCTGCTTAAGCTAGCTCCGTCCCTATCTGTCTGTGTTAGCAGCTAGCTAGCTATGCTAACTCAAAAAGCTCTGTTACTGGCTACCAGGAGAACAGTCTGAGGTAAAAGAAGGGTGCCAGCTCCATTCATAGAGTTATCCACACACACATTCGTCTTCTGCTGCCTCATTAAACATGTAAACTAGACTTTAGAAAGGAAAACAACTCCGGTCACTGGAGTTTACAGACACCCGGCCGCCATGTTTCGTGACGTCACTGGTTTCGTAAAAAAGAAAAAATCTCGTGGATCTCGCGAGAGACCTAGCTGGCAACACTGGAAAACACTTGTGGCCCCCCAAGAGACCACGAGAGGGAGCCATACTGTCACTTACTGAGGGCCTGCCCTGCTTGATCAAGTGAAATTATCCCAGATAAACCTGTATGTACAGTAGCTAACAAAATACCCATTTAATTTGGTTTATGTCAGATAAAACAGATTTTTCCATTATGAATCCGTTAGCCAAGCATACAAATTAAAATCACAACTATATGGGTCTCTGACACTAAATCTAACCCAGTTCCACATTATTATTATTAATAATAATAATAATAATTATTATTATTATTATTATAAAATAAAAAGTAAAATCGAAATGTACTGAAAAGTAAAACTGTGTAAAATAATGTCTCCTAAGGGCAGCTGTGTTCAGCAGGTACAGTGGGTCGGACTCGTTCACTAATCAGGTCGGTGGTTCGATCCCCACCTCCTCTGCATGTTGAAATGTCCTTGGGCAAGATACTGAACCCCAAATTGCTCCTGATGGTGGTGCCAGCACTCTGTGTGGTAGCCTGCCGCCATTGATGTATGAATATATATATACATATATATATATATATATATATATATATATATATATATATATATATATATATATATATATATATATATATACACGATATATATATATATATATATATATATATATATATATATATATATATATATATATATATATATATATATATATATATATATATATATATATATATATATATATACACCCTAAAAGACTGTGGTGGGTTTACCCCTAAAGTTAAGCGCCCCTGAACATTGCACCTAAGTGAAATACTGTGAACAAAAAGACAAAAGACACCAACTCATATTTATAAAACCTTTATTCATTTTAAATCGAAGGCTAACTGAAATGTGTCATACCATGTTCTGTGACAACAATAAACCATCTGTTCTCAACAAATAGAAAATAACAACGTAACAAACCCAGTAACACTTTAACCATCCAATATAAATTAAAATAAACTGTTTTAATACACAAATAAGCAGTTATTGTCGTGGAGGATAAGTGAGCCTCTATGTATATCTATACTGCGTGCGGTGCAAACGAAAGAGTGTCTTCTTGTCTGTTTTCTTCAACATTGTCAGCGGAAAGGCGCCAGGCAGACAGGGGGCGCTGATTTGAAGAGCAGAGCGAGCAGAGCACAATGAGCCAAAAACTAAAGCAGGAAACCGTTTGCTTCACAGACACTTCCCTCCTCCGTCTGTTTCTGAGCTATGTATCAAATGAACTGGGCCGGGGCTGATTTCAGTTGTTCAAGTGTCAAAAGGATACAATAATAATAGTGTTTGAGGAGCTCATTGCACTAAAAAGCATTTTACTGACAGATAGACTGGAAGTTTTTCCTCAAGAGAATAAACAATAACAATAAAAAAATGTACATTTATCGCACTACGTTAAAATATGACTAACATTATAAAAAAGGCAAATAGTAGGTGTATTGCAACGCTCATCGCTATAAAAACAAAGAATATCTATCTATCTTCACATCAATCTCATCATCACCACCATCATCATCATCATCATCATCCAATCAGCATCATCATCATCATCTGAGACAGTAAGGAGGCGTGGCCTGGGATGATTGACAGCCCAAACAAGCCACTCACAATTTGCCCGTCTCAGTGCAGGCAGGCACACTTGTACGTCATAGCAACAATAATAAACAATGGACGTTTTCCTTGGAGACCGAAAAGACTACCAGCCAATGGCAGCGGGGCTGATATGAAAGGAGCTCTGTCATTGGACTGCAGGCATCTCTAGGGAAGAGGAAGAGTTTGTTCAGGCAGGAAGAGGAAGGAAGGAACCGACTCTGGAGGCACCTGTGTGTGTGTGTGTGTGTGTGTGTGTGTGTGTGTGTGTGTGTGTGTGTGTGTATGTATGTCTGTGTTTTCCCTATCTTGTGTGGACCACAATAACAAAAACTGTGTTAATATATGTTCATGTATGTTGTTTAGTCTGCTATGTGTGTGTGTGTGTGTGTGTGTGTGTGTGTGTAGGTGAACGTCTCCAGTGAGCCTCGAAAGGGTCAACCTCCACCTCCTCCTGTCTGTTGGTATTGTCCGGCAGCACTGGTTTGTCACAGTGTAACCCACTGTGGGCTTATTTGTGTTGTGATGATTGTTTTCTAGTGTCAAGCCCTGTTCAGGGGCCCGTCCAGCCTCCTTCATACCCGCTGCTAAACCCTCCTACAGGGAACCAAACCGCACGCAGCAGGAACGGTGCCCGGTCCAAATACAACACCCAGAGCTCCGTCTCTTGACCCTTTGAACTCTCTGGACATGGAATCAAGAGACTGGAGAGGTTAGCTAGAGACTGTTGCGTTCGGACCGGGACACCATCTCCTTCAAGGTGATTCAGACTACTTTGATTCATTCGATCGTTACTCCTTCAGCTGCTTTGGGTCAAAGAGATTAAGAACTTCATATCAGGAGTTTTGATTCAAGTGCTTGTCTTTGAATGCAAAATGTAAACATGGCCACATGGCACGGGAATAGAGGAGAGAGAGCAAACAACGTGTAAACATGGCCACATGGCACGGGAATAGAGGAGAGAGCAAACAACATGGGAAAAGTACTGACTTCTGATTAGTCGCGTCCTTTTTTTTGCTTCCTCCCATTAAATTGACCACAGGAGTTGATCGACACAACAGAAAAGTAACGATCTCATATCGTTAGCTGCTGATTTTGGTGTTTTTACTTGAAAGAAATGTGCCTAACCTGAGTGATGCTGCCAGATGGTTTGTTTCACAGAATCATCTGGGAACTCGATCTTGGATTTTTGTTGTTGTTGATTGGATGAACCATGTGTCTCTCACCGTCTATCACGGGCTAGCTTCAACCACTTAGGACCGCCTCCTCCTTCCTTCCGCGAGTGCTGATTGGTTTGAACCATTGGTGGTTCGGATTTAAACCAATAGATCAGACTAGATGGATCGTGATCTCGTTCTCGCGGATCTAGCTGCCTCGCGATGTTAAAATGCTCCCATGGTCTTTTACAATTTCAAAAACACATAATCTGAAGAGAAGCTAGTTATGACCTAATTCTCGAAAATTTTCCACGCCTCTTTAAACAAGTTTCTCTCTGTTTAGACAGATGTGGAAAATATGTTAAGAGTTTAAAAGCAGATCTGTTGTGTAACACCTGTGATTCATTTGAGGAAGAAAACAAAAACGGAGCCATTTAAGATTCACCATATCCGATTATGAAATCATTCAGGGATGCAAACTCGTGGAGAGTGAAGAAGGTAACAGATACCAGGGCAGACACAAAAGAGAACTCATTCAACTATTTTGGGGATCCTAAAGTTTGTGACTAGTTTGCATCCCTGTAATTCCTTTTTGGCCTTTTAACTCTCTCCTGTCCTCCGGCCACCAAGCTGTATTCTCAGCCTCTGGAGTTGTTTGGGTGCAGTTTGGTTTTTATCCCTGTGGAGGGTGCTGTTGCATAAAGACTGGACACTAAAGGGCCTGACACGCCAATTCAACTGTTTTCAATGAATGGTAACTGGGATGCTATTCATGTCCTCACCCTCTACATCAGTGAGTCAATATCCATTTGATCTTCATCTGCGCACTCTTGAAAACAGATGACACAAGACGAGTTGCTATTAACACGCGTGTCACTTTTCAACACTTCTGTGTGTCTAGTTTGCGACAACCCGTCTCGCGCTGCGTTCAACACACAAAGAGTTCTGCTCCAGAATGAGATATCCAACCGTGGGAAAACAGAAGCTATGATCATATAATCTTACAATATAACTGATGGCACACGCGGAAACAAATCAATTGCGTCACTTTAAAAGACAGTGTAGGTCTTTGTTTCAGCGAGAGGATAATTGGGGTTTTCAGACTACTGAACGATGGATTACTTCAGGTAAATGAGGTCCTGATTGTCTCGTTTCCCAAAGAGGATATACGACGTGTCGGAGCACAACTCTTCCCATCTTTTAAAAGAGTGTCTCTGAAGGTCTGGACACATGAACCCAGACAGGTTGGTCAGCGGCAGTTGACAGAAGATTATTGCCCCTGCCTGCTGCAGTAAAGTGCTAAGAGATGCCTGCACGAGAGGGGATCTTACCAGAGGGCTGTGTGTGCATGTGTGCATGTGTGTGTGTGTGTAGAAGGCAGGAGAAGCAGTGCACAGTATCACACACTGCGGGCTGTTTACTTTAGTTACACACTACCTGGCTGCCTTGTAAGGTCTCTCGCTCTCTCTCTCTCTCTCTTCACAAATATTCAACATTCAAAAAACAAAGGCTCAAACTCAATTTCAAGCTGACTCAGTTCGACTGTTACATTTTTTCAACACACCGTCTTGATTAGTCGTCAATTCAGGCAGCATTCAGTGTGTGATTAACGCGAGCAAACCCGTACGTGATTGGCTTGTTTGGACAAGGCAGTTTGCCAAAGTTACAGCTTTGACAAATCAGAGAGCTTAGCTGTGTTGGTGTGGGATTGGCCAACAATTCAGCCAATGCGATGAGAGAGAGAGCTACGAGGAGAGTTTCTGATTGCGCCCTCGGGGTGACTCCTGACTTTTGATTGGCTCGCAGGACTCGGACATTTGCATAAACCATTTTCTTTTCTTTCTTTTTTATCAATGGTATAGTAACGGTTGGGTCCGAGCCTGTTGGGCTGAATCATCTAAGTCGGTGTCTCCCTTTGATATGTTGTCATGATACTGGCTACTGTGCACTGTGGTGGTCCGTCCCTCTGGTAAGTCCCCCTGGAAACACACACACCATGGTACAAGTTCCAGGACTCTCTCACTTATTCTGTTCACATCCACATAGACAGAGCTCCTTCACAATAAAAGTCTCTCACACGTTCCATCTGCACATACTAAAAAAATAGTGCAATTTTTTCAGCAATCATATAAATAAGTATAAATTCGTGCTTTTTTAAGTTCGCCTACATGTGTATGTATATACCGTATATATACATGCCAACATGTATGCAGCAAAATGTTAAACATGTGGAAGTTGGCACCCCAACAGATTACCGATCTTTTCTTCTAGAACTAAACAACATATAAAAAAACACACACATCTTTACTTTAGACTCCATCAAGTTTAGAAAAATACCACGACTTTCTCTGTCCTCTCTCTTATCAACGATATTGCAGATTTTCTGTTCTTTTTTCTTTCTGTGTGGCAAACAGTTTTGAAGCTTGTGCAAACTTTTTTTTAGAAAAGGTAGGCTAACTCTCTACAAACTCAAAAAGTATTCTAGCAACAACTCCTGCACCGGTTAGTCGATACGAGGCAGACATTTTAACTCACGTGAATTTTAGCGGCAAGCTAACTGGCAAGCTAGCGTAAGATAACAATAACTAAAGCTAAACTCTATCTGGAAACAGGCTAATGGATAGCATTTTTAACGTGCTAACATGCTAACGTGCTCCAGTGATACAGCTAAAGCCGGGTGCAGGAGTCATTGCCAGTGTCCGACTGTGCAGCCCTGAAATGTGGATCAAACACAGTGGAGTGTGTGGAGACGTAACTGCAAAACAAAACTGCCTTCGACCCAAGCAGGCGTGTTTTTTTGGCGCAGACTCTCACTCCAACGTTCTCTTTCAAACTAATGAGACGTTACTAGAAGCAGAACTATAATGGAACCACACAGGCCTGCACTTTGCCATCAGTCAAAGCAGCGAGGGGGATTATCACTAGAAAACAAAAGAAATCCCAATACCTGGATAGAAGATTGGAACATTTCGGCGTTCGCCTGGATAGGATTTTTTTTCGTAAGCGCGAAAAAGACAAACAAAACAATGAACAATAGAAACAAACAAGTAAATATTTATAATAAGGGTAGTTGTGAGGTCAGTCTGATAGAGTAGGAAGGAGACGGCGGGGTGTTTCCAACCTCTCCCCTCCTGCTCTGACATCATCGGTTCATTGGAAGTGCTCCTCAGACAGGAAGTAGGAAGCTGTGAAACAGGAAGTACCAGATGTTCTCCTGGGGTTTTCTCCGATGTTCTCACCCCACAGCGCTGCTGCTTCATCCTAGCCTGAACCACCAGATTGGGAAATTGCCAAAACTGCCCACATCAGCTTTTTTGAGCGGCTAATTCAGCCTCCGGCTAAAGTGAAGCAGCTCTTGAAAGCAGAGAAGGGGACAGCTTTTCCAACGTCCAATCTTACCTTCCAACATGAAGGGTGATTTGAACCCTAATTGGCTAGTGACGATTTGACGGACATTCCCCACGGGCTAGTGGTCATGATCCAGGTTTTCCCGTCGGCTAGGAAAGGGGGAAGCAGGGCTTACAGGAAGTGGGAGGCCAACTCTGTCACACCTGCCGTGGCTTGTGGGATTTCTCCTTAGTATTCCTGGCGTTCCGGTTGTCCACGCTGCCCTGGTGCTGCTGCTGCGGCGGGGGCCGGAGCAGGCCGTGTATGAGCGAGGGCGGGGACGATACAGTCTGCTGGGTGTGGGTGTGGGTGTGGCTGAGGCCGGGGGTCAGCGACGCAGGGTGGTAGAAGTGTCCGATCACCTCGCTGTAGGCAGGGGGCGCCGCCTCCACACCGGACCGCCGCTTCTGCTGCCTGGACCACGCCTCCTGGGCCTCCAGCACACTGACGCCTGCATGGGCGCTCGGAGGAGGGGCCTGCAGGCTAGGGGGAGGGGCCTGCAGGCTAGGAGCACAAGAACAAGAGGACGAGAACAACCAGGGGTTAGGCATTGACAAGTCCTTACAATGGCAATATTAAAATAGTGTTACTTCATTGAATTGCATGTTTATAATACTAAGGTGATAATCAGGCAGTTGCTGACGTTGTCTTCACATGCTCCACTGTATCTTCAAAATTAACAAATTCAACAAAATGGCTTAAGTGGGTCTTCTCAAACTCCGGACCACAACTACAAATCAATCCGGACCGGACTTTAAGTGTCGCTATTAGTACCCGCTGTGTTGTGTAATTGAATGTGCATTTACGGTAAATGAACCATCCTTGATTTTTACTTTCTATGTGTGTGTGTGTGTGTGTGTGTGTGTGCGCGTGTGCGTGTGCGTGTGTGTGTGTGTGTGTGTTACACTATTTACCTAGCAGATTCCACGCTTAACCAGCTGAATGTTGCTAGCTGTAGTGCCAAGAAGCTATACCAATAATAGTACACAGTATTGGCTGCATATGGGCAATGTTGCTCAACCCTTCAACTTTTCCACAGCAATTTCTTATTAGCTTATTAACCAATGAAGTAGCCTACATGGACAGCCCCTCCCCTCAGTGTCCTTACCCGGCTTGCAGACAGGAGTTTGTGGGGTGGAGGAGGTGGGAGTCGAACACGGTCCGGTTGGGCGGAGCTCTGACCGACTCGCGGTTCAGCTCCAGCTGCTGCTCGGGGTCTCTGAGCTGCAGGGTGCAGGGGCCCTGGTAGGGCGGGGGCTCCTCCCCGTCCGACAGGGAGATGGTGGGCGGGAGGTCGATCAGGCTCTGCGGCAGGTAGGGGTAGGTGGGCTGGAAGCGGGTCGGGGCGTAGCCGGACTGGAAGCGCTGCGACGGGGACAGGGGGTGAGGGTGGGTCTGGGGGTGCTGCTGCAGGTAGGAGGGGGGGACGCCTCGGTCGGGGGGGCGGGCCGTGTACACCTGGTGCTGTGGGGGACAGGAGAGATCAAAATGACTGCTGTGTCATAGTTTGACGGAAATGTGTGAATAGGGAAACTCTACCGGTCTGGCATTTCATTTCATGTTGGTTAAATCAAATGTCAAGCTATTCTCCTTTGAGGATAGCAGGTGAATGTTGGTATCTCACCTCATTCAGGCTGCCATTTGTCCCGGGACCTTCAGAAGACCACAGGCTTCCCTCCTGAGAAAGAGGAAGAGAGGGAGGAGAGAGAGGAGAGAGAGGGGGGAGAGAGAGGAGAGAGAAAGAAAGAGGGAGAGAGGGAGGAGAGAGAGGGGGGGAGGAGAGAGAGAGAGATTTCAAAATAAGTGAAGAAGAGACATGAGCATGGAGCTGGCCTGACACAGTGGAGGTCTGCAGCCAGACTCCCCTCGTGAACTGTGCAGATAAGTCTGTTTGCATTAGCAAACTGTCAAAACCTAACTGAAAGCTAACATTAGCCACGAGGCTAACGTAGCTTCAGCAAAAGGCTTGTTTGAGATGCACACTCGCTGCTCTCAGAAGACAGCACCGTTTGATATGCGCATTGATATTTTCCAAAAAATAAAATAAAATAAAATAAAAAACGATTTCTGTTCCTTCCAAATACATATTTAAAAATGTTAGACCTTTGTAAACGAAATTCAATAGTTTGTAAATGAAATTCTATATTTTTTAAGGGCTTATTTTGAGAATATAAGATTCAATGCTTTTTCAATACCTTTAAGACCCCATGGGTAGCTTTTGTCCCACACACTACCTGTCTCTGTCCTCTATTCAAACAGCCAGGACTTTTGTCCCACACACTACCTGTCTCTGTCCTCTATTCAAAAAGCCAGGACTTTTGTCCCACACACTACCTGTCTCTGTCCTCTATTCACACAGCCAGGACTTTTGTCCCACACACTACCTGTCTCTGTCTGCCCTCTATTCAAACAGCCCAGACTTGTCCATGTTCAATATGATTTATGCAGAGACATCTCACCTCTTCTAACTAGGTCATATCACCATATAGTGTGCTGTAGATGAAGATTGTTCTTCACAGCTACAGATATATGTGAGATGACTGTCAGGGTTTAAAATTATTTTCTTCAATAAAAAATGTTGATGAAAAAAGAATTCCATCTTTTTTCCAGGCAGGCCCTATGTTTTTGACTGGAGGTGATTTTGGTGCAGGATATAATGCATGTTGACTGACACAGCGGCTGGGTCATAAGATCATCCCTCTATCTGAACATTATTCTTCACGTCAACACAAACTGTGGTCTCAAAGTGGCTCTGCTTTAGGATTATGTGTGTAATCGGACCTGAACATTTCACACACTTTTCCAGACATCTTTTTTGTCAATTTCCCAAACTATTCAAGACCTGGAAATTATCAAATTCAATTGTAATACCTTTCCAGACTTTCAAGACTTGTCTAGGAACCCTGTCTATTTCTCTTCCTTAATTATGGATCCCCCTTTCAACCATAACCAATCTCCATAATTTACTTACTAGGCAGTTATACTACAATGAAGACGACCACATTACTTTTGCTCCTAATGGCCTGAAAAGCATTTTCTTTTGTAAATAATTACTTTTGCATTGGCCAGGGGCAGGTGTGTGTTGCGGGCGGGGGCGTGTCTGCTGGGTGGGCGGCACTTACGTTGGCCAGGGGGCAGGTGTGTGTTGCGGGCGGGGGGCGTGTCTGCTGGGTGGGCGGGACTTGCGTTGGCCAGGGGGCAGGTGTGTGTTGCGGGCGGGGGCGTGTCTGTTGGGTGGGCGGGACTTACGTTGGCCAGGGGCAGGTGTGTGTTGCGGGTGGGGGCGTGTCTGTTGGGTGGGCGGGACTTGCGTTGGCCAGGGGGCAGGTGTGTGTTGCGGGTGGGGGCGTGTCTGTTGGGTGGGCGGGACTTGCGTTGGCCAGGGGGCAGGTGTGTGTTGCGGGCGGGGGGCGTGTCTGCTGGATGGGCGGAACTTACGTTGGCCAGGGGCAGGTGTGTGTTGCGGGCGGGGGGCGTGTCTGCTAGGTGGGCGGGACTTACGTTGGCCAGGGGCAGGTGTGTGTTGCGGGCGGGGGGCGTGTCTGCTAGGTGGGCGGGACTTACGTTGGCCAGGGGCAGGTGTGTGTTGCGGGCGGGGGCGTGTCTGGCTGACAGGCGGTAGTGGTTTAGCAGGCAGGTGATCACCACCACCATCACCATCATCACCACCACGATCACCAGGATCTGCACGAACTCCAGCTGGGCTGCAGGCAGGGAGAGAGACCACACATGTTAATACCACTTCATACCACAGAGGGACAACAACTGAGAAACACGTCCAAACCAGGCTTGTAGCCTATGATTCAAAACCGTGGATCGAGTTCTCATCTCAACTGGCCTGAGAATTCAAACCATCAAAACCCAACAGAGATCATCATATAAAATAGCCTACTGAGCCTGAGATCTACCAAGTTGTGCCAGAGAAGGCGAGGCTCAATTCACATAGCACAACGGGTGGATGAGGAGAAGACACAAACAACAGAAATATACAGTATATAGGCTAAACTACTAAACTAAACTAAACTACTAAACTAAACTAACTACTAAACACTAAACTAAACACATTCTCAAACGAATTATTGAACTAAACCGTAGGTCGTAGGTTAGATCAGTGTTTCCCAACCAGGGGTACGTGTACCTAGGGGTACTTGAGCAGCTTGCAGGGGGTACTTGGAAAGATTGGGGATTACAATTTATTTACAAAATGATTAAAACATCATTCCAAGTAATTTCATAGGCCCAGCTTAGTAAAACTGACGACTTTTTCCAATTGAAAACAGTTAGAATTGTATTAAAGGGGGTAATTCAAATGATTTTCATTTAATAATCAGATGTGTTAGAGAGGCCTACTAAAAGTTTAATATCATTTTAATAAAACAAATTTCAGAAAATCATCGACACACATGAGTGAGGGGGTACTTTGGCATGGCAGAACAGCTCAATGGGTACATAAGACCAAAAAGGTTGGGAACCACTGGGTTAGATGACGAATCTCAGAATAATGGAAGTTATGTTATACTTTGTTCAAATGTAAATATTAGGGACTGCTGGCTGGTAACTGTGGTAGTTTTTATTAGGTTTACACAAGAATACACATCTTAAAAGTACAAGTTCCATGGCCATAAATGTACATGTGCAGGTGTTTTGACATAATTCTGTGATGATGTGTAGACAGCGTGTGAACCTGAGTAAGTAATAAATAATTATATGTTGGTATAATTACTGTCAACAAATGGCTCCCTCTTTCTCAGAGCAGTGACTCAGTTATTACACCCAGTTTTACACCAGTGTTCATTTCTTTGACTAAAACTAGACTAAAATGACCCTTTCTCACTGACAAAAACTAGATTGTTATCTAAACAAAAACAAAGTTGTGATGACAAAAAGTAAGAGGAAATCTATTGACATTTTCGTCAATGAATAAAAACTAAACGAAAATGTTAGTTAGGGACGAATTCGAAAGAGATCCAATCAGAAGAGAGGAAGAAGAAGTTAAACAGTTAAATCTGTGTGTGTTGCACGTTCAAACCTTAATAATACTATTTCATAATAACAGATTAATAAATCTTTCCAATGAGTTTGGAAATTCTAGAGTATTAAAATAATGCATTACACTTTAACACTTTAACATTTTAGTCAACTAAATCTGCCGTAGATTTAGTCAAC
>NC_139650.1:7989282-7994282 GCF_964638095.1 Poromitra crassiceps
CTTGACTTGGACTTGTGACCAAAGACTTGAGACTTGACTTGGACTTGTGACCAAAGACTTGAGACTTGACTTTGACGTGTGACCAAAGACTTGAGACTTGACTTGGAATTGTGACCAAAGACCTGTGACTTGACTTGGAATTGTGACCAAAGACTTGAGACTTGACTTGGAATTGTGACCAAAGACTTGTGACTTGACTTGGAATTGTGACCAAAGACTTGAGACTTGACTTGGAGTTGTGAGCAAAGATTTGAGACTTGACTTGGAATTGTGACCAAAGACTTGAGACTTGACTTGTGACCAAAGACTTGAGACTTGACTTGGACTTGACTTGTGAATCTTTGGTTTTACGCCACTGGTTTTTATTTCCCTTAGACAGATTTATGCAGTAGAATTTGAATTTGAAATAATAGCAGTCAAAATGCTTAGGTTTCCTCTCTGCCGGGGTTCCAGGACCTCGGGTCTCTAGTGATTGGTTCGGGAGAATGGAATTCCCCTGGGGGGAATCCCCTCATAGAAATAAGTTAAACCGAGTGCAATCTCAGACTACAAGATGGAAATGAGTGTAACAAGTTGACAATTCAGTCTGAATAATCAGGGTAGCAATTTTCATGGTTTTCTGAAAAAGTCTCTGCATATCAGGAACGCACCTATCACATATATCATCACTCTCTGAGTGAAGGTCTCCTCCATGACCAACCCCTTCTCACCAAATATGTCAAAGTCATCATCAAATGCCATGTCCATGCCGCTCCTGTAGGGGTGCTGTTCCCTGCAGTACTGCTGGGAGCCTGCAGAGCCGTATGTATCATACTGCTTCCTCTTCACCTCGTCACTCAGGACTTCATAAGCCTCGGCCAGCTGAACAAACTTCCCCTGGGCCTGTGGGTCGTCTTTGTTGGTGTCGGGGTGGCACTTTATGGCCATCTGATAGTAGGCTTCCTTGATCTCTTTCTGTGTTGCAGAGCGGGGGACCCCCAGGACCTGGTAGGAGTCCTGCTTGTTGCTGGCAGGCGGACTTGTTTGAAAGGACAGTGTGCAGACAGTATAGGGTGATTTGACACCTGGAACTGACCAGCCTGTCAATGTCAAGGTCTTCCCCATCCCCCCGCATCCTGTGCTCCCTCCTGGCCATAGTTTTCTCCCTCGCAGGGTAGAGACGGTGCGGACCCCTCCGTGGGACGTTCCTCCTCCCAGGGTAGAGACGGTGCGGACCCCTCCATGGGACGTTCCTCCCAGGGTAGAGACGGTGCGGACCCCTCCATGGGACGTTTCTCCTCCCAGGGTAGAGACGGTGCGGACCCCTCCATGGGATGTTCCTCCCAGGGTAGAGAAGGTGTGGACCCTTCCATGGGATGTTCCTCCCAGGGTAGAGACGGTGCGGACCCCTCCATGGGACATTCCTCCCAGGGTAGAGATGGTGCGGACCCCTCCATGGGACATTCCTCCCAGGGTAGAGACAGTGCAGCCATGTCCAGAGGACATGGCACATGTAATCCAGCTTGTGGAACAGCGTCCTGCTGAAGACATCATAATGAGCTTCTAACTTGTCGTGCTAATAATGCTCATTTGAATTTGAACAGGGAATGTCAAAATGATTTGCAGCTGAGTCTGTCAGTTTTGTGTTGAAGTCTTCTTCTTCTGTGGTGTTTTATGGCAATTGGCATCCTTTATGTTGCATTACCGCCTCCTTCTGGATTTATCCAGTGTTTCCCTACTGATCCAGTCTTCTCCCTCTCCTTCCTCTCACCCGCCTCTCCTTATTTTGATCCCCATTAGCTATATACGTTCAGTGATGATGTCATCAGTGATGATGTCATCAGTAATGTCATAAATTGTGACATCATCAGTGATGTCAGAGGCATTGTGACATCATCAGTGATACACACACACAAGACACATTACACACAAGAATGTGCGCGCACACACACACACACACACAAACACCCACAAGAGACAGACACACACACTGATGACATCAGTGATGCAGTGTTTCCCATACATAAAGGAATTTGTGGCGGGCCCCCACAATAATATTTGGACCGCCACAAAATGATGTTGACCATTTTTTTTTTTTTTTTTTTTTTTACAGTGCACCTGAACGCAACATGCAAGATATCCGCTGAATAAGTGTCCAATAAATGTTCATGTCATTCTGGCCAATACTTCTGTTATAGCATTTCAGTCTGGAATATGGAATATCTTTCAATAATCTATGATTTAGCTGCTAAATTGTCAAATACCGCCATCTGCTCGCTACCCAGGCACTTATGTATGTACTTAACCTAACTAACTTAACCTAACTATCAGGTGTGCACAACATTGTCAGCCTAAACTCCGGCTGACACCCCAAAAACCTACAATCCGCTACAGAAAAATGTATATTGTTTGTTTATTAACTGGCCCCTCGCCTTCTATCATTTCACGAAAGTGGCAAAGCAAGTTGAGTATCCCTGACCTATAGGGAGAAATTTAGTTTGTCATTGTAAACCCACAGCACAGTAATGATGACATGTTCTTACTTAGATCTAGCCTTTTAATTTTGCTCTTAAGCTTTCTCAAAGTACACCAAATTCATGCATTTTACTTTAAAATGTTCAAAAAAATCTCGCGGGGGGGCATGCCCCCGCAGCCCCCTAGGGGGTTTGCGGTCCCCCACCACAAATACTCAAAATCCTGTGGGAAACACTGAGTGATGTCAGCAGCCGAGCTGTGGGCAAGGCAAGGTGGCAGGCGAGCTGCGAATGTGAGCTGCAGGATGGGCAAGCCCACACAGCGGGCGAGCCTAGGACTCGAGCGCGCGAGATGCCTAGTTATTATAAAGACGTTGACGTCTTTGAGTGTGTCACTGGAGGCTTTGAAGAGCAGTCAGACCACTGTGTTTCAGACCAGGGGGGTCTAACTCCCAGGGGGGTCTAACTCTCACGTCTTCACTAGCATACTGTTAAAATGTGCTAAATATGTACTTGGGGGTTCGAGGGGTAAAGAAGCAGCTTGTGACTATTTTATTTTTTGTAAGTAGCTCTCATCCTAAAAAAAAGTGTGGCCGTGCACCCCTGATCTAAAGCAATGAGGTAATTTGTCATGCGCTGCCTGCTGAGTGTCTCTGCCCCCCTCCTCCTCTCTGCCCCCCTCCTCCCCCTCTTCCTCTCTGCCCCCCTCCTCCCTCCTCCTCCTCTCTGTCCCCCCCTCCCCCTCCTCCTCTCTGCCCCCCCCCTTCTCCTCTCTGCCCTCCTCCTCCTCTCTTCCCCCCCCCCCCCCCCTCCTCCTCTCTGCCCCCCCCCCTTCTCCTCTCTGCCCCTCCTCCTCTCTGCCCCCCCCCCCCTCCCCCTCCTCCTCTCTGCCCCCCTCCTCCTCTCTACCCTCCTCCTCCTCTCTGCCCCCCTCCTCCCCCTCTCTGTCTGTCTGGAGCTAAAGGTCACAGGCGGTCAGCTGCACCCAGACGGCTGAGACACACCAGACAGACGGGGAGGGGGGGGGGGGGGGGGGGGGGGGTGGAAGGAAGTAGGGCTGCAACCAATGTTTTTTTTTTCATTGCCGATTAATCTGTCGATTATTTTCTCGATTAATCATTTCGTTGTTTTGGTCTATACAATGTCACAAAATGGTGGGAGGGGAAAGTCGGTCAGTGTTTCCCAAAGCCCAACGTGATGTCCTCAAATGTCTTGTTTTGTCCACAACTCAAAAAGAGATTCAGTTTAATGTCATAGAATAAAGAAACAGAACATATTCACATTTAAGAAGGTGGAATCAGAGTTCTTTTTTGTTTACTTCATCATGGCTACAGACTGTGGCAAGCCGTCTAGAAGAGGGTTTGTCAGTCTGTCCGTCTGTCTGTCTGTCTGTCTGTCTGTCTGCATGTCTGTCTGTCTGTCTGTCTGTCTGTCTGTCTGTCTGTCTGTCTGTCTGTCTGCATGTCTGTCAGTCTGCCTGTCTGCATGTCTGTCAGTCTGTCTGTCTGTCTGTCTGTCTGTCTGTCTGTCTGTCTGTCTGTCTGAAAGTAGACCAATCACAGCTCACGCTACTACGTGCATGACGTCACATGACGTCACATGGCCTGATGCACCACACCAGGCATCAAACAGCACTGGAGTCAAAGGAGGCACAGGAACTTCTCAGCCGACCATAAATGGTCATATCTGTGCTATTAGCCCTTTTCACTTCCCGCCCAATTCACCCATTTTGTGTCTAAAAGGCAGGAAGTAACACGGGTGCAAGCAGGACATTAACGAGGGCACTGGATCACCAAATGGATTGGAAGTTGGAAACCCTCGTTAATAATGTTAAGTTCATTTGTTTATTGGATAAGGACAACGCACATGAATCAACATCAAACAAGATGTAAATATGCCGGATTTAGCAAGGATGCTAATTTCCATGCGTATAGTCGCTGCAGGTACTGTTACAGGTAATGTTCTGCTTGCACCTGTGTTACTTCCTGCCTTTTAGACACAAAATGCATGAATTGTGTGGGAAGTGAAAAAAGCAAATTAAACAGGCTGAAATTAAAAAACGGGTGTCAACATCCTACGTTGATGTAGATGCAAAGGCCATGTCATGTAATTGGCTGGTTATAAGTCACATGATGCTGGGTGCAGTGAGCCAGCCAGGCGCTGTTACCTGGATTTACATTCTGTTTGCAACATAGACTGTTATAGAGACGTGCCCAGTAAGTACGTCATGATATGGAAGTTAGTTACTTTCAGCTGGACTTGAAGCTGTCTGTCACCATGGAAGTGAAGTTAGATACTTTCAGCTGGACTTGAAGCCGTCTGTCACCATGGAAGTGAAGTTAGATACTTTCAGCTGGACCTGAAGCTGTCTGTCACCATGGAAGTGAAGTTAGATACTTTCAGCTGGACTTGAAGCTGTCTGTCACCATGGAAGTGAAGTTAGATACTTTCAGCTGGACTTAAAGCTGTCTGTCACCATGGAAGTGAAGTTAGATACTTTCAGTTGGACTTGAAGCTGTCTGTCACCATGGAAGTGAAGTTAGATAC
>NC_139650.1:8004282-8014282 GCF_964638095.1 Poromitra crassiceps
GACAGAAGGAGAGAGAGACAGAAGGAGAGAGAGACAGAAGGAGAGACAGAAGGAGAGAGAGACAGAAGGAGAGAGAGACAGAAGGAGAGACAGAAGGAGAGAGACAGAAGGAGAGAGAGAGACAGAGGGAGAGACAGAAGGAGAGAGAGACAGAAGGAGAGAGAGACAGAAGGAGAGAGAGACAGAAGGAGAGACAGAAGGAGAGAGACAGAAGGAGAGAGAGATTCACACAAACACAGTAGATGAGATGAGACTTCCCCCTGACTGCTTACTAATAAGTGACGTGTCCTAATATATTCCTAATATATTCAGATATTGAAACACGTCACACACACACACACACACACACAGACACACACACACACAGACACACACACACACACACACACACACACACACACACACAAACCCCACCGTTCTGACAATGAGACTTTCACCCTCTTTACACAGCACACGAACACGAACACACACACACACACACACACACACACACACACACACACACACACACACACACACCCTTCCTCCCTCCTTCCCCTGACCTGACCCCTGAACTTTGCCCTCCCAGACACCCCGCCCCCCCCACCGCAGATGCAGAGTATGTTTTCATATGCAAAAAAGAAGAAAAGGCAGTATTTACATAAATATATCTGAATACCGGTGTCTGACTTTGTAATGGCAAGCGTGTGTGTGTGTGTGTGTGTGTGTGTGTGTGTGTGTGTGTGTGTGTCTTCATTAGACCTAGACAGAGATCTGTTTGGTTCAGGCTAATTAATGAAAGACAAGAGACAGTTTTTCCCCGTCTGATCTGAAACCAGGCCAGCTGCTTTCACAATGAAGATCTACATGACTTTGATGTGTTGGTGGCGCTGCTTGTTCCAGCGTGAGCGCATATACCTTTTCATCAGACATGAAACAGCTAGCAAAGACTGACTGGAGAGGGGCTTTAACAAAGACCTAAAGACACGTTCTTACTAGTGGTGGGACTCGATTCTTTTTTTTTATCTAATTAATTAGAGGCTTTGTAATTAATTCATCGCAATTAATCACATTTTAATCGCATATCAATATTAGACACAAGAAGCAACATTTTCCAACTCAAATGGATTTTGGTATATGAGTGAATCAATGAATAGACAATACATATTGCTGTAGTAGCCTATTTGTACTTGTCAGACGTGGACTTTCTCATCTTGGCTCTGAAGTTGAACGCCGTCATCTGGTCGAGTGTGGGTTGGCGACTGCTTACTCCTACTAGGACTAACGTTACGTTAGCATGATCAGCGGCTAAGTTAGCGTTAGCTCTGGCTTCCAGGCTAGCTGCAACATGTTTAGCATTGAGGTGATACCGGAGGCTTAAATCTAAACTTCCCATCCACCGGGCCCAGAAACGCGTTCTCATCTGCTTCGTCTATGTTTGTCATTAGCCTACAGCGCACTTCCCTACTACGACTTTGTTGTCTGACGTCACTCAATGCACGCTGTGCATCGGTACGTTCGGTATGCCTGGAATTCGTCCACTGAGAAACGTTCCGTGGTCTCTGGAGTCCAAAATAAAGTGCAATTAAAATGCGCTAATTTTTTTAACGCGTAACTCTATTTCTATAATAAATGAATGGAAGCGAACGCGTTAAAGTCCCAGCCCTATAGTTCTTACACATAAGCAGATTACAAACCTGTTATTTATAAGACCAGACAACCTTACAGCCTTTCTTGTCTGACTAGTTGATAAAAGGCGAGAGAGAATCTATTCCATATTTAGCAAATGGCTCTATGGCATTTAGTGGAATGGATGGCAAAATAAGAATAATAATTAAGATCATTAAGAAAACCAGACAATCATATAACAACGTCCAGCAGCTTCCACTGATGACTGACAGACAACAAGAGACACGCAACCAGACATATTTAGAAAACACAGCAATCGTATGACTGCTTCGTCCGGCTCAGACTCAATTAAAAATGTCATTAAATCTAAGAAAAGACAAGAGGCAGCTTATTTTCACATGAGCAGGGCGACAACGTTGACTTTTAGAAGACTAGACAGCCACTTTTATTTCATAGCTTACAATGGACTTATTTATAAGACCAGACGAGCTCACGGCCATTTCTCCCTGCCTCAGACTAATTAATGAAAGACAAGCGAGCGTCTTTTCCATATCACCACGGGACATGCTAGGCGTTTAGCAGCCAGACACTCACTGGATTTATACGGGTATGGATTTATTCACCCAGCCAGACACACACACACACACACAGCTAGACGCACACACAGCTAGACACACACACAGCTAGACGCACACACAGCTAGACGCATAGGCACACACAGCTAGACACACACACACACACAGCTAGACGCATAGACGCACACAGCTAGACGCACACACAGCGAGACACACACACACACACACACACACACACACACACACACACAGCTAGACGCACACACAGCTAGACACACACACACACACACAGCTAGACACACACACAGCTAGACACACACACACACACACACACAGCTAGACGCACACAGGCGTCGACTTCAGACTAATTAATGGGGCAAATATGGGTCCAGCAGACTATAGGGGCCTCGCCTGAACACTGTCTAGTATGCAGATCGTATGCAGAGTGTGTGTGTGTGTGTGTGTGTGTGTGTGTGTGTGTGTGTTCTTGATGTCTGAACAGCTGAGAGGAGAGAGTAAGGAGAGGGTTAATAAAGAGTGGGGGGAGGGGGGGAGGGAATAGGGCTTTAACTAACGATTATTTTCAGTATCGATTGTGTCGGTTATTTTCTCGATTCATTAATTAGTCCGCTCTATAAAATGTCACAAAATGGTGAAAAATGTCGATCACGTTTTCCTCACAGCCCAAGATGACGTCCTCAAATGTCTCTTTTTGTCCTGACCAACTGTCCACAACACAAAGGTCCTCAGTTTACTGTCATAGAAGACTAAAGAAAGCAGAAAATATTCACATTTAAGAAGCTGGAACCAGAGAATTTGAGTTTTTTTCGTCCCCTTCTCCCAATTTTTTTTCATGATTAATTGATTATAGAGAATAGTTGGCGATTAATTTCCTGACGATTGACTCATCGATGAATCGACTAATTGCAGTATCAGCTCAAGAAAGGATGAGAGGAAGCGAGCAGGGAAAGTTCAAGGAGATTGAAAGACTTTGGTAAGAAATTAGACTGTTACTAAGACAATGTTGAGGACTTAAGAGCTTTCTTATACAGGAGGAGAAGTTCAAGCAAAAATGAAAATTCAGTCATCATCTACACACCCATGAGTTATTTTGTCCACACACTGCCAACATGTAAACATTATAACAAAACAAAACTCAGCTGGTGTACGCCTAATCCAAGTCTGCAGAAGCCCCGCCTAATCCAAGTCTGCAGAAGCCCCTGCCCCGCCTAATCCAAGTCTGCAGAAGCCCCGCCTAATCCAAGTCTGCAGAAGCCCCGCCTAATCCAAGTCTGCAGAAGCCCCACCTAATCCAAGTCTGCAGAAGCCCCACCTAATCCAAGTCTGCAGAAGCCTCGAGATGCCAATTTGAGAAAAGACATTTACACAGTTTTTTTTAGCTGAAATCTTGTAGCAGGCTACAGTAGCCACACCTTACTGTACCTTCTTAACAGGCTACAGTGAAGGGTGTAAATGATGTCTTTTCAAGTCAACTTGGCATCACAGGGCTTGTGGAGACTTGGATTATGCCTGATGAGCACTATTATGAGAGAGCATTTTATGTTTTGTTTTGGGGGTTTTTTACGTTTGAAAGTTGGTCACCATTCACATGAATTGTTTATAATTGATAATTGTGCAAGCAGTGTCCTGTCTTGAAAGCAGTGTCCTGTCTTGTTGGAGGAGAAATGCAGATTAACTACAGTCATATGATTAAATGTTTCATGTCCTCTTTAATACACACAAAAATAAAGATTGTTCACAAGTCCCAAATCTCGAGTCCAAGTCAAGTCTCAAGTCGTTGAGGACAAGTCTCAAGTCAAAACTCAAGTCACTGTGTGTGTGACGGCCAAGACTCAAGTCCAACACACACACACACACACACACACACACACACACACACACACACACACACACACACACACACACACACACACACACACACACACACACACACACACACACACACACACACACACACACACACACACACACACACACAGTACTGAGACACAGCCAGACAGAAAGGTTTACATAATAAGTCTAGGAGGCCAGCCAGAACAGACTCAATCATTAATTTCCATGATTCACTGAGTGAGAGTGAGAGAGAGAGAGAGAGAGAGGGGGGGGGGGGGGGGTGCGAGAAAGAGAGAAAGATGCAGAGAGAGAGATACAGAGAGAGAGAGGGGGTGTGCGAGAAAGAGAGAGAGAGAGAGATACAGAGACGATATATTTCGTCTGGACGATAGAAAATGTATTTCGTCTCATATGATGCTCTATCGTTTATATCGTTGTGTTGCAAATCACACTCTTTATGGCAATATTGTCCGTCATTTGGATGACGCTGTGCTTTCTTCATTCTGTTTTCTTTTTTACTCACGTCCACAGTCCACACACGCACCAGACTCTGTGTCAACAAGCCCCTTGCGTCCCTTTATAAGTGGCACAAATCAGCCGGTGAACAGGGAGATGTTACCTCCACTCCGTCCACCTAGTGTACCCAGGCATTTGCGCTGTGTTAACTCCGCGTTTGATCCATATTTGCGTGTGTCCTCCTAACGTTAAACCTGGCAAAACATCTCCTCCCATCCTCTCATCATCCCAAGGAAATCCATTGAGGGCCGACAACAAAACGTCTATCGTTAGCTTTAGCTTATAGCTTTCCCTGGGTTTAAGAGTTGTGTTGGTTGGATAACCGTGAAATCCCGGAGTGGAGTACTTTTGTTGAGTGAACTGAACTGGTAACATGGAAATTCCGAAGTGGAGCATGTTTGTTCCTTTATAAACGAACTGAGAGAACTGGACTGAACTATAGGCTAAATAACTTATTCTACCCGTTTTGCTCTAATGTAATCTTTGAAAATTGAACTGGTGGTGTGGTTCAGTTTGTGTTTCATTCTACTGCCCTGCAACTAATTATTATTATTTGTGTTGTAAAGAATAGCCATGCTTATCTGTATTCTGAATGCATGTATCCTTTGTGAGGTTTGACAACATTTTAACTGGTTTAACTGCTACATAAATAAATGGCCATGTGGTCATTTTATATAAACTATAAATTGAATTTTTAGAAAATATGCTATATCATGATATATATCGGTATCGGGATATGAAATGACCTATATCGGGATATGAGATTTTGGTCATATCGCCCAGCCCTAGTTGTCACGATACTAGAATTTCAACTTCGATATCGATACCCAGGAAAATATCGATACTCGAGTCGATACCATTTCCAATACCACGGCAATTTTTCCCCCCATTTCACTGTTGTCTTGCTTGTCACTAAGTGCGCCCGACTGCTGCCTATAACATGACTTTAGACCTGTTATGAATCAGTGGGGTCTTTTCTAATATGCGGGCTAAAAACCCAAGCTCAGACCACGTAGCCTACGTGTCTTGTTTAGTTACAAAATTCACATCGGCGCTCATTGTTTTGAATGGCGGGTTACGCCCTGTTCCCCGCCCCTTCCTGCCCCCCTTGCTTGTATGACATCAGAGTAACCTTACGAAATCAGAAATGAGTTCACCAAAACATATCTGCACTCTGTCTACACCTGTTGTGCGTTAACTAGGCTCCTCGGACATAATAATAATAATCTCTCTCACTTTCTGCATGCCGATATGCAGGCGCAGTCCTGTTCACCTGATGTTCCAACACAGGGCTCAGCCAGTTACTTCCTGTTGTGTTGACACTTCCTGTCACAGTACAGTACTAGTGAGCAGGTAAAAACAGACGGTTTTTTCGAACAGGAAGTCATAACACAACTGGGTCAAGTGGGCGGGGCTACATAAGGTGAATAGCCACACGAGCGAGCGCTCAATTAGCATGCAAACGTTTAAAAGCACTTTGTTTCAAAGTCACCTTTCTTCATCAAACCAGTGCAAAACAACTTCCCAAACGATGCAAAACTGCACATAGATTGACTCACAGCTTGCAATAATGTGCAGAGACATCCTGCTTGATGGAGCTGTTCTCCAGTTCACCTCCAAATGATCAACTCCCCAGAATATCTCCGTGCATCCGCAGGACGTCCTCTCGTGATAATGCATGTTAAATATGAAGATTTTTCGGTAGGTCTTGGAGAACACTTTAATGGAGGACCGTTTCTGCGTTGTCGTCGGCGTATTTGGGTAAAATCTCGTCTTTTTTCCTTTGATCGTCTTAACGAGCGGCTGCACCGTTGAGAGCTGCTGCGCCGTACATCGGCCATGTTTGGTTGTTTGGTTCAGCATACAGTAGCCTACACTATAAGCCTATAATATACACCTCTTTACTCCAATATTGCGGGATCTCTGTGTAAAAGTGGCTAGAGAGAGAGAGAGAGAGAGAGAGAGAGAGAGACACAGAGAGAGAGAGAGACACAGAGAGAGAGAGAGAGATGCAGAGAGAGAGAGAGAGAGGGACACAGAGAGAGAGAGACAGAGATGCAGAGAGAGAGAGAGAGAGAGAGAGACACAGAGAGAGAGAGACAGAGAGAGAGAGGAGAGAGAGAGAGACAGAGAGAGATGCAGAGAGAGAGAGAGAGAGAGGGGGGGGGTGGTGCGAGAGACAGAGAGAGATGCAGAGAGAGAGAGATGCAGAGAGAGAGCGAGAGAGAGAGACAGAGAGAGATGCAGAGAGAGAGAGAGAGAGAGAGAGAGAGAGAGAGAGGAGAGAGGAGAGAGAAAGCAGACAAAACAAATCAGTGAGCAAACAGAGAAAGAAAAACAAGAACGATAGGGGAACACCGCCTAACAACTGAGTATGCACACACACACACACACACACACACACACACACACACACACACAGGGACACACACACACCCACACACACAGACACACACACACACACACACACACACGCAGGGACACACACACACACAGGGACACACACACACACACACACACAGGGACACATACACACACACACACACACACACACACACAGGGACACACACACACACACACACACACACAGGGACACACACACACACACACACACACACACATTCAGCAGTATGAAAGTGATACTATAGCACAAAGCAAACAGCAACATTAAGAGCAGCAGCATCCATGCTGACATGTCCCAACATCACGCTGTCCAGCCAACTGTCTGCCATCTTCCTCATAGTAAGAGAGGACAGACAGAGCATCTTCCTCATAGTAAGAGAAGACAGACAGAGCATCTTCCTCATAGTAAGAGGAGACAGACAGAGCATCTTCCTCATAGTAAGAGAAGACAGACAGAGCATCTTCCTCATAGTAAGAGGAGACAGACAGAGCATCTTCCTCATAGTAAGAGAAGACAGACAGAGCATCTTCCTCATAGTAAGAGAAGACAGACAGAGCATCTTCCTCATAGTAAGAGAAGACAGACAGAGCATCTTCCTCATAGTAAGAGGAGACAGACAGAGCATCTTCCTCATAGTAAGAGAAGACAGACAGAGCATCTTCCTCATAGTAAGAGAAGACAGACAGAGCATCTTCCTCATAGTAAGAGGAGAAGACAGAGCATCTTCCTCATAGTAAGAGAAGACAGACAGAGCATCTTCCTCATAGTAAGAGGAGAAGACAGAGCATCTTCCTCATAGTAAGAGAAGACAGACAGAGCATCTTCCTCATAGTAAGAGAAGACAGACAGAGCATCTTCCTCATAGTAAGAGAAGACAGACAGAGCATCTTCCTCATAGTAAGAGAAGACAGAGCATCTTCCTCATAGTAAGAGAAGACAGACAGAGCATCTTCCTCATAGTAAGAGAAGACAGACAGAGCATCTTCCTCATAGTAAGAGAAGACAGAGCATCTTCCTCATAGTAAGAGAAGACAGACAGAGCATCTTCATCATAGTAAGAGAAGACAGACAGAGCATCTTCCTCATAGTAAGAGAAGACAGAGCATCTTCCTCATAGTAAGAGAAGACAGACAGAGCATCTTCCTCATAGTAAGAGAAGACAGACAGAGCATCTTCCTCATAGTAAGAGGAGAAGACAGAGCATCTTCCTCATAGTAAGAGAAGACAGACAGAGCATCTTCCTCATAGTAAGAGGAGACAGAGCATCTTCCTCATAGTAAGAGAAGACAGACAGAGCATCTTCCTCATAGTAAGAGAAGACAGACAGAGCATCTTCCTCATAGTAAGAGAAGACAGACAGAGCATCTTCCTCATAGTAAGAGAAGACAGACAGAGCATCTTCCTCATAGTAAGAGAAGACAGAGCATCTTCCTCATAGTAAGAGAAGACAGACAGAGCATCTTCCTCATAGTAAGAGAAGACAGAGCATCTTCCTCATAGTAAGAGAAGACAGACAGAGCATCTTCCTCATAGTAAGAGCAGACAGAGCATCTTCCTCATAGTAAGAGGAGGAAGAGTAGGGTCTGACCGGAAGGGGAGGGACTTTGGCTCTATAGTCTCACAGGGTCAGACGCTCCAATCACAAGTCAGCATTTCCGGGTTTTCCCGCACGGAAAGTGTCGGCAATGCTCTGATTGGCTGGGCTGTTATGGAAGTCTGGCGTGCAGTGGTGTGTTCTTTTATTTATAGTTAGCATTTTTAAACTTCCAGTGAAGTTGACTGTTTCAGTGCACCGATGTGATTTTGGACAATAAGGTTTATTGTTACATTGTGGAGTATCCTGCCTCCATGACATGTCTTTATCCTGCATGAGTGTGTGTGTGTGTGTGGGGGGGGGGGGGGGGGTACTGTGGCATGGCAGGACAGCTCCAGACAGTACATGAGATGCTGTGTTAGATATTCGGACATGTAGTAACAAAGGTTGGCCACTGTGTTAGATACTCAGACATGTAGTAACAAATATACAGGAAAAGCAAGCTGCTGGTAGGAAATGATTCTCAAGAACTGATACCAGCCATGACTTCACCTCACTCACTCACACACACACACACACACACACACCCCCACACACACACCCCCACACGCACGCACGCACCCGCCCGCCCCCACACACACACACACCCACACACACACACACACCCCCACACACACACACACACACACCTGTTCTATGTGGCAGACGTTCGTTGCTAGTCAAAGCAAATGACATCATTATTACTCACAGGCTAGGCGCGTGTGTGTCTGTGTGTGTGTGTGTGTGTGTGTGTGTGTGTGTGTGCGTGCGTGCGTGCGTGCGTGCGTGTGTGTGTGTGTGCGGCTGTGCGCGCGTGTGTGTGTGTACTCCCCTATGGCAGAGGGTGTAACAGGTAAACTGTACATATAGGCTAACCCTACAATTACAAGCACATAGATCTGAATGAGAAGAGAGAGAGAGAGACTGACAGACAGACTGACAGACAGACAGACGGAAGTCTTTGGTGTGAGTCAGGGTCTCTGCATGTCCTTAAAAAGTCTGGAAACCTCTGATACTCTGAATTCAAACCCTGAACTGCCCCTGCAGTCTGAACTGCCCCAGCAGTCTGAACTGCTCCAGCAGTCTGAACTGCCTCAGCAGTATGAACTGCCTCAGCAGTCTGAACTGCCTCAGCATTCTGAACTGCCTCAGCAGTCTGAACTGCCCCAGCATTCTGAACTGCCCCAGCATTCTGAACTGCCCCAGCAGTCTGAACTGCCCCAGCAGTCTGAACTGCCCCAGCAGTCTGAACTGAACTGATTATTATTAGTGCTGGTATTGCTGTTCTGATAACCATCTCCATTGTCACCACCTACAGTATATCCAAACTCATTTGGGTTGTTATTGTACTCCATACTTCCTAGTCTTAACACCAGACCCATTAGAGTTCTTATGCTGATGCATGCTGCAGATCTCTCTCTGGGTCTGATACACTATAGCCTCTTCTAAACATGAAGTCTGGATCATCTC
>NC_139650.1:8021782-8024282 GCF_964638095.1 Poromitra crassiceps
AGTGCAACTGTCCAAAATTCGAAATGTTATCCCTTTCCTTTCTTATTGTCATCTATGGTGGTTATTTGCATAAAAACACACAATTTGATAAGGAAATGATTGCATCTTTATTGTAATATGTGCTTTGATTTAAAAAATCACTTGACATAATGCTGCATTCAATTGGGCTCGTGTTTACGGTGAATACGACATAACTCCACTTGAACGGCCCCCTCATGTGGTCACTCACGACTTGGTATGTGGAATCTTTCTGAAAGCTTCGAAGCTCCCGACTTGTGACGTGTCTGTGACATTTCACAAAACTAAGATAATAGAATACTATACAGAGATGAAAACAATGTGAGGAAAAATAAATAAACAAACAAAAACAATATGTAGTAAAAACAGTTACCAGATACAAATACGCTACATGCCTTCCTGGGCACCGGAGGCATACCCCCAAGTACCATCAGTGTCCCAGTTGGCATTCAAACCCACCCACCCCCACCTTCTTGCTGTGAAGCAACAATACCACCATGCCCCCATTGCCTCCACAAAACTAACCTCATATGGATTTAAATATGATGGTGACAGCAGCCTGATTACCATTGAGTTCAATAGGATGTTGGGATGACACAGTACACCCACATAATAGACCCTGGTAGTCAGACAATAGACCCTTCTCACGGGGGCCATTTTGTGTGGAAAAGGCAGGGTTAACACAGGTGCAAGCAAAACACCAATGAGGGTTTCAAACTTCCATGATTGGAATTTGGAAACCCTCATTAGTGTTTTGCTCGCACCTGTGTTTATTCTGCCTTTTCCACACAAAATGGCCCCCGTGAGAAGGGTCTATTGTCTGACTACCACGTATTCAAATATGACACAATGACAGTTGGTATACAGTACCTCCAGCCATATAACATTGATTTCTATAGGATGATGGGGTGACAGCAGAACCACCTAACTAGCATTGACTTTAGTAGGTCTAATTAGGGTGATGGCATAATCATCTATAAGCCAGTTGGAGACAGTCAGGGTCTCTGCTGCCCCCTGCTGGACTGGAGCAGCAGTGACAGCAGACAGCAACACTTCAAGACGTAAACAACCATTATAGCAAGATGTTAACTGACTTCTTCTCAAAAGGTAATTACTTGTGTAATAAATGTCATAGGAAAAACAGAAAAAAACAAATTATCATTATTTTAGGAAAGTTACAGTTAATTTGCATAATGTGTAAAACAACAATATTTTTATTTGACAAAATGCCACTTTTATCTCAAGTACAATCCATATTAGAAATTAAAAGCTCATTTACCATCATTTATTTGATTCTGGTATCATTTAGTTTTCATTCATTTCAAATAAACGTTATTTGTGTTATTATGGTGAAACCAAACCTACCTTGTCTTAGTATGACCCACTGTCAAAATAAAGGCTGAATCAATGTAGTTCAAATGTAAATGTTTGTACATTATGTAGATTTACAGAATGTAAAATGAATGGTGTTTACATAACTATAAACACCCCACTGCAGGCAGTTATAGCCCACAAGCTCATAAGAAATTTTCGATATGCCACAGAGGTGCCATATGGAACACCTACCGTAAATTCCGGACTATAAGCCGCACCTTTTTTCCCGTTTTTTGGGCTTTTTTGGCCCCTGCGGCTTATATAACGGTGCGGCTTATCTATGGATTTTTTCAAAAAAAAAAAAAAAAAACTCTCTTTTTTAGCACTCTTTCTAACTATAAATCCACTTCTGTTTTAATTTCCTCTCTTGCCCTCTTTTCACCACACTGTATGACACTGTATGACACTGTATGACACTGTATGACACTGTATGACACTGTATGACACTGTGTGCACTGTAAATAACAACACAGGTGGTGTTGTGTTATGTTGTTTTGTTGAAATGTTAATAAATGGGAGCATTACATATGGTAATTAAACATTAAAACACAATAAAAAAAATAAAAAAAAAACATTAAAACACCCGCGGCTTATAGTCCGGTGCGGCTTATATAAGAAAAAAATAGTCAACTTTGAAGGTGCGGCTTATACACCGGTGCGCCTTATAGTCCGGAATTTACGGTATATCAATATTGTCAAACATGCACCATCTCTAAACTTATTTAAAACCAGGCTTAGAGCCTCTCTGTTGACTCAGACATAGCCCACATACTGTACATCACACATACACACTGTCCACCGCAGTGGTTCTCACATTTTTTCACATGAAGGACTCCTAAACTGACAAAAATTAGACCACGGACCCCCATTTGATTTTGTCCCACGGTCCCCCCTATGATAATAAGATTGATGTTTTAAATGTTTTATTACAGAAAGTGTATAAAACCCACGACCAAAATAGTCATTGTGTTACTTATGAATGGATATAAAGCGAAAATAAATTACCCCCCTTTTGGCTGAGGACCCCTGGAACCCCCTCAAGGACCCCTGGGGGTCCCCGTACCCCCATTTGAGAACCACTAGTCTACCGATCTACTCACTCATTTTG
>NC_139650.1:8029282-8056782 GCF_964638095.1 Poromitra crassiceps
GCTGGGAAAAGGGGGGGATGGAAATGGGGTTTAAAAGAAAAGTTAAGGAAAAGGTGGGGGCTTGTGTTTGAATTGAAATGTGTGAAAAAGAAGGAAATAATGAAAAACTAGACATTATGGAGTGCCTAATGGGAAACTAGACATTATGGGGGTACCTAATGGAAAACTAGACATTACGGAGTACCTAATGAAAACTGGACATTATGACGGGGGTGCTGAAAAGAAAAGACTGTTTGTTGGGAATTAGAATTTGATGTGGTGATGGGAAAAATGTTGTGTTGGGTGTGTTTTGGTACAGGGGGATATGTGTGGGTTGTGCATGTCGCGTGGAAGCGACATTAAAGTTGGGTGGGGGAAATGTAGCGTATCGGGTAATTACGTGTATTGGGGTGTTTCCGTGCTTGGCTAGGAACTGATATGTGTGGGTGTGTTCCTAGGGGGAAGGGGATATATGTGACCAGCGGCCGGGGCGGAGGCCAGTCAGGCCATGTGGGCGAGCTGACCGGGTGGTTGCAGAGCTAGCAGCGAAGCTAGCTGCTAGGAGCTATATTGTGAAGACAAGAATAAAAAGCCTGTACCAACTTCAAGTCTCCAGTTCCTTGGACGAATACCAGAACGTTACAATATATATATATATATATACAGTATATATATATATATATATATATACAGTATATATATATAATATATATATATATATATATATATATATATATATATATATATATATATATATATATATATATATATATATATATATATATATATATATATATATAGGCTGTGTGTGTGTGTGTGTGTGTGTGTGTGTGTGTGTGTGTGTGTGTGTGTGTGTGTGTGTGTGTGTCGGTCT
This sequence comes from Poromitra crassiceps, assembly GCF_964638095.1. Lineage (NCBI taxonomy): Eukaryota > Metazoa > Chordata > Actinopteri > Beryciformes > Melamphaidae > Poromitra > Poromitra crassiceps. The sequence continues at coordinate 8,030,136 of NC_139650.1, forward strand.
GTTGGTCTGTCTGTGTGTGTCGCATCCATGTGTGTGTGTGTGTCTGTGTGTTTGTGTGTGTGTGTGTGTGTGTGTGTGTGTGTGTGTGTGTGTGTGTGTGTGTGTGTGTGTGTGTGTGTGTCGGCTCCAATTTCAGCTCAGGCAGGCATTTGATTGGCTATATGTTGGGCACATGGTGGGATTAACCTGGGCAAAATGGCCGACATCTTTAGATTAGCTAACAAGCTAACGCTAAGCTACCGATGTTATCAGACATGATAGACGTAAAAAATATGAATCAAGGTTAGGGCTTAGGGTTTAAGTTAGACCCATGGGTTAGACTCCGTTGTGGAAGCACTTGCGGTAGTGCGAGCAGAATCTGTAAGCCGAGTAGATCCTGTATCTACATGTAGGCTGACTGTCAGACACCGCTACACTGGTGTCACTACATAGTGACTAGCCTATCACATTGTCTACATAGTGACTAGCCTATCACATTGTCTACATAGTGACTAGCCTATCACATTGCGCGACATGACGAAATTCTCCAGGGACACCGCGCGAAAGACGCCATATCAGTTTCAAAAGTGTCGAGCGACAAAACATAACTCTGGGACTCTGTCAAGCCTCTTTGAGCGAATGTAAAAATGTTATTGAACGTGAAGCGTTTCATTCAAAACAAAGACAACGTAGGATGGCTGGACTCTCAGTGACCCTCCAATGATTCCATCCCACCGTCGTCGCGGTTACACACAAGAGCTATAGGTGTCAGGGAGCTCCGTCTCCACGGCGACGGTAAACAGGTCTGTCAGTGAGACTTACACACAGGTGAAACATTAGCCAGACAGAGAAAGAGAGAGGACACACACACACACACACACACACACACACCCACACACACACCCACACACAGGCTGGTCAGGACAGATGGAAGATGGAAGCTCCACAGAGAACGTCTAAACGCAAAAACGGTGTGGACCAAGACAACATCTGGTAAAGCTGCTGCCTGCTGATACCAACTCTTCTGATACTTCTCTTATATCAAGACTTTCTGTTTTAGTTCAGTCTCACTTTCCCTTCAAAACCTGCATCAGACACTCACTGTTAGTTGAACTCCAACTGGATGATTTCATGATGCTACAGTCAGTAGCTCATTGGTTTTCAAACTTTTTGCACCCGAGGCACACCAAAGGGCAAGACAAAATCTCGATGCAAAATAGCCTCTATAATAACGTGTGTTATCACTCGTATCACTTTAAATGTTTTTTATTTACTAATACCAAATAAAATTTGACAAACAACTATGTTACTCGTGAAATATTTATGAGCGAAATAAATCAGGAATTAATTTGAAACTTTGTGAAATGACTACATCAAAGCAGCAACATGCCCGCTTTTGTATGTTAGGCTTTATTTCAGGGGTGGGCAACATTTATTTTCCTAGAGGGCCATACTGACTTACATCAGGTAAGCGAGGGGCCACACATTGGAGATCAACACTCCCACTATTTTTTAACCCTCTCTCCCGTTGTGATTGGTCATTTCTTGTTAACCTCCTGATATAATAGTGATACAAATCCAATGGCTGTAGCAGATGAGATTTACTAACATAATTCTGTCCTATATTGAGTTTTTGGGGGTTGTGGTTTTGTTTTTCTCTGAGGACCTTGGGGGCCGGATTGAGATGGCCCAGGGGCCGGGGCCGGGGCCGGGGCCGGCCCTGGGGCCACATTTTGCCCATGTGTGCTTTATTTGCAGCGATAATAATGTATGGTTGTCACACAATCCCAAGGCTGGATTGGCCTCAAGGTAGGCACACCATTTGGGAACCACTGCAGTAGCTGATGTGAAGCTATTGCAAGTGAACCGCCAAATAATTTACAAGTCAAATTGGCGAGTGTTGACAAAGGTCCATTGGACCGAAACGTTGTTTGTTTAACCCATTGATACCCATTGACACGCGAACCGCGTGACGCGGTTCGCGGTCTTAAAGGGATACACACACAAATGCTGCATCAGGTATCAATGGGTTAATAAAAGGGTGACGCTGAAGTGTGCGGAATCTTCTTCAAGACTCAAGTGATACTTTCCAGCGCACCTGCACCAGAGAGAATTGGATGTGTGAATATCTCTTTTAAAAAAATATATCATTTGTTAAAACTATTGCAGACAGCCCCTCACTTTTAGTTCTGTGTGGTGCTCCTTTTATCGATAGAATAAAACATGCTCTGAGAACTCATTATTTGGCCTCCGGACTGTTTACGGTCAGAAGTGAGCCACAAAAGATTTTTCTGATTTTCAAGTGGCCAGTCTGTGAGTCAGAAATGGTGGGGGAGCCGCTGGTCTGTTTTGACCTTGAAACCTTTTCTTAATTTATTTTATTAAATATCTAATCACTTCACTGGCACGGCTGTTCAAGAGAAGCGGCTCTTACAACGCAGATACCAAAATGTAACAATTGACAAAATAAATACAATGAATACAGACATTAATATTTGACTGATTAGTTCATCATGCAATTATTTAAAATGGCAAGTGATACAACCATTGCTGATAATGCCCATAGGGGGTGCTATGGTCATATTTTAGATTTTAAATGGCCATATCTCGAGAACCGTTCAACGGATCGACTCCAAACTTGTGGAGTGCAAATTTCAGACACATGCGCCACCTACTGGCAACACAAAAGCGGTTTATCTCGAGAACGACTTTAAACTTTGCGGGTGCACTGCTGGGAACTCGATGGAGTGTGGTGCCGAATTTCATGCAATTCAGACATGCGCATAAAGGTAAAGTAAAGGTAAAGTCCCACTGATTGTCACACAATGTGTGAAATTTGTTCTCCGCATTTGACCCATCCCCTGGGGGAGCGGTGAGCAGCAGCGTGCGCCGCGCTCGGGAATCACATGGTGATTTAACCCCCCAATTCCAACCCTTTGATGCTGAGTGCCAAGCAGGGAGGCAATGGGTCCCATTTTTATAGTCTTTGGTATGACTCGGCCGGGGATCGAACTCACGACCTCCCAGTCTCAGGGCGGACACTCAGACCACAAGGCCACTGAGCTGGCATAGTCACAGCTCCACCTACTGGCATCACAGAAAGTGGTTTATCTCGAGAACCGTTCGTCCAATCGACTTCAAACTTGGGGAGTGCGCTGCCGGGAACCTGATGGATTGCGCTGCCGAATTTTAGACACGCACATAGTCCTAGGGCCGCCTACTGGCAGCAAAAAAAGCGCTTTATCTCGAGAACCGTTCATCTGACTTAAAATTTAGCGGGTGCGCTGCTGGAGATCTAACAGACCGCAGTGCCGAATTCACTGCAATTCGGACACAGGCATAGTCATAGCGCCACCTACTGGCAACACAAAAAATGGTTTATCTCGAGAACCGTTCTTCCAATCGACGTCAAACTTGGGGAGTGCGCTGCCGGGAACCCAACGGAGTGCGGTGCTGAATTCTGTACACGCGCATAGTCATAGCGCCACCTACTGGCAACACAAAAAGGGGTTTATCTTGAGAACATCTGTCCGATTGACTTCAAACTTCAAACTGCTGGCCACCCAAAAAAGTCCAGTGTCGAATTCCATACAAGTCGACCACTCAGAGCATGGCTTTCATGTATCTTGAGAACTGTTTGTCTGATCGATTTCAAACTTAGGGGGTGCACTGCTGGGGACCCAACAGAGTGCAGTGCTGAATTTTTTGAGTCTCCACCCTAGAAATGAGCATGTGAAGCATGCACATTTCTAGTCTTTTTAATCGTGTACTGTATGTGTGTGTGTGTGTGTGTGTGTGTGTGTGTGTGTGTGTGTGTGTGTGTGTGTGTGTGTGTGTGTGTGTGTGTGTGTGTAGGAAGGCACATGTAGAGGCGGAGAAGGAGTCGGCCAAAGCCTGGCCGCACAAGTGGGGTGTCCTGACCGAGGCCTACCAGGAGGTAGGCTACACACACACAGACACCCATCCACACGCACACGCACACACACACACACACACATACACACACACACGCACACACACACACACACACACACACACACACACAAACAGAAACACACACACACACACACACACACACACACACAAACAGAAACACACACACACAGTTTCTCCTGTATATTTCAGTACGAGAGGTCGAGTGTGAAGCTGAAGGAAATGAAGCGAGTGGAGCTTCCTCATCACCTGAAGATACGACCTCCGACCCCCCCAGAGAAATACATCCATGTACATAACACACTATCTATCTGATATATCTATCTATCTATCTATCTATCTATCTATCTATCTATCTATCTATCTATCTATCTATCTATCTATCTATCTATCTATCTCTCTGTCTGTCTGTCTGTCTGTCTTTCTGTCTATCGATAGATATCGATTGATCGATTGATCGATCGATCGATCTATCTATCTATCTATCTATCTATCTATCTATCTATCTATCTATTTATATTTTTGTTTATCTACTTATCTATAACTTTTTAACTCTTGTTTATTTCTTCCTTCCTTCCTTTCTTTATTTTGTCCTTTCTTTCTTTCTTTCTTTCTTTCTTTCTTTCTTTCTTTCTTTCTTTCTTTCTTTCTTTCTTTCTTTCTTTCTTTCTTTCTTTCTTTCTTTCTCACCTAATTTCTCCAGGTGGGCCCCTCTCCTCCGGTTCCCCAGACAACCCAGGCCCTGATTGGCTGGCGCTCCGCTCAGCCGCAGCTTCAGCTGGAGAACTACGGCATGGTGCATCATGGCAGGCGGAGTGTTCTGGAAGCTGGGCTGAGCCAGAGTCAAAGAGAGAGTTGCGCCAACGGAAGTCCTAAAGGCCTAAACATGGTCGTCCGTCCGCCTCGAATTGGAGCCGTCTCGCCGTCTGGCGGCGCCAGCGAGCCCCACATACTCGGACGCCACTACGCCCCCGCTCCCCCCCCCCCGCGGAAGCTCCGTGTGAAAATGGCGGAGATTGTGTGCCAGGCAGTCTGAATTAAATTGAATGTAACGTTCCCAATTCTATGTATTAAATTCTAAAAAACGCTTGATCGTGACTCACGTAGCTATGAGCTCCATTCAAGCTTCCAAGGATAGTTCCAGGAAGTACGTGGTTGGCTGTTTGAATGCATAACATAATGTTATAATAATAAGGCTGATAATATACATTTTGATTCTTTAAACGTCTTACCCTTTCAAAGTATGTCACAAACGGTCTATTCTGCTGCAACTCTACAGTGCTGCTTAATCGAGAATCTAAAGTAAACACGGGACCCTTTTGCAAATAGCCATGCCAGTTTTTCCTTTGACAAAATTTAGCTTTAGCTTTGGAGCATTATTAGCACCCTTTCCCAACAAGCTTGCATGACATGTTTGATACCAATGGATGCATAAGGTCTTCTAATTTCATAATATGATACCAGTATCTTCACTTCTGGAAGACAATAACGTTTTCAACCCATGTCTTAAGCGTTAGGGCACATCTAAAGCCACATCATGTGCTGTTGAAGTGAGCTCAAAATAAACATAAAAGGACACAGAACCATTCAGCTAAAGGTCTAATGTGTTTACATAAATGTCAAGGCCACCATCAATTGGCCACCATTTCAATCATCAATTAAAACTTTTCCGATTTGGCTCCTACACTCTGTTTGTTTTGAATATATTTGTGTGAGATTCAATTTCCGCCTTGTTTTTTCTTTTGTCTTTATAGTCATATAAGAATTGATATATTCATATGACATCATAGCAGCATACGTGATAGCTCTGGTTGTCCTGAAAACTATGAGGTCTATCACTTGATGGTCCATTACAGGGTTGAGGTTATACAAGCAGCATTATTACACAAGGAGACCAGATGGAAACAAAAATAGGAAAAAATTGCTTCGACCCCAGAGGGTCAATATCACTTTTTCTTTGCACAACTCTGTTCCAATATCTGCAATACACATATTCTGTACAATGTATACTGTACATATTGTAAAATCCTGTAAGGTTCACAATTTGCTTACAAATATGCTTCAATTAGCATTAGCATTTATAGGTATACCTGGTTTATATGTAACCAAAATCACCATGACATTTATCATCAGTATAATACATCACATAACTTTACCAATTTCTGTAATGATTTGATGTTGTACTGATAACTCATTAACTCATTCCATTAGGCCCTGCTTTACTATTTTGCAACCACAAATGCAAGGATTGTTTTTTTCCCCCTTTTGACTGAACTGTAATATTGTAATCATCGTTGGGTGAAGTACAATGTATTTATGTACAAATCCAGTTTGTATATCATGGTGTACATAAATAAAAGTTTTATTATCTACCATGCCTGTTGCAGTTGATTGTTTAATTTGGACGTCAGTGACTAAATTAGATTTATTTTTTGCTGTAACTGTCTCATCAGCCACTGACTGGTTTGTCTACTGGTTCCCATGATGGCACAAAGCATGACTCAGTACAATCAACTGAGTTGTACAAGGCTTCTATATCTCCATTTTATTATATATAGAACCTCCTAATTTGCTCCCTGACTGATGCACAACACAAGAAATAGCTTCACTCATTCAGCTGTACAAAAACACTCTTATAATATACATGACAACACACTAGAAACAATGTAGAAACAATGTAAACAAAAGCATGTGACTCACCACTAGATGGTGCAAATTGCTCTCTTGCTACAGCAGCATGTTCTGTTAGCATCCATTAGTCATGAAGCTATGCAGGCTTATAATGTCTTTGTAGTCAAGACCTGTGTCATTCTGCTGTGAAGAAACATCTCCCTTCACAGGTGAGCCGAGGCCTGCTGATGTCATGCTGTGATATAATTTTAAACTTTTCATATTTATATTGTGGTAAATGTAATATATCTACAAGTGAAAGAGGCAGTAGGCTCTGGGCTACTGGGCTGATATGATACAGCATACGTTCTCATATGGACTAGAATAGTGACATCTAGAGGCATGTCAGAGATAACACTAGTTGTGTCTCTCAAAATGTTTAAATTATCCATTTCAAATAATTAATTTAAAACACACCACTTTCTTTTTAAGAAAGAAGAACATGCATGAACTTGATTAATTGTAACAATTTTATAAAACATAGCACAAGAACATTATAGATATAATTTAAAGCAGGTCCAAAATATCTTAAAATTAGTGCTGTGTAGAATCCAGAGTGCTTATTATGTTTCCGCTCTGGGAGTGAGGCAGTTTCAGTTGAGGTCCTGACTCACTCCTGCACTTTGTCTGCTCACAGAGCAGCTAGGCTGTGCCTGCTCCTCCTATTCTGACATGGACCGACGGACGTAGAGGAGGTGTTGGAGGAAGACAGAGATGGCAGCTGTGCTCGTGGATAAAGAGGAACATGGGTTCTGAAGGTCCAGGGCAAAGTGATTGTGCTCAGGCTAGGATGTTGCTCAGAGGGGTCAGGGGGAGGCTGGGGCAGAGGAGAGGATAATCTGACATCATGGGGTGATTTTCCTGTGGAGGAATGTTCAGTTCTTCCCTCAACTCTTCAGACAGCGATTGATGAGATGAAGACTTTGACCTTTGTCTTAATGGCTACCTCAATCTGTTCTTTGAGGCAACACCAGCAAGTCCCACAGTGTCTAGTACTGTGTTGCCTCTAGAGCCCCTTTTAGATTGGCCCAAAAACCCAGTCCACAAACCACCATCTTTTTCTGTTAGAAACAGCTGATTAGATGGATCTGCAAATTACATGGCTATATCATCAGATCAGCTGTGATCGGCACATGAAATACGATAAATAGCACACCAGCTGAAAACGGTATATTTTGCATCTTGATAACATATCATTTTTGGCCTTTTACACTCACACAAGACATCCTCAATTATGATGCAATACTTTAAAAAGAGCCAGGGCCCTAATGAAACCAATATCAGTGATGCTGGGGACGTACGTGTCCCCGTCACTTCTTCAAATGGCAGATTTTGTCCCTATCATTTTTTTAAAGCATAATTTGTTAAAAATGTTCTGAAAAAATTGCGTGCACCAAGAAATGTTAACTAACAAATAAGAATTAATTTATAATGTTTTATTTGCACAATAAGAAAACATACAAAGCAATATAAATGTAGAAAGAATTATTGTCCAAAAATGAGTAGTGTCATTCCTTCAGTTGTTTGTACTTGGTCATATTTTGGGGCAGTGATATTGGATATTGTTATTGCTGTGCTGACTGACATGGTGCTTAGATGTGATATTGGCATTGTTCAATTGACATGGTTTTGCATGTGGATGTGATGATTATGGATGACCGTACTTGTGCGGTCGACATTGTATGTTGTGCATTGTATGCTGAGCCTATTTTCATATTGTCCACTCTGTATTAGCCTATAGGCATGCCCTTTAATTATTTTATTTTTTTCCCATATTATGCCTAAAATGGCATAATATGTGATTTTAGCAGAGTGGGATTTTAGATGAGACTGGGAGACAACAGTTCTAGTCTCGAATCTGAAATAAAACTGCTTGTGCTGCACAGGCAGAGGTGTGAGTTTCATGTCACACTTTGCACACTAGTGTTAAACGGCCCCAGCCAGTAGAGAGCACAGTGTTGACTCATTCTAGGTGACAACTCAAACTCCCACGATGCTGTTTGACCTTGATATGTAGAAGACTATTACAATGCTTATGCAAGCCTTGGGTACTCTTGGGCTGCATTTCACAATAAAGATATCAGTGACATTCTTAGGGGGGAAGTCCTGTTATAGGTTTGTACGTGATAATTCCTTATTTTTAAATGTTGGTTGTACTATTTCGTTGTATCCACTCAGTGGCACAGCCAGGGTCGGACTGGCCTTAGGGAGCATAGGGAGTTTGACCGGTGGCCTGGCCTGCTAAATGGCCTGCAGGTGCATAAAGAAACACCACAATGCAGGAAATGAAGTGTTTAACCCTCAGAATTTGCCTAGGCCCCTCCCATCTTTATGCCCCCCCCTCCCCCCACATGTTCAAATGAAGCCTACAAGTGCCTGCATCATCCTGTGCCCCCCCACCCCTTCATTATCATTGTGTAATTTGCACTCTGGTATCAGTGCACAACAATTCACCAGAATGCAGGAAGTGTCTTTATAACTCAGACCCCCAGACCCGCTTATTAAAAAGTGTGCTGACTGCCTGACTGGGGCTATATTTCACTCTATATTTCCTGGCCTGAACGATTCTCCCAGTCCACCCCTGAGCACAGCACAATACTTCTGTCATCTTTCACCACGTTGAAAGGCTCACACCATCAAACCGCTCATGCAGGGGAAATGCTTAGAACTGCAGTTGTGGGTGTCGGCTCGTCGCAGCCGACATTCAACTGGTTAAAGCCATGAGCAGTTTGAGCTTCCGTTTGTTTGTTCTTCTTTTGATGCAAACTTTTCTCAAAGCGATATAATAACCTTCCCTGTGTGCATAGTTCTATTGCTTATCCTCATCTCAAATTATATGAATAACAATAAAATACCAACTTTTGGCTGTTACAATAACACATTTTTGTCAGCAATAGAGCAATCAACTATGCAACACAGTCTATGACAACTACAACATCTGAAGGAATAGTGGTAAAGTTAAGTTAGTAATTTATTTTTTTATTTTTTTAAGAGAGAGAAAGAAGTTAGTTCAAGAAGGGCCCAGATAGAGCCTGAAAAGGTGTGTCTTTAGTCTTTTCCAAAAGATCGGCAGTGATTCAGCCGTCCTGACTGAAGGTGGAAGCTCATTCCACCATTGAGGTGCCAGGGACGAGAAGAGTCGCGATCGGGAAGCCAGTGACATTATTTCATTAAGTTAATTTCCAAAGAGTCTTCTTACCCTACATTCTAATTTGTGTATGGATTCTACGTTTCCTACTCTGTGGAAAGAGTGAGGTCAGGTGTGTGTTAGGAGGCAGAGAGGAGCAAGGTCCACCCTCCTCCATGTATATGCGTCTACGCCTCAGATTCTCCTAGTAGCCTGGGGCCCCCAAATCTGCAGGGGTCCCCTATAGGCCTACATGATAAGAAATGTATTTTAAGCATCTGGATGAGAGAATCAATCCCTCCTTTGGATTGAAAAAAGACCCTTGCTCTAGAATAGGCTTTTCTGCACACCTTATAGCTTTTTCATATTTACATAAAAGCATGACTTTACTCCACTCTCTTATAAAAATGTCTAAAATGTATTTTCCCTGCCACCTGTTGTGCAGCAGAAATTCATACGCAGCATTCCTGTCGAGCAAATGAGTCCCTGCATGGAACCAGTGAATAATAAAGAAATGATGAGTTATGACAGTTACAGTCAACCAACTCCACAGGCTGATCTTTTCCATGATTGGAAACTCTTGTGTGAGACAACAAAGTCTTTTGTGGGATATTGGATCAAATATTAGTAAGAATAGATGGTGACAAAAATAAATCGATTTAACTATTTCTATGTGGGAAAATGATGTGTTAAGAGAGGCTTAAGCTTTGTGGAAGTTGCTTCAGCAAAATGCTTATAAAAATAGTTTTACTTATTCAAACCAAACGGTTCAGATATATTAAGAAACAACAAGAGAGACCACATAACATTTCACTTGGACCAAAACGTAAAAAACTTCAGATTGAAAGAAAATATTTTTTCTATGTTGTTCTTTGTTACTATTGGTCTGAGTGAAATGTTCTACTATGGTCTCTCCCGATTCTAAATATATCTGAACCGTTTGATTTGACCAAGTACAACTATTTGGATAAGCATTTTACGAAATGTCTATGGGAAAATAAATGGTGGATGAAAATCTCTGGTACAGTGCTGAAGCAGGAAGTGACGTTCACTTTGCCTCTGACCCACATATGAGGACAAACAAAAATCAGAAGTGTCAGCAACAATATAGGCTTTGGTTGATGCCTAACTGGAAAAGAGAAGCAAATTAAACTCATTCAAATATATGTATGTAATGTATTGTAGATAGAGATATGAATGCAGTATATTTGACTCTGTATGCTCAATAGATACACAGCAGCTTATAGGACAGGAGGTGTGTTCAGAATGAGGAGGAGCAGCAGTTAGCCCTGCAGTAAGAGTGACTAGAGAGGGAGGTAGTGTTCACTCTCACATTGAAGCAGTAAGAGTGACTAGAGAGGGAGGTAGTGTTCACTCTCACATTGAAGCAGACATGGCTTTGACCTGCATCCCTCTGCTTCTCCTCTGTGGACTCATTGGTAAGTGAGCAAAGTCTTCATGAGAACACTCTTAGTTTAGCTTGCATAACTGTTAGGCTACCTGTGATGATGATGATGATGATGATGATGATGATGATATTAATGTTGTATAGTAGTGACATGATATTCTGGAATAATGAACTTTGATTCACATATTTAAAGTGACAACCACCTCTAATATTATAAGATGAACTGTTCTTTCATCATTATGTTTGAATGAATTTACAGTCTACAGCAGGGATACTCAACTTGCTTTGCCCAGGGGCCCCTTTTTGCAAAATGACAGGCGAGGCAGCCAGGGGGCAGTGAATAAACAAACATTATAAATATTATTTTTTTATGTAGTGGATTGTAGGTTTTGGAGGTGCCAGCCGGAGTTTAGTCTGACACATATACGATTTTTACACGCTGCCATGAACCCAGACAGCATCAATCTGAACCAAATAATCAAAGCAATAATCAGAGTGACAATAATGCAAAGTTCAATATCAGTGTATTGGAGTTCAAATGAAAACCACTAACAAAAGAAAAATGTCCTTTGCAGGCAACTCCAAATAGGCTAATCCAGTAATTCCCAACCAGGGGTGCGTGTACCCCTATAGGGTACTTGAGCAGCTTGCAGGGGGTGCTTTTAAAGATTGGGGATTACAATTAATTTCCAAAATGATAGAAAAATATTCCAAGTCATTTCGTAAGCCCATTGCTTAATTAGAATAGTTCGGCGCTCTGTACTCTACACCAGAGGTTTAGGGACCAAAGGAGAGCCCAAAGCCCATTGCTATGCACAGTGTAACTAGTTCCCCCCTGACAGGTGTGAACTGTCAGGGGGTCATGCAAACTAGCTTCTAGTAAACATGAATAAACGTCCAGTTGATGTCACTATGGATTCAGGTTTAGGGACCAAAGGAGAAAAGAGCCCAAAGACCAAACCCCGGCAGTTCAGTGAAACGGTGGGCGGTGGGGAGGCTGCAATATCTGACAATTGAGCTGCAGCTGCTCACTCAAACTAGATTTAACATTGGTTTTCATTGTGAATTAGAATGGTTCAGGGGCACTCTGTACTTTACACTATCACGGGCTGCATCTGGCCCCTGGGTCCTAAGTTGAGTATCACTGGTCTCTAGTTTCTATGTTTCTGATTGTGATATAGTTGTGAGATCTACATGAAGCCAAATAAAGGGATTATATTGTAAACTATGTACCTCATGTTGTTGTTGTTGCAGGAATTCACAGCATAATACATACAGTGAGCAAAGTGTCAGTGAAGACAGGAGGCTCCATCACTATTCCTTGTCTCTATCAAGAAAAGTACATAAAGCATGTGAAGTACTTGTGTAAAGGGTATACTTGGGCCAGCTGTGATTATGTGGTAAAAACAAACAAACCAAGTCGTTCAGGAAAGTTTTCGATCTCTGATGACACCAAGCAAAGAATCTTCACTGTGACCATTAATGACCTGGTGGTAGAGGACACCTTTTATTACTGGTGTGTCGTGGAAATTGATGAGGGGAAAGATGATGGACAGCATTTTCAACTGTCAGTCTCCAGTAAGATCAAGTTATTCATTTCAGAACATGTGAAACCCTTTCTGTCTGTGTGTGTGTGTGTGTGTGTGTGTGTGTGTGTGTGTGTGTGTGTGTGTGTGTGTGTGTGTGTGTGTGTGTGTGTGTGTGTGTGTGCGTGCGCGCGCGCGTATGTGCGTGTGTGTGTGTGTGTGTGTGGGGGGGGGGGGGCAGAGGGGCTGTCTAATTTTGCTGCAGAGACCAATTATGACTAGTGCTGATACCCATTATACTGATCCTGTGTGTGTGTGTGTGTGTGTGTGTGTGTGTGTGTGTGTGTGTGCACGTGCGCGTGCGCGTGCGCGCGTGCGTGTGCGTGCGTGCGTGTGCGTGTGCGTGTGTGTGTGTGTGTGTGTGTGTGTGTGTGTGTGTGTGTGTGTGTGTGTGTGTGTGTGTATGTGTGTTTGTCACCTGCTGGCTGCTATGCGTAGTGCTATCACGAATTGGCCATTTTTTGGCCATTTATGGGGATAATGAACTAATTAAAATACCTGGCCCTGTCACCATCTGCTCGAGACCTCACTTTACGTTATTTGTTGACTTTACGTCATTTGTTGACGTAAAGTCAACAAATGATGTAAAGATTGAATGGTTTGAAGATATTTGAATGTATGCAACATGCTGTTCCATATTTGATATTTCATTATCATCATTTTGCCAGTGTAGAGTATTACACACAATGTTCTATTGATTGTTGCTTGTTCTCCCTCAAGGTACGTCTGAACTCAATGTGGACCAGCAGAACATATCAGGATTTAATAGAGGAGATATAATGATCAGAGGTCACCATAGTATCACTGGACAAATAAAGTGGTGTAGACTGGGATGGTTCTGTGGGGAGAGACAGTATGGATCAATCGATGGAACACAAGTGACAATCTTCAGTTCCTCAAGTCTCTTCAATGTGACTATGAGTGGACTGAAGGTTGACAGCAGTGGTTGGTATTTGTGTGCTAAAGGAGACCTACAGATGCCAGTTCATGTCACTGTTCATGAACGACCCTCAACAACTACTATGAGCTCCACCATAAGTATAAGCTCCACCACCACAAGTAAGAATCAAACCTTCTTCCTCATCTTTCATATTGTCACATATGACTGCCTATACGATGCCTAATAAAAATGAAGCCATTAATCGGACACACACAAATGTAACATGAAGTCAAACTCTAAAATAGTTCAAATAATCATGAAGTATAAAATTCAGCCTTGTCACACTACTCACTCTTTATAGAGACGTTTCCTCCAACCACCCACCAACATTCCTCCGTGCTCACAGGTACTGAGCCATCTAGTGGTCTGCCCACAAACTCCATTGCAGCTGGAGACAACCTGCCAGACCCACAGCAGAGGTCAGTCCCCTTTACTTAGAGCTAAGACACCTACCATGTTCTCACAACACCATGGATTCAAAACTGATTCACATTTGCTCTCCACCCCCTGTATATCCTGTCCCTCTCCAGTGTACTTCCTGTCCCTCTCCACTGTATATCCTGTCCCTCTCCAGTGTATATCCTGTCCCTCTCCACTGTATATCATGTCCCTCTCCAGTGTATATCCTGTCCCTCTCCACTGTATATCATGTCCCTCTCCACTGTATATCCTGTCCCTCTCCACTGTATATCATGTCCCTCTCCACTGTACATCCTGTCCCTCTCCACTGTATATCCTGTCCCTCTCCACTGTATATCCTGTCCCTCTCCACTGTATATCCTGTCCCTCTCCACTGTATATCCTGTCCCTCTCCACTGTATATCCTGTCCCTCTCCAGTGTATATCCTGTCCCTCTCCAGTGTACTTCCTGTCCCTCTCCACTGTATGTTTGATAAAGCAGACATGGCATAAAGATGATTTCTTAAAAACATCTAGTTTTCTTACAACCAAAGGTGAAATATGGATGCATTTTCTGACTGTTGCAACACTTAAAATTGACATTTTATTGCTCTAGTTTATAATTGTCAACATTAGTGCACAAAATGAACATTTGAATTAGAATCCAAACACACAAATGTGTCAGATAACTTTTATGGTTGTGGGAAATGTGTGCGTCTTTAATCAAATGTACCTCATCTGCATCTATCTTCTGCTAGATCCATTGACCTAAAGATTCTCCTCATCCCGCTGGTCTTGTTGGTTTTGGTTTTAGCATCTGCCTTGTTTGGTTGGAGGATAGTAATACATAGTAAGTCCATGGCAAACGCTGATGAATCAAATTCAGAACCTAAATATTATTTGTGTCATTACATTTTAAATAATTTTCTTAAAAAAAATTATTACATGATATTTTAAATAATTTTCTTTAAAAAAATTATTACATGATATTTCCTTGTGTTTGTTTCAGAGAAGGCCAAAACTGAAGCATCAGCCATCACAGTGGTAAGATACCCAGTATCACCTTTGATGGTCATGTGTTGTCATCGCCTCATCATAAATTATCTTCTTTGTGATAGTATCATGCTTTATGGACTGATCATAGGACACACGGAACAAACAACATTTAAGGAATGTGACCATGCAAAAAGGCTACTGGTGTAATTATTTTTATATAACTAAGTGTGAGTTGTTGGTCATAATACATGGATTATAGCAGCACTATAGTGCTGTAGTAGTCGAAACCGGTCTTGGTCTCAAGACCACATTTTGATGGTCTCGGTCTCTTCTGGAACTCGTCCTCCCTCGGTCTTGGTCTTGACTTGGTGTCGACAAGCTGGACTCGAGATTTTATTTCAAGACCAGTAGAGAGACCACACTAACCCAAAAGTCAAATGTGCGCACGATCATGCTTGTGTGTAATAAACCCCCAAAGGCCCATTCTGAGATAGGGAAAAACCTTTTGCGGTTTACATTTCAAATACATTTTTATTTTAACATAACCACTATAGACTAATATTAGTCTATAGTGGCTCACTCAGTGGCTGACAGTTTGGGGTCATAATTTAGGGTGTTTTTACACTTCATTCTGCCCACTATGTTGAGCCTCTCTGAACCTCAGTGATATGGAATTGCAGTGTTTCAGATGCCTTCTGTCACTGAGTATACTCACTACTAGCCTGGGTAAACCCATCCCCCACATGACCTGCTCTCAGACCTGCTCTCAGTCACTAGGGAACTAGTGATTTGGAACTGAGAGAGCAGGTCACGTGGGGGCTGGGTTTACCTAGGCTAACTCACTACAGCCACTTGTATTTGACTAAAATCCCTAAATAATGACCCTGTTGTTAGCAGAGCAATGGTGTAAATAAAGGTTAAGCCATCACTGGAGTCTTGAGAATGGTCTTGCATTGACCTGGTCTCGGTCATGTGGTCTCAGTCTCGTCCCCCCTAGGTCTTGGTCTTGGTCTTGGTCTCATTGACCCCCGCCCACCCCTGGTCTTGGTCTTGGTCTTGACTAGGTCAGGGTTTAGGACAGGTGGTCTCGACCCAAACACTAAGCAGCACTTCTATATACGGTAGTCACTGCTCAGTTGGATGTTGTTAATAATATAATCTGCATGCCTGCTGTAAACACTATTATTCACACACTGTGTATCGTTCCTTGTGAAGTTTTGTTCCTCCTCCTTCTTCTACTTATTCACAACAGGCTGCTGACAATGAAGAGAATTTGATCTACAGTGATGTTCATTACATTAGGACATCTCCAGCCCAGGTACTGTATGAATGTGTCCACATGCACATAATGATGCAGTTTGCATGTTCTCCCCGTGTCTGTGTGCATTTCTTCCAGGTGCTCTGGTTTTGTCCCACAGTCCAAAGACATGCAGGGTGGATTGAAGACTCTAAATTGCCCATAGACATGAGTGTGTTTGTGTAGTGTATATTATGATGTATGTAACCTATATCATCATGTCTATCAGGGATGTATTACCAAACGGGCCTACTGGGCCCAGGCCAAGAGCTCAGGGGGCCCATAACCAGAGATGGGGACTTGAGACTTGGTGACTCGAATCGACTCAAGCCCCTGTTTTGATGACTTGTGACTTGACTTGACAAAAACATAAATGACTTGAGACTTACTTGGACTTGGAAGTTAAAGACTCGAGACTTGACTTGACTTGAGAGTTGATGACTTGGTTGTTAGTGTTTGTCAGTTTAAATATTAAATATGAACAAATGTAATATCATCTAACAATGTTTGATGTTGTAGCCTGGCTGTCAGTGTTTTGACTGTTTAACAGTGATCGAGAGGAAGCATTTTGATTGAGAAGAGATAAATACTGTACGTTTAAGTCATTTGTTTTTGTTTGATTACATTGTAGTCTTATTATTGATGTTCAGTATTTCACTGAACATCAATAATTATAATACAAATTAATTTCATTGTCATGAACAGGTTAGATAAATTGGCCAATAGCACTATTAGACAGGTACTAATACTTCATCTTTTTTGTTATAAAGGAAGGTAAGACTGCAGTATTTTGGGGTGGGGGGAAGTGACTTGACTTGGGACTTGACTTGCCTTAACTAAGGACTCAACTCGACTCGACAAACCCTGTGACTTGACTTGACTTGACTTGTCCAAAACAAAATGATTTGAGACTTGCTTCAGACTTGGACCAATGACTTGAGACTTGGACCAAAGTGACTTGGTCCCATGTCTGCCGATAACCCACCCACTGAGCTGCCTTTGAGCAAGGCCCTTAACCCCAACCGCTCCAGTGGAGCTGCTCAGTAGCCAGCAGAGCACTCCTGAAAAAGAGAGCATTGCTCTCAGTTCAATCTGGGAGCCCAGAGTCTATTTCAGCACCTAAATAGACTCTGAGACAGCCGGACCTTTTTTGAGGCTTCCTGTACAGTGCAAATCTTCCGCCCGGGACTTCCGCCTCAGCGCAGTGCCTGTTGCTGTACTGGTGAATATAAGAGTTCCAGTACCGAATGCTAGAAAATATAAAAATGTTGACGTTTAGCATTCAAAATAAAAATTCTAAATAAAAGCGACGCAATGTATGTTTTTAAGAGGCACTGCTGCGCAGAAGTGGATCTCTCACCCTTAGTCTACAGTTTGACAGGGTGAGAGACAGAGATCTTTAAATTGTGACGCTCTCTCACTCACAGTTAACAGGCAGGGTGAAGAAAAGCCTGACTGTGGTGAGCACACTTGGGGAAGTCGTTTTCAGCCGATCTTTTCTTACCAGCTTTTCTCTCACCTCCACAAAATGCTTGAACTGGACACATTTGAATGTGATGGAGAAGGCCGGCACCTCCACACCAATCACAATTCTTTCTCATTCTGTATATTCTTTTAGTATTAAAGATTAATTTTGGCCGTGGAGTAGGCCTAATATATGAAGAAAATATGACAATGCTTATAAAGAATTGAATTTGAATGTGTGGTGCCCCCCCAACAAGACAAATTGACTGGTGCCCCCGGGCACTTGCCCGATGTAATATATGGATAATCCGGCCCAGAGTCTTTAGTTATTATTCTGGCCTTAAATGTGCACATGTGTGCACATGGCTTTTATGCATCCAGGCCCAGGGGCCTGTCATGTCATAATCCGCCTATGACGTGTATATGTAGTATTTACGATCATGTAGTATTCATATGATATGTAGCTACTGTATGCTATGTAAAAGTCCTTGTGATTATACCCATGCTTGTGATTATACCCAGCGAGCATTTTTAGGTTGAAAAGACGTTTAAAAAACGTTTAGGGTCAACGTTGAAAAAACGCGCAAGAAAGGTTCAAGAGTGAACGTTTTTTCACCGACTATTTGCAGACGTTGATTAAACGTTCAGATTTAGACCATATTTCACCAGGATCTTAAATTAAAAATTCAGCACCGCACACGAGATTCAAACCACATTCTCCCACACTCTACGGACTGAGCTATACATTTACTTATGTTATCTAGGGAGCTGTGCACATATATAGTCTATCTCGCACACAACTTGTAGACTACACAATTGTACGATACCACAGCTCAACGATCGGGAGGACAGGTTATTTTATGTGATGTGTACGAGACTATTATATTATGTAACAGACTAAAATTATGTTGTGTGTGTGTGTGTGTGTGTGTGTGTGTGTGTGTGTAGTGTTCGTGTAGACCAGATTTCAACTCTCAGTTACACAATAAATTGGACAAATGCCAATTCACACACTATCAATATTGTCTCTATTTCAAGCTACAACAAATGTTTTAACAATATGATTAACCACCAAATTGTGTTTTTTGACACGTTGACGTTGTAACCGCATTTTAGCCGGTTGAAAAGAGGGTGGAATTATGTCTTAGATGTTCAAACTCAATATCATCCAGATTTAAACTAAAAATCAACGTTGAAAAAACATTTTATGCTCGCTGGGTATAAATAACTACTAGACTGGACTAATAATATTCAAAGGGGAACACACAAAAATGGAAGTCAAGTAACTGTAGTCGAAGATATGAGATTAATGTTGTATTTCAAATTGGTCCTTGTAGGTCCCACAGACCAGTGATCCTGATGCTCTGTGCAGCAATGTTGATCCTGATGCTCTGTGCAGCAATGTTGATCCTGATGCTCTGCACAGCAATGTTGATCCTGATGCTCTGTGCAGCAATGTTGATCCTGATGCTCTGTGCAGCAATGTTGATCCTGATGCTCTGTACAGCAATGTTGTGAAAGACAGGAAAGTCCAGGAGGTAAACATCAAGGCTGTGTCCACATTAACAGGCCAAACCACTATTTAATATTTCTGTTCAAATCATAGAAAAGCAATAAAAAAATACTACTATTACTGCAAAGCTGTTAGTATTTTTTATTGTTGTTACTTTTCTTTCCTGCTAGTGCATTCATTTAATGTCATAATTTGCTTGTGTTTGCCTGCTTTTTTCCATTAGACTGAAGCAGCAGAAGCCAGTGTGATCTACGGTACAGTGGTTCCACACTAGAACATGACCAGTGTGATCTACGGTAGGCCTACAGTGGTTCCACACTAGAACATGACCAGTGTGATCTACGGTACAGTGGTTCCACACTAGAACATGACCAGTGTGATCTACGGTACAGTGGTTCCACACTAGAACATGACCAGTGTGATCTACGGTACAGTGGTTCCACACTAGAACATGGCCAGTGCTAATAAACCCAAAAGGCTGGAGGACATTGATGCTACAACACATATAATGATAATGTCGTATTGATGTGATGTGGCACTTATGTCCTCAGTTATGAGTTTGGAGAAATGGACACGGTAAGAGAGGTTATCTGAGTTACTGAAGCCTTTCTGTCGGCTCCAACCAGTCTGAGCTCTCTCATCAACAAGACATTTCCATCCACAGAGCCACCCCTCACTGGGTGTTTTTGGTTTTCACACCAGTGTCAATTCTAGAGAGGTGGTAATGCAACCTAAAGGATGCCAACTGCCATAAAAAACCACAGAAGAAGAAGAAGAAGAGACTGTAGTGCAGCGATACTCAACTTGCTTTGCCTGGGGGCCACTTTTGCAAAATGACAGGAGGCCAGCGGCCAGTTAATAAACAAACATCAATATTTTTTCTGTATTTGATTGTAGGTTTTTGGGGTGTCAGCCGGAGTTTAGTCTGACAATTTTGTGCACACAGGATAGTTAGTTAGTCAGGTTAAGTTAGTTAAGTACATATAAGTGTGTGGGTGGCGAGAAGGTGGTGATATTTGACAATTTAGCTGGAGCTCAGTCAAACTTTATTGAACATGAGATTTCATTGTGAATTAGAAAATGGTTGGGGGGGGCCACTCTGCACCCTATCGCGGGCCGCATCTGGCCCCCGGGCCACAAGTTGAGTATCACTGCTGTAGTGTGTGAAAAAGATCAGCCATTTCAGAAATACTTCACTGAGCGCACATTTTGATGTTTGATGTGACGCTGCTGACCTCTATCTGCATGATCCTGCATTGCACTGCTGCCACATGATTGGCTGAATGGATCATTGCATAAATAAGCAGGTGTACTGTACAGGTGTTTAAAATGCTCCGTCAGTGTATATATATATATCGAGGGATTCGAGTCAAAGTAAGTGAGATTTGGGGCAAATATGAGTTATATCAATTAAAAGGTCTCAGTGAGATCTTTTCATTTAAAAAGACACAACTGAAATCATATGAATCAAAAGTTTTAATTCAGCAAAAACTGAAAGCCAGTAACAGTAAAAGTAAGGGTTTGTTTGCTGCCAAAAGGGTGTAACAGCACTTTTGACACTGAACAAGCAATGTGGCTAGTTAGTTAGCACTTAGGGCAACTCAACATGCATGCTGACATAAGTAATGCTGTCAGCATGATCATATCGTTTTTAGTAGCCTATCCTATTCATATCCCAATTAATAGTTTAGGTCAATATTAGATAAATGTAAATATGTTAATATTCCCATGAAATACTACTTTAGGCATATAGATTCAAAATGTTATTTTATAATGTTATGAGCGAGTGTGAACTGGTCAAGATGAGCTCTGGTAAAGACTGCAAAGCTGAAGTTATCCCTCAGTCTTATGAGGAGTTTTACAGGTCTTTTTTTTAGGACCCTGGAGCTCATATACCCTAGCTGACATATGTCAGACATGGCAGTAAAGCTATAGGACTCTTGTGGTGCTCAGATGAAATGTAGGGGTACTCAAGAATCCCTAAAAAGGGTAAAAATGCCACTGATTTTGATCATTGTTTGGGTGAAGTAAAAATATGTATTTATATATAGATCCAGTTTGTATATCATGGTGTACATAAATAAAAGTTGTATTATCTACCTTGGCTGTTGCAGTTAATTTTGATGTCAGTGACTAAATTAGAGTTATTCTTTGCTGTAACTGTCTCATCAGCCACTGACTGGTTTGTCTACTGGTTCCCATGATGGCACAAAGCATGACTCAGTACAATCAACTGAGTTGTACAAGGCTTCTATATCTCCATTTTATTATCTATAGAACCTCCTAATCTGCTCCCTGGCTGACGCAAGAAATAGCTTCACTCATTCAGCTGTACAAAAACACTCATATAATATACATGACAACACACTAGAAACAATGTAGAAACAATGTAAACAAAAGCATGTGACTCACCACTAGATGGTGCAAATTGCTCTCTTGCTACAGCAGCATGTTCTGTTAGCAGCCATTAGTCATGAAGCTATGCATCAGGCTTATAATGTCTTTGTAGTCAAGAAAGATCTGTGTTATTCTGCTGTGAATAAACATCTCCCTTCACAGTGTGAGCCGAGGCCTGGTGATGTCATGCTGTGATAGAATTTTAAACCTTTCATATTTATATTGTGGTAAATGAAATATATCTACAAGTGAAAGAGGCAGTAGCACTGGTTTTCTAAAATATCCAAATCTTATTACCAGCAGTAGGGCTGGTGCAAGATGCCAAGACCATTTGCATTTGACAGATGTATCCTTGTCTGTCTTATATAAATGATGTATTAGTCTGCATCTGTGACAGCTGATCACACAGCAACATATACATATTGAGCATACATACAGAGTGGGCATTCCTGCTTATATCTGCAAAGTCAATTTCCTTGAATGGAAGAGCAACTGAGCTGATATGATACAGCAGCACACGTTCTCATATGGACTAGAATAGTGACACCTAGAGGCATGTCAGAGATAACACTAGTTGTGTATCTCAAAATGTTTAAATTATGTATTTCATATAATTAATTTAAAACACACACACACAAGAAACAAGAAGATACATTAACCTGTTTAATTCTAACAATTTTATAAAACATATATAGATATAATTTAAAGCAGGTCTAAAATATCTTAAACATAGTGCTGTGCTTTATGTGCTGTTCTACACAAAGTCCTCTGTTATTGATGAAAGAATCCAGAGTGCTTATTATGTTTCTGCCCTGGGAGTGAAGCAGTTTCAGCTGAGGTCCTGACTCACTCCTGCACTTTGTCTGCCCACAGAGCAGCTAGGCTGTGCCTGCTCCTCCTATTCTGACATGGACCGACAGACGTAGAGGAGGTGTTGGAGGAAGACAGAGATGGCAGCTGTGCTCGTGGATAAAGAGGAAAATGGGTTCTGAAGGTCCAGGGCAAAGTGATTGCTCAGGCTAGGATGTTGCTCAGAGGGGTCAGAGGGGGAGGCTGGGGCAGAGGAGAGGACAATCTGACTTCCAGGGGTGATTTTCCTCTGGAGGAATGTTCAGTTCTTCCCTCAACTCTTCAGACAGCGATTGATGAGATGGAGACTTTGACCTTTGTCTTAATGGCTACCTCAATCTGTTCTTTGAGGCAACACCAGCAAGTCCCACAGTGTCTAGTACTGTGTTGCCTCTAGAGCCCCTTTTAGATTCACCAAAAACCCAGTCCACAAACCACCGTCTTTTTCTGTTAATGACAGCTGATTAGATGGATCTGCAAATGACACGCTATTCATCGGATCAGCTGTGAACGGCACGTGATATACGATAAATAGCACACCAGCTGAAAACTGTATATTTTGCATCTTGATAACATATCATTTTTGGCCTTTTACACTCACACAATACATCCTCAATTATGATGCAATACTTTAAAAAGATCCAGGGCCCTAATGAAACCAATATTAGTGATGCTGGGGACGTACGTGTCCCCGTCACTTCTTCAAATGGCAGATTTTGTCCCCATCATCTTTTTAAAGCATAATTTGTTAAAAATGTTCTGAAAAAATTGCGTGCACCAAGAAATGTTAACTAACAAATAAGAATGCATTTATAATGTTTTGTTTGCACAATAAGAAAACATACAAAGCAATGAAAATGTAGAAAGAATTATTGTCCAAAAAAGAGTAGTGTCATTCCTTCAGTTGTTTGTACTTGGTCATATTTTGGGGCAGTGATATTGGATATTGTTATTGCTGTGCTGACTGACATGGTGCTTAGATGTGATATTGGCATTGTTCGTTTGACATGGTTTTGCAGCTGTGGATGTGATGCTTATGGATGACCGTACTTGTACAGTCGGCATTGTAGGCTGAGCCTATTTTCATATTTTCCACTCTGTAGTAGCCTAATAGGCATGCCCTTCTTTTATTTTCTTTTTTTTCCCCATATTATGCCTAAAATTGCATAATATGTGATTTTAGCAGAGTGGGATTTTAGATGAGACTGGGAGACAACAGTTCTAGTCTCCAATCTGAAATAAAACTGCTTGTGCTGCACAGGCAGAGGTGTGAGTTTCATGTCACACTTTGCACACTAGTGTTAAACGGCCCCAGCCACTAGAGAGCACAGTGTTGACTCATTCTAGGTGACAACTCAAACTCTCACGATGCTGTTTGACCTTAATATGTAGAAGACTATTAAAAATGTTTGTTTTCATCTGAGCCCTTAATTATGTCCCCACTGAACCACTTTTCAACACAAATTGACACTCTTGTAATCTAAGGTGAATTCAAAAAGCAACACCCACTGCAAGGACGCTTATTTTATTTGACAGATGTTAAAATACATAACTAATAGAAGCCCATACGCCAGTATAAAATTGTCGAGGAATTGATGACAGTGAGTATCAGTCAGTAATGATCTACAAAATGTGGCATAAAAAATTATTGCAGTCAGTAGCAGAGCAATGCTTTTAGAGAAGATAACCTTCTGTGTCATGCACAAAGGGTCTACCAGGTGCATAAAGAAACACCACAATGCAGGAAATGAAGTGTTTCACCCTGAGAATTAGCTGAGGGAGGCCCCCCATCTTTATGTCGTCGTCCCCCCCCCCCCCCCCATGTTCAAATGAAGCCTACAAGTGCCTGCATCATCCTGTGCCCCCCCCCCCCCCCCCCCCCCCTCCATTATCATTGTGTAATTTGCACTCTGGTAGCAGTGCACAACAATTCACCAGAATGCAGGAAGTGTATTTATAACTCAGATCTTCCTGGTGGAGGACCCCCAGACCCGCTTATTAAAAAGTGTGCTGACTGCCTGACTGGGGCTATATTTCGCTCTATATTTCCTGGCCTGAACGATTCTCCCAGTCCACCCCTGAGCACAGCACAATACTTCTGTCATCTTTCACCATGTTGAAAGTCTCACACCATCAAACCGCTCCTGCAGGGGAAATGCTTCTGCAGTTGTGGTTGTCGGCTCGTCGCAGCCGACATTCAACTGGTTAAAAACATGAGCAGTTTGAGCTTCCGTTTGTTTGTTCTTCTTTTGATGCAAACCTTTCTCAAAGCGATATAATAATCTTCCCTGTGTGCGTAGTTCTATTGCTTATCCTCATCTCAAATTATATTAATAACAATAAAATACCAACTTTTGGCTGTTAGAAAACATGGCAAGTTAATTTCCAAAGAGTCTTCTTTCCCTACATTCTAATTTGTGTATGGATTCTAGTTTTCCTACAGCATACCTGTGGAAAGAGTGAGGTCAGGTGTGTGTTAGGAGGCAGAGAGAAACAAGGACCGCCCTCCTCCATGTATATGCGTCTACGCCCCGGACTCTTCTAGTAGCCTGGGGCCCCCAAATCTGCAGGGGTCCCCTAAGAAATGTATTTTAAGCACCTGGATGAGAAAATCAATGCCTCCTTTGGATTGAAAAAAGACTATTACTATGGGATATTGGATCAAATATTAGTAAGAATAGATAGTGAAAAAAAAATCTATTTAACTATTTCTATTTGGGAAAATGATGTGTTAAGAGAGGCTTACGCTTTGTGGAAGTTGCCACAAACAATGCACAAAACTATCTATTGATTCTATAGAGAGCCAAAGTGGAACGTCACTTCCTGCTTCAGCACTGTACCAAACATTTTCATCCGCCATTTATTTTCCCATAGACATTTCGTAAAATGCTTATAAGAATTGTTTTACTTGTTCAAACCAAACGGTTCAGATATATTTAGAAACAGGAGAGACCACATAACATTTCACTCAGACCAAAACGTAAAAAAACTTCGGATTAAAAGAAAATATTTTTTCGATGTTGTTTTTTAAAGTTTTGGTCTGAGTGAAATGTTCTATGGTCTCTCCCGATTCTAAATATATCTGAACCGTTTGGTTTGACCAAGTACAACAATTTTTTGAGCATTTTACGAAATGTCTATGGGAAAATAAATGGTGGATGAAAATCTCTGGTACAGTGCTGAAGCAGGAAGTGACGTTCACTTTGCCTCTCTATACAGTATATAGCCCACATATGAGGACAAACAAAAATCAGAAGTGTCAGCAACAATATAGGCTTTGGTTGATGCCTAACTGGAAAGGAGAAGCAAATTAAACTCATTCAAATATATGTATGTAATGTATTGTAGATAGAGATATGAATGCAGTATATTTGACTCTGTATGCTCAGTAGATACACAGCAGCTTATAGGACAGGAGGTGTGTTCAGAATGAGGAGGAGCAGCAGTTAGCCCTGAAGTAAGAGTGACTAGAGAGGGAGGTAGTGTTCACTCTCACATTGAAGCAGACATGGCTTTGACCTGCATCACTCTGCTTCTCCTCTGTGGACTCATTGGTAAGTGAGCAAAGTCTTCATGAGAACACTCTTAGTTTAGCTTGCTGTTACCTGTGATGATGATGATGATAATGATGAGGATGAGGATGATGATGATGATGATGATGATGATATGAATGTTGTATAGTAGTGACATGATATTCTGTAGTAATGAACTTTGATTCACATATTTAAAGTGACAACCACCTCTAATATTATAAGATGAACTGTTCTTTCCTCATTATGTTTGAATGAATGTACAGTCTACAGCAGGGATACTCAACTTGCTTTGCCCAGGGGCCCCTTTTTGCAAAATGACAGGCGAGGCGGCCAGTGGCCAGTGAATAAACAAACATTATAAATATATTTTTTTATATAACGGATTGTAGGTTTTCGGGGTGCCAGCCGGAGTTTAGTCTGACACATATACGATTTTTACACGCTGCCATGAACCCAGACAGCATCAATCTGAACCAAATAATCAAAGCAATAATCAGAGTGACAACGCAAACACAGACAAGTTCAATATCAGTGTATTGGAGCTACAATGAAAACC
>NC_139650.1:8061782-8179282 GCF_964638095.1 Poromitra crassiceps
CGATAAGGTGGCCAAACTAAATGAGTAACATCTGTATTCGCCATGCAAACACTTTTCCACATGTGTGGCAGGTGTGTGTCCAGTTTAAAGTGGCAGCTATCTATCACATTGAGGAGGGGAGTGGGCAGTCAGAGTGCAGGTATTGACCTTTTTCACAGCAGCCATGGTGGGTCTACAAGGCAGGGAGTAACACAGGTGCAAGCAAAACATTAATGAGGGTTTCCAACTTCCAATCCATTTAGGTGTCCCGGTGCCCGGGGCCCTCGTTAATGTTTTGGTTACACCTGTGTTACTTCCTGCCTTTTTCTTCTTTTTTTACACAAAATGGCTGCTGTGAAAAAGGCGAACGGGCAGACTGAAGCTCACAGGATAATAGGGGCTAAGACACATCTTTGTTTCACTCCTACTTTGACGTCGAAGGGGTCAGACCGTTGTCCACAGGCTTGCAGACCATCATGAAATTGCTAGAGAGTGGAGAGGAATTTGGATGGGACCCCAAATCGACTGAGTACCTCCCACAGTAGCTTTCAGTTGACTGTGTCGAATGCCTTTGACACAGCAATGAAAGCCATGTACAGGTCTTGCTTTGTGTTCTCTGGACTTCTCCTGAATTTGTCTGGCATCATCTCTGTGCTACTGCATCTGAAACCCGCATTGGGTTTCTGGCAAGATGTTTTCTGCCACGTGTGTTAGCCAGGCGGAAAAACAGCATTTGTGTCAGGATTTTGCCTGCAACTGACAGGAGTGAGATGCCTCTGTTGTCACAGGAAGACTTGTCGTCTTTCTTGGGGTAGATTGTGATGATGGTGGGTCTTTCCAGTCTTGTGGGACAGTCTGTGATGTCCAGAAGGCTCCATACATTCACCAGGGACGGAGTCTGAGCCTAACCTTTGCTATATATCTTTTTGACCTTTTTTTTTGGTAGGGAAGCTGGGGAGTTCTTCCAGGATTGATGGTCTGTGGTGGGGTTGCTCTGATTTAGGATGATGCTGAAGTGTTCTGCCCACTACTGGTGTGATATTTCTTCTCTGAGGACCATAGATGGTAGATGTCATGGTAGAAATGCATGCGTGTTGTTGGAGTACGTTTCCACTAAAGTACAACCTGTCTGTTACAGTAGATTATAATTTTACATAACATTTCAGATCCATCGGAGAATATCTATCTTTCAATGCGCGGTGACAACAGGAAAGAGGTGAAGAAGACAATGGAAGGAGGGGAGGAGGAAACAGAAGATCCTTATGGTACACACACACACACACACACACACACACACACACACACACACACACACACACACACACACACACTTAGCTTGTTTATGGCAGTCCATCGTTATCGATGATGACCTCATATCGTCCCAGAGGTGTAGAGGTGTTTAGCGCTTGGTGAGCTCATGCCACCTCATGTGGCTGTTTCTACCTACAGTTGTTTCTCATTTTGTTTTGGCCACTTCACTGTCGTACTGCTGCACTGTCGTACTGCTGCACTGTCGTACTGCTGCACTGTCGTACTGCTGCACTGCCGTACTGCCACACTGTCGTACTGCCGTACTGCTGCACTGTCGTACTGCTGCACTGTTGTGGCAGAGTTTTTTCCCTCTAAAGAACAAAGAAAACATTGAAATAAGAAAAGCCCCCACACAAGGGAAACCCAGTGATAAGGTGGCCAAACTAAATGAGTAACATCTGTATTCGCCATGCAAACACTTTTCCACATGTGTGGCAGGTGTGTGTCCAGTTTAAAGTGGCAGCTATCTATCAGATTGAGGAGGGGAGTGGGCAGTCAGAGTGCAGTTATTGACCTTTTTCACAGCAGCCATGGTGGGTCTACAAGGCAGGGAGTAACACAGGTGCAAGCAAAACATTAATGAGGGTTTCCAACTTCCAATCCATTTAGGTGTCCCGGTGCCCGGGGCCCTCGTTAATGTTTTGGTTACACCTGTGTTACTTCCTGCCTTTTTCTTCTTTTTTTTTACACAAAATGGCTGCTGTGAAAAAGGCGAACGGGCAGACTGAAGCTCACAGGATAATAGGGGCTAAGACACATCTTTGTTTCACTCCTACTTTGACGTTGAAGGGGTCAGACCGTTGTCCACAGGCTTGCAGACCATCATGAAATTGCTAGAGAGTGGAGAGGAATTTGGATGGGACCCCAAATCGACTGAGTACCTCCCACAGTAGCTTTCAGTTGACTGTGTCGAATGCCTTTGACACAGCAATGAAAGCCATGTACAGGTCTTGCTTCGTGTTCTCTGGACTTCTCCTGAATTTGTCTGGCATCATCTCTGTGCTACTGCATCTGAAACCCGCATTGGGTTTCTGGCAAGATGTTTTCTGCCACGTGTGTTAGCCAGGCGGAAAAACAGCATTTGTGTCAGGATTTTGCCTGCAACTGACAGGAGTGAGATGCCTCTGTTGTCACAGGAAGACTTGTCATCTTTTCTTGTGGTAGATTGTGATGATGGTGGGTCTTTCCAGTCTTGTGGGACAGTCTGTGATGTCCAGAAGGCTCCATACTTTCAGCAGGGATGGAGTCTGAGCCTTTGCTATATATCTTTTTTACCTTTTTTTTTGGAAGGGAAGCTGGGGAGTTCTTCCAGGATTGATGGTCCGTGGGGTTGCTCTGAGGATGATGCTGAAGTGTTCTGCCCACTACTGGTGTGATATTTATTCTCTGAGGACCATAGATGGTCTAGATGTCATGGTAGAAACGCATGCGTGTTGTTGGAGTATGTGAGAGATTGAATTTCAGTCATTTTCTATCTTGTAGAGCTCTTTGTGTCTGGCTTGATGGTGGACAGTTGGTTTCTGAGGGTAGGAGATTGAGGGTTGGCTATACTGTAGCTCACACACACACGCACACACACACACACACACACACACGCGCGCACACACACACACACACACACACACACACACACACACACACACACACACACACACACACACACACACACTCTAACATGTTGTGCTCTCTCTTAGTGATCTGTGCTCCTGGCATTTCCACAGCACCACCAATCACAAGACAGACATCAGTGGACATGGACGGCATCTGCATGCGACGACCAATCAGATCTCACCTCTGACCTCAGGTGGTCGGCTTCAGCTCATAATAATAATAATAACAACAGCAGCAACAACAATAATAACAACAACAACAACAATAATAACAACAACGACAATAATAACAACAGGAATAACAACCAATAATAATAACAACAATACTAATAATATAATAATAATAATAATAATAATAATAATAATAATAATAATAATAATAATAATAATAATAATAATAATAATAATAATAATAATGGTGGTGGTGATGATGATGATGATGATGATGATGATGATATAATATAATACTATAACAGTACTTGGGTGGAAAAAACGAAAGGGCTTCTTTATGAAAAATGTAAATAGTTGTTTTGTTCTCTGTTTGTTTTGAATACATTTGTGTGAGATTCAATTTCCGCTTAGTTTTTTCTTTTATCTTTATGGTCATATAAGAATTTATATATTCATGTAACATCATTGCAGCATACATGTAATGATAGCTCTGGTTGTCCTGAAAACTATGGAGATCACTTGATGGTGCATTACAGGGTTGAGGTTATACAAGCAGCATTATTACACAAGGAGACAGACAGACCAAAAATAGGAAGAAATCATGCTTAGACCCCAGAGGGTTAATATCACTTTTTCTTTGCACAACTCTGTTCCAATAGCTGCAATACACATATTCTGCATACTGTATGTATATATTGTATAATCCTGTATGTGTATGTGTATGTACATGCTCCCTATATCATATACAAGGTTCACAATTTGCTTTGAAATGTGCTTCATTTAGCATTAGCATTTATAGGTATACCTGGTTTATATGTAACCAAAATCACCATGACATTTATGTAAAAAATCACCCCATGGCTTTACCAATTTCTGTAATGATTTGATGTTGTACTGCTCATTAACTCATTGACTATAATTACTTTACTATTTTGCAACCACAAATGAAAGGATTGTCTCCCCCCCCCCTTTGACTGAACTGTAATATTTTAATCATTGTTGGGTGAAGTACTGTACAATGTATTTATGTACAGATCCAGTTTGTATATCATGGTGTACATAAATAAAAGTTTTATTATCTACCTTGGCTGTTGCAATTGATTATTTAATTTTGATGTCAGTGACTAAATTAGAGTTATTCTTTGCTGTAACTGTCTCATCAGCCACTGACTGGTTTGTCTACTGGTTCCCATGATGGCACAAAGCATGACTCAGTACAATCAACTGAGTTGTACAAGGCTTCTATATCTCTATTTTATTATCTATAGAACCTCCTAATCTGCTCCCTGACTGATGCACGACACAAGAAATAGCTTCACTCATTCAGCTGCACAAAAACACTCATATAATATACATGACAACACACTAGAAACAATGTAGAAACAATGTAAAGAAAAGCATGTGACTCACCCCTAGATGGTGCAAATTGCTCTCTCCTGTGTCATTCTGCTGTGAAGAAACATCTCCCTTCACAGTGTGAGCCGAGGCCTGCTGATGTCATGCTGTGATAGAATTTTAAAATTTTCATATTTATATTGTGGTAAATTTAATATATCTACAAGTGAAAGAGGCAGTAGCCTCTGGGCTACTGGGCTGATATGATACAGCACACGTTCTCATATGGACTAGAATAGTGACATAGAGGCATGACAGAGATAACACTAGTTGTGTCTCTCAAAAGGTTTAAATGATCTATTTCATATAATTAATTTAAAACAAACCATTTTCTTTTTAAGAAACAAGAAAATGCATTAACCTGTTTAATTGTAACAATTTTATAAAACATAGCGCAATAACATTATAGATATAATTTAAAACAGGTCCAAAATATCTTAAAAATAGTGCTGTGCTTTATGTGCAGTTCTACATTCTAATTGTTAGCTTATTGTAAATGAGTCATTTTCCCCATCAATTTCCCAATTTCTCAATTAGTTGGGGATCCAGTCGAAGCCCCTGTGGTCACCAGACCCCTGGATCATCTCTCCCCAAAGTCTACCCCCTCCCCCCAAGTCTATAAATCCCCCTGATGTGAAGCATAAGGGGGGAACTCCCCCCAATTTGCTAAATAAATGAGCGATTTACAGCTCGTGTGTGTGTGTGTGTGTGTGTGTGGGGGGGGGGGGGGGGGGGTCTGGCACAGTCACACTGCAGAAATGCCGTGCACTGCGCACCGCAGATATCTGTAGCACCGAGACCACAACCACCGCTACTGCAGTCAATAACAGGAAACGGACATGAGGGCACTGCCATCTTTTCTTTCCCTTCAGACTTTGAAAGTTATGGTTATAGTTTGTGAGTGTGTGTGTGTGTGTGTGTGTGTGTGTGTGTGTGTGTGTGTGTGTGTGTGTGTGTGTGTGTGTGTGTGTGTGTGTGTGTGTGTGTGTGTGTGTGTGTGTGCGTGCGTGCGTGCGTGCGTGCGTGCGTGTGTGTGTGACCTCAGTCTCTCGTCTGACACTTTCCGTAAGACACCTGTCTGGCACAGTCACACTGCAGAAATGCATTCATATTAATCAATATTGCCTGTCTTTCAAGCTACAACTAACAAAGTATAACACACCCGCCCTGATCGTCTCGCCCCTCCTTTGCTGCGCGGACTCAGGGGTCGTGCATCTCGATCGCGTCTCTTTGACTACCTGGCGCCACAATGGTGGAATGAGCTCCCCCGTTTGGTCAGTTCGGCCGAGTCGCTGCCGATTTTTCGGCGTAGACTAAAGACTCACCTGTTCAGAATCTACCTCGACCCTTCTGGAATTGACGTTTCATAAGTGCGATTTTTATTGTCTGCCTTTTTGTGCCACTTTGTGTTGCTTGCTATGTTTTCTTTTTAACTCTATAATTGATGTTGCCTATACTGTAATTAATTTGAATTTGTTGTATTTTGTTGTAAGTCGCTTTGGATAAAGGCGTCTGCTAAATGAAATAAAGTAAAGTAAAGTAAAGTATAAAAAAAAAAGTCCCAAGCCTCTGTTTATAATAACAAAGCCATGAAGTGGCAACTACATCTGACTGACATAAAGTTATCCTCCCAAACTCCACTAAGAAAGTTGGAAAGCCCTCGTGGCTGAGTGGTTAAAGCCGCCTGCTTTGCAATCTGAAGTTCAGTGGTTTGAATCCACCACTGGGTTTTAGCAATCTCTGTCCCAGCCCGGAGCTTCTTTACAGGTCCGGTACCATGTAACTACATATGAACTACTGTTAAATAGACTCACTCCACTTTACAGGTCCGGTACCATGTAACTACATATGAACTACAGTTGAATAGACTCACTCCACTTTACAGGTCCGGTACCATGTAACTACATATGAACTACAGTTGAATAGACTCACTCCACTTTACAGGTCCGGTACCATGTAACTACATATGAACTACAGTTAAATAGACTCACTCCACTTTACAGGTCTGTTACCATGTAACTACATATGAACTACAGTTGAACAGACTCACTCCATTTTACAAGGTCTGTTAATGTAAGTACATATGAACTACAGTTGAATAGACTCACTCCATTTTACAGGTCTGTTACAATGTAACTACATATGAACTTCATTTACAACTATTGGTAATTACTGTGTAATTACATTTGGTGTTCATGTGTAATTACAAATAGTTCATATGTAACTAGGGTACCTGTAAAATAAAGGGTTACCGATATCAGTGACATTCTTATAGGAGGGAAGTCCTGTTATAGGTTTGTACGTGATAATTCCTTATTTTTTAAATGTTGGTTGTACTATTTTATTGTATCCACTCAGTGGCACAGCCAGGGTCGGACTGGCCTTAGGGAGCATAGGGAGTTTGACCGGTGGCCTGGCCTGCTAAATGTCCTGCAGGTGCATAAAGAAACACCACAATGCAGGAAATGAAGTGTTTAACCCTCAGAATTTGCCTAGGCTCCTCCCATCTTTATGCCCCCCCCCCATGTTCAAATGAAGCCTACAAGTGTCTGCATCATCCTGTGCCCCCCCCCCCCAACAACAATTCACCAGAATGCAGGAATTGTATTTATAACTGCCTGAACGATTCTCCCAGTCCACCCCTGAGCACAGCACAATACTTCTGTCATCTTTCACCACATTGAAAGTCTCACACCATCAAACCGCTCATGTAGGGGAAATGCTTCTGCAGTTGTTGGTGTCGGCTCGCCCAGCCAAAATTAAACTGGTTAAAAACATGAGCAGTTTGAGCTTCCATTTGTTTGTTCTTCTTTTGATGCAAACCTTTCTCAAAGCGATATAATAATCTTCCCTGTGTGCATAGTTCTATTGCTTATCCTCATCTCAAATTATATGAATAACAATAAAATACCAACTTTTGGCTGTTAGAAGACACAGTAACATTATTTCATTAAGTTAATTCACTAGCAAGAACCACACTACAACCAGGAACGTTTAACCATTTATTTAATGTATGAGCTCCGTCTCGGCGGAGTAAATTGAGCTCCATCTCGGTGGAGAGATTCGTCTCGGCGAATCGTAGTCGTTTGGGGAGGTTAGGCGGGGTCCGGCCTACGTTCGCTCTTCCGGTGCGTCCAGCAGGAGCTCGGATTCGTGAGACCCCTTCTGCTTCTAGGTACCTATGCAAGAGATAGAACAAGGAGGCGGAGAAGAGAGGAGAGATAGAGCACATAAGGGTGGGGGGGAGGGGTGCACGAACAAGAGCCAAGAAAAGACTGTGGGTTAGGTGAGGTTATATAGGAAGTTGAGTATACCTGGGGAGGCGTGGCTATGAACACCTGATTGATTGTGTGGTTCTGCTCCTGAAACTCGCTTTACAAGCTACCATTTCCAAAGAGTCTTCATTCCCTACATTCTAATTTGTGGATTCTACATTTCCTACTCTGTGGAAAGAGTGAGGTCAGGTGTGTGTTAGGAGGCAGAGAGAAACAAGGACCGCCCTCCTCCTCCATGTATATGTGTGACCAGTGGCCAACAGGTGTTACACCCATGAGCTACATGTATACAAGTGGGGAGCCAACCAGAACCATCAGACAGGACACCAGGAGCTGGATACACAATAATCTTTATTACAAAACAGGAAAATGTTAGAAACCCCAGCCCACAGTCCAGGTGTAGTAGGTCCCACAGTGTCCTCTGTCCGCTCCGTTCGTCTTCCGAACACCTCCAAGGAAGCTACGGGGGAATAATGAGACAAGTCACTTGACTGGGCAGAGGCCCAGGCTCCCGAGGGAGATGGCAAAACCAGCTAGTGGTCAGAATTTGTCCAGAACAATGGCCAAAAAAAAGGAAGGAAACAGCACTGCAAAATATCACTGCAAATTCACACATGATTTAAGAACCTCTTGGGTATTTAGCTTTATGCTATGGAAAGTTGAAGGGGGCAATGCTCCGCGCTCCACAGTAATTGCACACGTGATTATAACTTCTTCACTTATCAAAAGCACGCTTTACACCGCACGTCAAAAAGGGACAGCTATAGCTGACATAGCAGGCCGTTCAAGTGGCTAGGTGGTATGTGGGCTTTGTTTAGATGGGGCGAGGTACAATA
Source organism: Poromitra crassiceps (assembly GCF_964638095.1). Classification (NCBI taxonomy): domain Eukaryota; kingdom Metazoa; phylum Chordata; class Actinopteri; order Beryciformes; family Melamphaidae; genus Poromitra; species Poromitra crassiceps. Next base: position 8,070,360 of record NC_139650.1, read on the forward strand.
AAATTGCGCTCAAAGTAGGCTACAGTGTCAAAGTACAAATCTAAAAACAATGTTCATCTGGTCAGGCCGGGTACATCAGTAAAAAGGGGTAGGAAAGGCAGGAGGACAACAGGAAGGATGGCAATTTGCAGGAGACATAAGAGGGGTACTTAGCTGTAAGAGGGGTGCGTCGTGACTACACCCCTCTACATTCCAACGATGCTTCCCCTCCGAAAAAGCTGTGTGGTGCAGTCCCTCTGGCCGTCAGACTGCTGTCAATGGTGGTGGGTCTGGATACCATGCGCCGTCGGGAGTTTCACTACTCGTATTCGTAGCTCTGCCCTCTTCCAAACGTCCCGTCAACCTTCTGGTTTGGCTGCTCTTGCCCGGGACTGCGTTTACTCCTGCGTCAGGTTTCCTTCACCGTCAGGTCTGCTTCCCCACACCTTGGCCAGCACCCTCCCCACTTCGACATCGAGGATCCCCCTGGTTCTCCACCACGTCTGCCTTCTCTCTCCTGCTCTCACCTCCACGGCTGCCTTTTAAAAGGGCGAGAAGAACGCCAGCCCACTGCAAAAACCCCAGTCTCCTAATCAGCCACAGCTGTGTTCAATTAGAATTTTCCCACACCATTCAACCATTCATTCACTCGTCTCAACCCCTAAAGTTAATTTACAGGGACAAAGCATTTAAAAACTGGCCTGTGACATCCCCCCACACTTAATGGTTCTAGTCCCTTAGAACCCTGTCCACATCCCTGTACCTTGTTATGCAGGGCCACAAACATGACAAACAAAATCCACATCCCTGTACCTTGTTATGCAGGGCCACAAACGTGACAAACAAAAGTTCACATCCCTGTGCCTTGTTATGCAGGGAACAAATATGACAAACAATAAAGTCCATGATAAAATCATTTCTGCCTGGCCTGGACCCTGTGATCCTTCTCCTGGCATGTCAGATGGCTAAGGAGGCTCAACCCACGTGTACAAAATCCTGCCGACAACGCCAAGTGTGACCAGTGGCCAACAGGTGTTACAACCATGAGCTACATGTATACAAGTGGGGAGCCAACCAGAACCATCAGACAGGACACCAGGAGCTGGATACACAATAATCTTTATTACAAAATAGGAAAATGTTAGAAACCCCAGCCCACAGTCCAGGTGTAGTAGGTCCCACAGTGTCCTCTGTCCGCTCCGTTCGTCTTCCGAACACCTCCAAGGAAGCTACGGGAGAATAATGAGACAAGTCACTTGACTGGGCAGAGGCCCAGGCTCCCGAGGGAGATGGCAAAACCAGCTAGTGGTCAGAATTTGTCCAGAACAATGGCCAAAAAAAAGGAACAGCACTGCAAAATATCACTGCAAATTCACACGTGATTTAAGAACCTCTTGGGTATTTAGCTTTATGCTATGGAAAGTTGAAGGGGGCAATGCTCCGCGCTCCACAGTAATTGCACACGTGATTATAACTTCTTCACTTATCAAAAGCACGCTTTACACCGCACGTCAAAAAGGGACAGCTATAGCTGACATAGCAGGCCGTTCAAGTGGCTAGGTGGTATGTGGGCTTTGTTTAGATGGGGCGAGGTACAATAAAATGGCGCTCAAAGTAGGCTACAGTGTCAAAGTACAAATCTAAAAACAATGTTCATCTGGTCAGGCCGGGTACATCAGTAAAAAGGGGTAGGAAAGGCAGGAGGACAACAGGAAGGATGGCAATTTGCAGGAGACATAAGAGGGGTACTTAGCTGTAAGAGGGGTGCGTCGTGACTACACCCCTCTACATTCCAACGATGCTTCCCCTCCGAAAAAGCTGTGTGGTGCAGTCCCTCTGGCTGTCAGACTGCTGTCAATGGTGGTGGGTCTGGATACCATGCGCCGTCGGGAGTTTCACTACTCGTATTCGTAGCTCTGCCCTCTTCCAAACGTCCCGTCAACCTTCTGGTTTGGCTGCTCTTGCCCGGGACTGCGTTTGCTCCTGCGTCAGGTTTCCTTCACCGTCAGGTCTGCTTCCCCACACCTTGGCCAGCACCCTCCCCACTTCGACATCGAGGATCCCCCTGGTTCTCCACCACGTCTGCCTTCTCTCTCCTGCTCTCACCTCCACGGCTGCCTTTTAAAAGGGCGAGAAGAACGCCAGCCCACTGCAAAAACCCCAGTCTCGTAATCAGCCACAGCTGTGTTCAATTAGAATTTTCCCACACCATTCAACCATTCATTCACTCGTCTCAACCCCTAAAGTTAATTTACAGGGACAAAGCATTTAAAAACTGGCCTGTGACATATGCATCTACGCCGCGGATTCTCCTAGTGGCCCAGGGCCCCCAAATCTGCAGGGGTCCCCTATAGGCCTACATGATAAGAAATGTATTTTAAGCACCTGGATGAGAAAATCAGAAGAGCCTTGCTCTAGAATAGGCTTTTCTGCACACCTTATAGCTTTTTCATATTTACATAAAAGCATGACTTTACTCCACTCTCTTATAAAAATGTCTCAAATGTCTTTTCCCTGCCACCTGTTGTGCAGCAGAAATTCATACGTAGCATTCCTGTCGAGCAAATGAGTCCCTGCATGGAACCAGTGAATAATAAAGCAATTATGAGTTATGACAGTTAGAGTCAACCAACTATATCCACAGGCTGATCTTTTCCATGATTGGAAACTCTTGTGTGAGACAATAAAGTCTTTTGTGGGATATTAAATCAAATATTAGTAAGAATTGATGGTGACAAAAAAAATCAATTTAACTATTTCTATGTGGGAAAATGATGTGTTAAAGGAGACTTACCTGCTTACGCTTTGTGGAAGTTGCAACAAACAATGCACAAAACTATTGATTCTATAGAGAGCCAAAGTGGAACGTCACTTCCTGCTTCAGCACTGTACCAAACATTTTTTATTTTATTTATTTTCCCAGACATTTCGTAAAATGCTTATAAAAATAGTTTTACTTGTTCAAACCAAACGGTTCAGATATATTTAGAAACAGGAGAGACCACATAACTTCGGATTTAAAGCAAATATTTTTTCAGTGTTATTTTTTTAAGTTTTGGTCTAAGTGAAATGTTCTATGGTCTCTCCCGATTCTAAATATATCTGAACTGTTTGGTTTGACCAAATACAACTATTTATATAAGCATTTTACGAAATGTCTATGGGAAAATAAATGGTGGATGAAAATCTCTGGTAGAGTGCTGAAGCAGGAAGTGACGTTCACTTTGCCTCTCTATACAGTATATAGCTCACATATGAGGACAAACAAAAATCAGTGTCAGCAACAATATAGGCTTTGGTTGATGCCTAACTGGAAAAGAGAAGCAAATTAAACTCATTCAAATATATGTATGTAATGTATTGTAGATAGAGATATGAATGCAGTATATTTGACTCTGTATGCTCAATAGATACACAGCAGCTTATAGGACAGGAGGTGTGTTCAGAATGAGGAGGAGCAGCAGTTAGCCCTGCAGTAAGAGTGACTAGAGAGGGAGGTAGTGTTCACTCTCACATTGAAGCAGACATGGCTTTGACCTGTATCCCTCTGCTTCTCCTCTGTGGACTCATTGGTAAGTGAGCAAAGTCTTCATGAGAACACTCTTAGTTTAGCTTGCTGTTACCTGTGATGATGATGAGGATGAGGATGATGATGATGATGATGATGATATGAATGTTGTATAGTAGTGACATGATATTCTGGAGTAATGAACTTTGATTCACATATTTAAAGTGACAACCACCTCTAATATTATAAGATGAACTGTTCTTTCCTCATTATGTTTGAATTAATTTACAGTCTACAGCAGGGATACTCAACTTGCTTTGCCCAGGGGCCCCTTTTTGCAAAATGACAGCGGCCAGGGGCCAGTGAATAAACAAACATTATAAATCTATTTTTTATGTAGTGGATTGTAGGTTTTGGGGTGCCAGCCGGAGTTTAGTCTGACACATATACGATTTTTACACGCTGCCATGAACCCAGACAGCATCAATCTGAACCAAATAATCAAAGCAATAATCAGAGTGACAATGCAAACAGAGACAAGTTCAATATCAGTGTATTGGAGCTACAATAAAAACCACAAACAAAAGAAAAATGTCAGAGAGAAGTGGCAGGAGCGCTGCTGGAGTCCCTCAAACCACCGGTGCTCTTGGAAAGGAAAAATTATCAAAAGGAGAGGATAAAAAAATCCAGGTCCAGGCACTCAAGAAGGTTTGAAGTCAAACCTCCTTGAGTGCCTGAACCTGGATTTCTTTATCCTCTCTTTTTAAAAGAAAAATCAGTGTATTGGAGCTACAATGAAAACAACTCACAAAAGAAAAATGTCCTTTGCAGGCAATTCCAAATAGGCTAATCCAGTGATTCCCAACCAGGGGTGCGTGTACCCCTATAGGGTACTTGAGCAGCTTGCAGGAGGTACTTTTAAAGATTGAGGATTACTATTAATTTCCAAAATGATAGAAAAAATATTCCAAGTCATTTCATAAGACCATTGCTATGCACGCTGCAACTAGTTCCCCCCTGACAGGTGTGAACTGTTACACTCTGTGAAGAGGTCACGCAAACTAGCTACTAGCAAACATGAATAAACGTCCAGTTGATGTCACTATGGATTCAGGTTTAGGGACCAAAGGAAAAAAGAGCCCAAAGACCAAACCCCGGTAGTTCAGTCAGAATATATATTTTGCATGGATTTACTTCTACGTATACGTGCGTGGATCCACTGCAAACAATGTTTTCTTTGTGGCACAAAGAACACGTATGAGTGAGGGGTACTTCTGGCATGGCAAACAGCTAAAGGGGAACATGAGACAAAAAAGGTTGGGAACCACTGGGCTAATCAACCAAACTAGATGTTATTCAACAACCAATAACAAAAAAACAAGTTAGAAATGAATTCACTTTAATTCAGTTCTCAAGTCTCTTCAGAGTAAACAAACAAATCAATAAATCTCTCCAAAAAGCAATTTAACCAAATGTCTCTACTTTGTGCACACAGGATAGCTAATTAGTTAAGTAGCGTACATATTGTCCCTGGGCGGTGAGGAGGCTGCGATATCTGACAATTTAGCTGCAGCTGCTCACTCAAACTAGATTTAACATTGGTTTTCATTGTGAATTAGAATGGTTCAGGGGCACTCTGTACTCTACACTATCGCAGGCTGCATCTGGCCCCTGGGTCCTAAGTTGAGTATCACTGGTCTCTAGTTTCTATGTTTCTGATTGTGATAGAGTTGTGAGATCTACATGAAGCCAAATAAAGGGATTATATTGTAAACTATGTACCTCATGTTGTTGTTGTTGTTGTTGTTGCAGGAATTCACAGCATAACTACAGTGAGCAAAGTGTCAGTGAAGACAGGAGGCAACATCACTATTCCTTGTCTCTATCAAGAAAAGTACATAAACCGTGTGAAGTACTTGTGTAAAGGGTATCATTGGGCCAGCTGCAGTACTGTGGCAAAAACAACCCAACGTACTTCAGGAAAGTTTTCTATCTCTGATGACACCAAGCAAAGAATCTTCACTGTGACCATTAATGACCTGGTGGGACAGGACACTTCTTTTTACTGGTGTGCCGTGGAAATTATTGATGGGGCAGATGATCGAAAGTATTTTCACCTGTCAGTCTCCAGTAAGATCAAGTTATTCCTTTCAGAACATGTGAAACCCTTTCTGATTATAACACCTTTGTGTGTGTGTGTGTGTGTGTGTGTGTGTGTGTGTGTGTGTGTGTGTGTGTGTGTGTGTGTGTGTGTGTGTGTGTGTGTGTGTGGGTGTGTGTGTGTGGGGGTGGGGGGGGGGCAGAGGGGCTGTCTAATTTTGCTGCAGAGACAAATTATGACTAGTGCTGATACCCATTATACTGATGCTGTGTGTGTGTGTGTGTGTGTGTGTGTGTGTGTGTGTGTGTGTGTGTGTGTGTGTGTGTGTGTGTGTGTGTGTGTGTGTGTGTGTGTGTGTGTGTGTGTGTGTGTGTGTGTGTGTGTGTGTGTGCGTGTGCGTGTGCGTGTGTTTGTCACCTGCTGGCTGCTGTGCATAGTGCTATCACGAATTGGCCATTTTTGGCCATTTATGGGGATAATGAACTAATTAAAATACCCGGTCCTGTCACCATCTGCTCGAGAACACACTTTACGTCATTTGTTGACGTAAAGTCAACAAATGACGTAAAGATTGAATGGTTTGAAGATATTTGAATCTATGCAAATATTTGATATTTCATTATCATCATTTTGCCAGTGTAGAGTATTACATACAATGTTCTATTGATTGTTGCTTGTTCTCCCTCAAGGTACGTCTAGACTCAATGTGGACCAGCAGAACGTATCAGGATTTAATAGAGGAGATATAATGATCAGATGTCACTATACTATCACTGGACAAATGAAGTGGTGTAGACTGGGAGGGTACTGTGTGGAGAGACAGTCTGGATCAATCGATGGAACACAAGTGACAATCTTCAGTTCCTCAAGTCTCTTCACTGTGACTATGAGTGGACTGAAGGTTGACAGCAGTGGTTGGTATTGGTGTGCTAAAGGAGACCTACAGATGCCAGTTCATGTCACTGTTCATGAACGACCCTCAACAACTACTATGAGCTCCACCATAAGTACAAGCTCCACCACAACAAGTAAGAATCAAACCTTCTTCCTCATCTTTCATATTGTCACATATGACTGCCTATATGATGCCTAATAAAAATGAAGCCATTAATCAGACAGATACAAATGTAACATAAGTCAAACTCTAAAATAGTTCAAATAATCAGTATTAGATATTTCATATGAAAAGACGTTATTTTGTTTTTGTCATACCTGACAGTTTCGACTGCTTTGCTTCCTGCAGTCTTCTTCAGAGACGTCACGTGATGTTGCTGTGACGTACTGTATATATGGATGGTTTATGTGGGTTTGGTCATCCCACCTACATAGGTGGGATGACCATGTCCCCCGCTGGCCGGTATTTGATGGAGGACTGCATCCCAGGTATGCGAGAGCATGGAGGCCCCCTCGTCCCGGTTTACAGTCATGTGGGCACGCTTCCGGATCTCTAGTGCCTCCCTGATCCAACGGTGGTATTTGTTGTTTTCCGATCGAATGACCTTGGCCTTCTCCCAGTCCATGATGTGGTTTTCCCTTTTGCAGTCATCCGAGATGGCTGACTTCAGATTCTCCTGCTCCGCTTTTTGTTTGATTGCACGTGTGTGCGCTCCAGATGTTTCCTTTTCACATTCTTTCTGGTGTTCCTTCTTTCGTGTGCCAAATGCTCTACCTGTTTCTCCGATGTAAGTTTTATTGCATGAGAGGCATGGGATTTCATAGATCACGTCACACTTCCTCTCGGGGTCGATACGGTCCTTGGGGTGCACCAAAACCTGGCGTAGCTTGGTGTGCGGCTTCACAGGTGTGCTGATGCTGTGTTTTTTCATGGCCCTCTGTATCCGTTCCGTTACCCCCCGGATGTAGGGAAGGGTGACCATGCCGACACTTTCTGTTTTGGGTTTGATCTTCCTGTTTTTACCTGCTTTGTTTTTCTGGACTTCCTGTTTTCCCTTTTTTATGGCCCATCGTGGGTATTGGCACTGGGTGAGAGCGTTGTTGATATGCTTTCACGTGACGTCTCTGAAGAAGACTGCAGGAAGCAAAGCAGTCGAAACTGTCAGGTATGACAAAAACAAAATAACGTCTTTTCATATGAAATATCTAATACTGTAAACTAAGTCAGACGTCATGAACCTTTTTGGATTAGTGACAATCTTCAGTTCCTCAAGTCTCTTCACTGTGACTATGAGTGGACTGAAGGTTGACAGCAGTGGTTGGTATTTCTGTGCTAAAGGAGACCTACAGATGCCAGTTCATGTCACTGTTCATGAACGACCCTCAACAACTACTATGAGCTCCACCATAAGTACAAGCTCCACCACAACAAGTAAGAATCAAACCTTCTTCCTCATCTTTCATATTGTCACATATGACTGCCATACGATGCCTAATACAAATGAAGCCATTAATCGGACACATACAAATGTAACATGAAGTCAAACTCTAAAATAGTTCAAATAATCATGAAGTATAAAATTCAGCCTTGTCACACTACTCACTCTTTATAGAGACGTTTCCTCCAACCACCCACCAACATCCCGCCGTGCTCACAGGTACTGAGCCATCTAGTGGTCAGCCCACAAACTCCACTGCAGGTGGAGACAACCTGCCAGACTCACAGCAGAGGTCAGTCCCCTTTACTTAGAGCTAAGACACCTACCATGTTCTCACAACACCATGGATTCAAATCTGATTCACATTTGCTCTCCACCCCCTGTATATGCTGTCCCTCTCCACTGTATATCCTGTCCCTCTCCAGTGTATATCCTGTCCCTCTCCACTGTATATCCTGTCCCTCTCCACTGTATATCCTGTCCCTCTCCACTGTATATCCTGTCCCTCTTCACTGTATATCCTGTCCCTCTCAACTGTATATCCTGTCCCTCTCCACTGTATATCCTGTCCCTCTCCAGTGTACATCCTGTCCCTCTCCAGTGTACTTCCTGTCCCTCTCCAGTGTATATCCTGTCCCTCTCCACTGTATGTCTAAAAAAGCAGACATGTCATAAAGATGATTTCTTAAAAACATCTAGTTTTCTTACAACCAAAGGTGAAATATGGATGCATTTTCTGACTGTTGCAACACTTAAAATTTACATTTTTATTGTTCTAGTTTATAATTGTCAACAAATAGTGCAAAAAATTAACATTTGAATTAGAATCCAAACACACAAATATGTCAGATAACTTTTATGGTTGTGGGGAAAGTGTGCGTCTTTAATCAAATGTACCTCATCTGCATCTATCTTCTGCTAGATCCATTGACCTAAAGATTCTCCTCATCCCGCTGGTCTTGTTGGTTTTGGTTTTACCATCTGCCTTGTTTGGTTGGAGGATAGTAATACATAGTAAGTCCATGGCAAACACTGATGAATCAAATTCAGAACCAGAGAATATTATTTGTGTCATTACATTTTAAATTATTTTCTTTAAAAAAATTATTACATGATATTTCCTTGTGTTTGTTTCAGAGAAGGCCAAAACTGAAGCATCAGCCATCACAGTGGTAAGATAGAGGCCATTTACACATGGCGTTAACATATGTTTTCTGTGATCAGATTGCAATCAGATTGTGTTTTATCACTTGAAATGCCAGGTGTAAGTAAACACCCCCAAAACGCATTGAAGAAGGATTGCAATCTGATCGGCCAAACCACCTCCAGAGCTGGTCAGGGATGCATTGTGTACACATTGAACACAAGTGTAAATGCAATGTGTCCTCTCAATCTGGATACAGCAACTTTATGCGGATTGAGAGGACACCCATTTCTGCAATCAGATTGCAATCTAATTGCAATCTGATGGCAGAAAATGCATGTTAACGCCAGGTGTAAATGGCCTCATAGAGCCATGTCATTTCCCAGTATCAGCTTTGATGGTCATGTGTTGTCATCGCCTCATCATAAATTATCTTCTTTCTGATAGTATAATGCTTTATGGACTGATCATAGGACACACGGAACAAACAACATTTAAGGAATGTGACATGCATGCAAATAGTCTACTGGTGTAATTATTTTTATATAACGGAGTGTGAGTTGCTGATCATTATACATGGATTATAGCAGCACTATAGTGCTGTAGTAGTCGAACAAGCTGGACTCGAGATTTTATTTCAAGACCAGTAGAGAGACCACACTAACCCAAAGGTTAAATGCGCACGATCATGCTTGTGTGTAAGGCCCATTCCGAGATAGGGAAAAACCTTTTCCGGTTTACATTTCAAATAAATGTTTATTTTAACATAACCACTATATAATATTAGTCTATGGCATTATGCAAATAAGCATTATGCTTCTGTTAATTAACAGCATACTCCCACATACAGATCATAGACTGATCATCATACAGGTTATACAATACAATTGGAGCAATGGTGTAAGGGTTAAGCCATCACTGGAGTCTTGAGAATGGTCTTGCATTGACCTGGTCATGGTCTCAGTCTCGTCCCCCCTCGGTCTTGGTCTTGGTCTCGGTGACCCCCGCCCACCCCTGGTCTTGGTCTTGGTCTTGACTAGGTCAGGGTTTAGGACAGGTGGTCTCGACCCCAACAGCACTTCTATATAGTGACTGCTCTGTTGGATGTTGTTAATAATATAATCTGCATGCCTGCTGTAAACACTATTCACAGACGGTGTATCGTTCCTTGTGAACATTTTGTTCCTCCTCCTTCTTCTACTTATTCACAACAGGCTGCTGACAATGAAGAGAATTTGATCTACAGTGATGTTCATCACATTAGGACACCTCCAGCCCAGGTACTGTATGAATGTGTCCACATGCACATAATGATACAGTTTGCATGTATCTGCGTGCATTTCTTCCAGGTGCTCTGGTTTTGTCCCACAGTCCAAAGACATGCAGGTCAGGTGGATTGAAGACTCTAAATTGCCCATAGACATGAGTGTGTTTGTGTAGTAGTGTATATTATGATGTATGTACCTATATCATCATGTGTATCAGGGATGTATTACCAAACAGGCCTACTGGGCCCAGGCCCCCAAGAGCTCAGGGGGCCCATAACCAGAGATGGGGACTTGAGACTTGGTGACTTGGACTCGAGTCGACTCGAGACCCTGTTTTGATGACTTGCGACTTGACAAAAACATAAATGACTTGAGACTTACTTGGACTTGGAAGTTAAACACTCGAGACTTGACTTGACTTGAGAGTTGATGACTTGGTTGTTAGTGTTTGTCAGTTTAAATATTAAATATGAACAAATGTAATATAATCTAACAATGTTTGATGTTGTAGCCTGGCTGTCAGTGTTTTGACTGTTTAACAGTGATTGAGAGGAAGTATTTTGATTGAGAAGAGCAAAATACTGTAAGTTTTATGTTTTTGTTTGATTACATTGTAGTCTTGTCAGTATTTCACTGGAAATTGTTTTTTACTGACTTTTGTTTGTTTACATTTATTTCACTGAACATCAATAATTATAATACAAATTCATTTCATTGTCATGAACAGGTTAGATAAGTTGACCAATAGCACTATTAGACAGGTACTAATACCTCATATGTTTTGTTATAAAGGAAGGTAACACTGCAGTATCTTGGGGTGGAGGGAAGTGACTTGACTTGGGACTTGACCTTCCTTAACTAAGGACTCGACTCGACTTGACAAAAGCTGTGACCTGACTGGTCCAAAACAAAGTGACTTGAGACTTGCTTCAGACTTGGACCAAATGACAAATGACTCCAGTGGAGCTGCTCAGTAGCCAGCAGAGCACTCCTGAAAAAGAGAGCATTGCTCTCAGTTCAATCTGGGAGCCCAGAGTCTATTTCGGCACCTAAATAGACTCTGGGACAGCCGGACTTTTTTTGAGGCTTCCTGTACAGCGTGAATCTTCTGCCCGGGACTTCCGCCTCCGTGCTGTACCACTCTGTTACTGTACTGGTGAATATAAGAGTTCCAGTACCGAATGCTATAAAATATAAAAATGTTGACGTTTAGCATTCAAAATAAAAATTCTAAATAAAAGCGACGCAATGTATGTTTTTAAGAGTCACTGCTGCGCGGAAGTGGATCTCTCACCCTTAGTCTACAGTTTGACAGGGTGAAAGACAGAGATCTTTAAATTGTGACGCTCTCTCACCCACAGTTAACAGGCAGGGTGAAGAAAAGCCTGACTGTGGTGAGCACACTTGGGGAAGTAGTTTTCAGCCGATCTTTTCTTACCAGCTTTTCTCCTCACAAAATGCTTGAACTGGACACATTTGAATGTGATGGAGGAGGCGGGCACCTCCACACCAATCACAATTCTTTCTCATTCTGTATATATTCTTTTAGTATTAAAGATCAATTTTGGCCGCAGAGTAGGCCTAATATGTAAAGAAAATATGACAATGCTTATAAAGTATTTAATTTGAATGTGTGGTGCCCCCCCAACCAGGCAAATTGACTGGTGCCCCCGGGCACTCGCCCGATGCAATATATGGATAATCCGGTCCAGAGTCTTAGTTATTATTCTGGCCTTAAATGTTCACATGTGTGCACATGGCTTTTATGCATCCAGGCCCAGGGGCCTGTCATGTCATAATCCGCCTATGATGTGTATGTAATATTTCATGTAGTATCATGTAGTATTCATATGATATGTAGCTACTGTATGCGATGTAAAAGTCCTTTAAGACATGCTTGTGATTATATTATTAACTACTAGACTGCACTAATAATATTCAAAGGGGAACACACAAAAATGGAAGTCAAGTAACTGTAGTCGAAGACATGAGATTAATGTCGTATTTCAAATTGGTCCTTGTAGGTCCCACAGACCAGTGATCCTGATGCTCTGTACAGCAATGTTGATCCTGATGCTCTGTGCAGCAATGTTGATCCTGATGCTCTGTGCAGCAATGTTGATCCTGATGCTCTGTACAGCAATGTTGATCCTGATGCTCTGTACAGCAATGTTGATCCTGATGCTCTGCACAGCAATGTTGATCCTGATGCTCTGCACAGCAATGTTGTGAAAGACAGAAAGGCCCAGAAGGTAAACATCAAGGCTGTGTCCACATTAACAGGCCAAACCACTATTTATATTTCTGTTCAAATCATAGAAAAGCAATGACAAAATACTACTATTACTACAAAGCTGTTAGTATTTTATTTATTTATTGATACTTTTCTTTCCTGCTAGTGCTTTCATTTAATGTCATAATTTGCTTGTGTTTGCCTGCTTTTTCCATTAGACTGAAGCAGCAGAAGCCAGTGTGATCTACGGTACAGTGGTTCCACACTAGAACATGACCAGTGTGATCTACGGTACAGTGGTTCCACACTAGAACATGACCAGTGTGAACTATGGTACAGTGGTTCCACACATATTCCAACACATCTAATGATAATGTCGTACTGATCTGATGTGGCACTTATGTCCTAAGTTATGAGTTTGGACAAATCAACACGGTAAGAGAGGTTATCTGAGTTACTGAAGCCTTTCTGTCGGCTCCAACCAGTCTGAGCTCTCTCATCAACAAGACATTTCCATTCACAGAGCCACCCCTCACTGGGTGTTTTTGGTTTTCACACCAGTGTCAATTCTAGAGAGGTGGTAATGCAACTTAAAGGATGCCAACTGCCATAGAAAACCACAGAAGAAGAAGAAGAAGAAGAAGAAGAGACTGTAGTGCAGCGATACTCAACTTGCTTTGCCCGGCGGCCACTTTTGTAACAGGAGGCCAGGGGCCAGTTAATAAACAAACATCAATATTTTTTCTGTATTTGATTGTAGGTTTTTGGGGTGTCAGCCAGAGTTTAGTCTGACAATTTTGTGCACACAGGATAGTTAGTTAGTTAGGTTAAGTTAGTTAAGTACATATAAGTGCGTGGGCGGCGAGAAGGTGGCAATATTTGACAATTTAGCTGGAGCTCAGTCAAACTTTATTGAACATGAGATTTCATTGTGAATTAGAAAATGGATCAGCCATTTCAGAAATACTTCACTGAGCGCACATTTTGATGTTTGATGTGACGCTGCTGACCTCTATCTGCATGATCCTGCATTGCACTGCTGCCACATGATTGGGTGAATGGATCATTGCATAAATAAGCAGGTGTACTGTACACGTGTTTAAAGTGCTCCGTCAGTGTATATATATATATCGAGGGATTCGAGTAGTAAGTGAGATTTGGGGCAAATATGAGTTATATCAATTAAAAGGTCTCAGTGAGATCTTTTCATTTAAAAAGACACAACTGAAATCATATGAATCAAAAGTTTTAATTCAGCAAAAACTGAAAGCCGTAACAGTAAAAGTAGGGGTTTGTTTGCTGCCAAAAGGGTGTCACAGCACTTTTGACACTGAACAAGCAATGTGGCTAGTTAGTTAGCACTTAGGGCAACTCAACATGCATGCTGACATAAGTAATGCTGGCAGCATAATCACATCATTTTTAGTAGCCTATCCTATTCATATCCCAATTAATAGTTTAGGTCAATATTAGATGAATGTAAATATGTTAATATCCCATGAAATACTACTTTAGGCATATGGGCCCCTATCGTTGCATCGGCGCAGTTTCTAGGCCGAGCGGCAGGCGCAGATCAAAGCAGTGGGCGTGGAAAGGCGCACTTGATATCGTCGTGCTGGCGCTAGATGCAGCCCAAAGCATTACAACCACGCCTTTTAGGCGTAAAATTATGCACCGTCATGCTCATTGGATAAGTGCAATAAACGAATCGCACGCTTGCCTTTTTAGCTCCAATTCCAGTGATCCCGCAAAACCAGACGAAAGCCAAACGCTCTGCCCCCCCCCCCCCCTCCCTTCATCCAGCCTGTCTGTCTGCATTATAGGCTATTATTCCATATTATTATGCTTCTCAAACCAATCTAACTGCAGTTTCAATACTGCAAGCATGTAAATACGCTACACTATAGCAAGATCAAAGTGAAAATAATGTTCTATGCATCAGCTAGAAAAATATAGCCTATTAGATTGGTGAAAGTTTGTCCAGAAAGATATCATTTTCTCTCGCCTGCTGCAGGAAGGATGATGCACATAAATATACCCTACATTATGTCAAGTCATTGCATAAATGTGTTTTTATTGTAAAACTAAATGTGAAATAGGGCCAAGTTATTGGACGGACATCACAGTATAGCAGATGCCATTAGAAGCGCGTTCCGAAGCGCGTTCCGCTGTTACTTCTCTAAATCACGTTAACTCGACAAGGGGTATATATATGCCCAGGAGGACATATATGTTTCACATAGGGTGGTGTTTTCATTTCGAGGTTTTATTTGGTCCAATATTGAAATGTTGACAATGGCAGGCTGTGTTACCATTACACATTAATTTAGAACTACCTTTTATATCTATTTTGGCTCATTTGGTGGCTATTTAGTAGCGAAATGAAGAAACACAATGCATGCTGGGAACTCAGAGAGAGAGAGAGAGAAGGGTGACAGAGAAGAAGCAGTGAAGGCAAAGAATAGGCCTGCTTTTCAAAAGCGCAAAGCGCTAAATGTAGGCCAGCTCCCAAGATATGACTAGGCTGGTATTTAGCGCCGACACGCCCACTTTGGGACTGCGCCACGCCCATTCGGCCTAAAGCACATTTGGCAGCCTAAAGCCTATTGCTATCTTGCCGAAACAGGCGCAAGGCACGTTTTTTTGCGGTTAAGGCCCGTAATAGCGCCGATGGCCTGTGGGAGAATAGAGCCCATAGATTCAAAATGTTATTTTATAATGTTATGAGCGAGTGTGAACTGTTCAAGATGAGCTCTGGTAAAGACTGCAAAGTTGAAGTTATCCCTCAGTGTTATGAGGAGTTTTACAGTTCTTTTATTTTAGGACCCTGGAGCTCATATACCCTAGCTGACATATGTCAGACATGGCAGTAAAGCTATAGGACTCTTGTGGTGCTCAGATGAAATGTAGGGGTACTCAAGAACCCCTAAAAATGGTAAAAATGCCACTGATTTTGATCATTGTTTGGGTGAAGTAAAAATATGTATTTATGTACAGATCCAGTTTGTATATCATGGTGTACATAAATAAAAGTTGTATTATCTACCTTGGCTGTTGCAATTGATTATTTAATTTGGATGTCAGTGACTAAATTAGAGTTATTCTTTGCTGTAACTGTCTCATCAGCCACTGACTGGTTTGTCTACTGGTTCCCATGATGGCACAAAGCATGACTCAGTACAATCAACTGAGTTATATAAGGCTTCTATATCTCCATTTTATTATCTATAGAACCTCCTAATCTGCTCCCTGGCTGATGCACAACACAAGAAATAGCTTCACTCATTCAGCTGTACAAAAACACTCATATAATATACATGACAACCAGTGTTGGGCAAGTTACTTTCAAAATGTAATATACTACATATTACTAGTTACTTTCATTTGAAAGTAATACGTTACTTTACAATATTACTTTCTGTGTAGAGTAACTTGTTACTTATTACACTACTTTTGCATTACTTTTACCAAAACAACAGCAGCAGCAGAATGACATTGCCGCACCATGCAGAACCATCCCAAAAAATAATTTCAACTGCCTTGAAGTCAGTGTAAACAATCCAAAATTCTAAATGTTATTCTTTTCGTTTTGTTATTGTCGTCTATAGTGGTTATTTGCATAAAAACACACAGTTTGATTAGGAAATAATTGTATCATTTTTAAATATGTGCTTTGATTTTATCAAATGTAACTCAATTTGTAACTTGAGTTACTTGACAAAGTAGGAGAAAGTGCTGGCTCTCTTTCTCCTACTAGTACCTCCTGTGCCGTGCACCGAAACTTTGAAAACACCGGTGAGTGTGCTCGCTGCTGGCTTATGCCAGTTTGTTTGAACATTACTTGACAAAGTAACTGGTATAATATTACTGAAATCCTATAAGTAATAAGTTATATTACTGAGTTACTGCAAAAAGTAATATATTACATGTAATATGTTACTTTTGTAATGAGTTACCCCCAACACTGATGACAACACACTAGAAACAATGTAGAAACAATGTAAACAAAAGCATGTGACTCACCCCTAGATGGTGCAAATTGCTCTCTTGCTACAGCAGCATGTTCTGTTAGCATCCATTAGTCATGAAGCTATGCACCAGGCTTATAGGCCCCTATCGTTGCATCGGCGCAGTTTCTAGGCCGAGCGGCAGGTGCAGATCAAAGCAGTGGGCGTGGAAAGGCGCACTTGATATCGTCGTGCTGGCGCTAGATGCAGCCCAAAGCATTACAACCACGCCTTTTAGGCGTAAAATTATGCACCGTCATGCTCATTGGATAAGTGCAATAAACGAATCGCACGCTTGCCTTTTTAGCTCCAATTCCAGTGATCCCGCAAAACCAGACGAAAGCCAAACGCTCTGCCCCCCCCCCCACCCCTCCCTTCATCCAGCCTGTCTGTCTGCATTATAGGCTATTATTCCATATTATTATGCTTCTCAAACCAATCTAACTGCAGTTTCAATACTGCAAGCATGTAAATACGCTACACTATAGCAAGATCAAAGTGAAAATAATGTTCTATGCATCAGCTAGAAAAATATAGCCTATTAGATTGGTGAAAGTTTGTCCAGAAAGATATCATTTTCTCTCGCCTGCTGCAGGAAGGATGATGCACATAAATATACCCTACATTATGTCAAGTCATTGCATAAATGTGTTTTTATTGTAAAACTAAATGTGAAATAGGGCCAAGTTATTGGACGGACATCACAGTATAGCAGATGCCATTAGAAGCGAGTTCTGAAGCGCGTTCCGCTGTTACTTCTCTAAATCACGTTAACTCGACAAGGGGTATATATATGCCCAGGAGGACATATATGTTTCACATAGGGTGGTGTTTTCATTTCGAGGTTTTATTTGGTCCAATATTGAAATGTTGACAATGGCAGGCTGTGTTACCATTACACATTAATTTAGAACTACCTTTTATATCTATTTTGGCTCATTTGGTGGCTATTTAGTAGCGAAATGAAGAAACACAATGCATGCTGGGAACTCAGAGAGAGAGAGAGAGAAGGGTGACAGAGAAGAAGCAGTGAAGGCAAAGAATAGGCCTGCTTTTCAAAAGCGCAAAGCGCTAAATGTAGGCCAGCTCCCAAGATATGACTAGGCTGGTATTTAGCGCCGACACGCCCACTTTGGGACTGCGCCACGCCCATTCGGCCTAAAGCGCATTTGGCAGCCTAAAGCCTATTGCTATCTTGCCGAAACAGGCGCAAGGCACGTTTTTTTGCGGTTAAGGCCCATAATAGCGCCGATGGCCTGTGGGAGAATAGAGCCCATAATGTCTTTGTAGTCAAGACCTGTGTCATTCTGCTGTGAATAAACATCTCCCTTCACAGTGTGAGCCAAGGCCTGGTGATGTCATGCTGTGATAGAATTTTAAACCTTTCATATTTATATTGTGGTAAATGAAATATATCTACAAGTGAAAGAGGCAGTAGCACTGGTTTTCTAAAATATCCAAACCTTATTACCAGCAGTAGGGCTGGTGCAAGATGCCAAGACCATTTGCATTTGACAGATGTATCCTTGTCTGTCTTATATAAATGATGTATTAGTCTGCATCTGTGACAGCTGATCACACAGCAACATATACATATTGAGCATACATACAGAGTGGGCATTACTGCTTATATCTCCAAAACCAATTTCCTTGAATGGAAGAGCAAGTGGGCTGATATGATACAACACACGTTCTCATATGGACTAGAATAGTGACACCTAGAGGCATGTCAGAGATAACCCTAGTTGTGTATCTCAAAATGTTTAAATTATGTATTTCATATAATTAATTTAAAACACACCATTTTCTTTTTAAGAAACAAGAAGATACATTAACCTGTTTAATTCTAACAATTTTATAAAACATATATAGATATAATTTAAAGCAGGTCTAAAATATCTTAAACATAGTGCTGTGCTTTATGTGCTGTTCTACACAAAGTCCTCTGTTATTGAAGAAAGGAGAGTGCTTATTATGTTTCCGCCCTGGGAGTGAAGCAGTTTCAGCTGAGGTCCTGACTCACTCCTGCACTTTGTCTGCTCACAGGGCAGCTAGGCTGTGCCTGCTCCTTCTATTCTGACATGGACCGACGGACGTAGAGGAGGTGTTGGAGGAAGACAGAGATGGCAGCTGTGCTCGTGGATAAAGAGGAACATGGGTTCTGAAGATCCAGGGCAAAGCGATTGCTCAGGCTAGGATGTTGCTCAGAGGGGTCAGGGGGAGGCTGGGGCAGAGGAGAGGACAATCTGACCTCCAGGGGTGATTTTCCTCTGGAGGAATGTCCAGTTCTTCCCTCAACTCTTCAGACAGCGATTGATGAGATGGAGACTTTGACCTTTGTCTTAATGGCTACCTCAATCTGTTCTTTGAGGAAACACCAGCAAGTCCCACAGTGTCTAGTACTGTGTTGCCTCTAGAGCCCCTTTTAGATTCACCAAAAACCCAGTCCACAAACCACCGTCTTTTGCTGTTAGTAACAGCTGATTAGATGGATCTGCAAACGACACGCTATTCATCGGATCAGCTGTGAACGGCACGTGATATCTGATAAATAGCACACCAGCTGAAAACGGTATATTTTGCATCTTGATAACATATCACTTTTGGCCTTTTAATGCTTAGAGTAGTCAGTTGTCTGATCTCCCCCCCCCCCCCCTCTCTTTCTCTTTCCCCCGCTCCTTTCCCTTCTTCCCCCTCCTGTTCCCCACTCTCCCACATTTCCCACTCCCCCCCCCCCCCGCACCCTCTCCTTCCATGCTCTTCCCTCCCCCGCCGCCCCTTCCCACGTTCCCCCTGCTCTCCCTCCCCTGCACCCTCCCACCTCTCCTTCTCTGTTCTCTCCTCCTCCCTGTCCTCTCCCCTCTCTCACATTCCCCCTGCACTCCTTCCCCTGCACCCCCCCACCTCTCCTTCTCTCAAGAGTAATGTTATTCCTTCAGTTGTTTGTACTTTGTCATATCTTGGGGCAGTGATATTGGATATTGTTATCGCTGTGCTGACTGACATGCTTAGATGTGATATTGGCATTGTTCAATTTGACATGGTTTTGCAGCTGTGGATGTGATGCTTATGGATGACCGTACTTGTGCGGTCGACATTGTATGTTGTGCATTGTATGCTGAGCCTATTTTCATATTGTCCACTCTGTAGTAGCCTAATAGGCATGCCCTTTAATTTTTTTATTTTCATTTTTTCCCCATATTATGCCTAAAATGGCATAATTGGCATTAAATAATAAATGGCATATTATGCCTAAAATGGCATAATATGTGATTTTAGCAGAGTGCGATTTTAGATGAGACTGGGAGACAACAGTTCTAGTCTCCAATCTGAAATAAAACTGCTTGTGCTGCACAGGCAGAGGTGTGAGTTTCATGTCACACTAGTGTTAAAAGGCCTCAGCCAAGAGAGCACAGTGTTGACTCATTCTAGGTGACAACTCAAACTCCCACGATGCTGTTTGACCTTTATATGTAGAAGACTATTAAAAATGCTTTTTTTCATCTGAGCCCTTATGCAAGAGTGTCAACACAAATTGACACTCTTGCATAAAACAATCACCACAATGCAGTGAAATTTGTATTTGTATTTTTTTGGTTAAACTTCCCTTCCCTTTTCTCATTAATTCTTGCTTATCAATGTTCATTTGGTCATCTGTATTGATCCAGGGGAGAATAATAACCCATCGTTTGGTGTTCTCATCTCGTTTTTCCCAATAGTGCAGCAGATAATTGCATATTTCAGAAGGATCGTTCACTTTGTGATGCAAGCATGAAATTTGGCACAGATACTCTTCAAGGTCCACTCTTTTGAAAAAAGGTGCTGGTCACTCAAAAATCCAAGATGGCCGCCCTTTTTCAAGATGGCTTCCACGTGTTGTACTAAATGAGCATGTAACCTATGTTTGGTAACATAAAATGTTTTATGGGTCTCACATTTCTTTATTATAAGTGTTATTTTTGTCATAACTACTATGTGAAATGCTGTAGCAAAGATGGCATGCAAGATGGCCGCCATGATATCTCATGATCTAAAATACATAGAAACCCAGTTTTTGGGTCTATACATAGGTTTTTGGGGCTGTGGATTCCAATAGAGCTATTAGTTTTCTTGTCAGAGCACAATTTAGCTTAGTTTAATAGAGTGAATGTCAGCGTGCAACCAGGGCACACTGGTGACATCACTGCTGTGGAACTCATCATGGGGTTCAGTGTGAGCTGATCTAGTTTTACTAATACTGTGATGAATAGTGATACTATAGGTTAGTGTCCCAAATGCTGTCTAACAGCCCCCAATCAATTAGCTAGTAGCTAATAATAGTAAGTTGATGTAGAGATAGCCACGCCTGAATTGACAGGGTGTGCCAGCGCGGGAGAGCCGAGCCAAGGGTAAGAGGGGCTATACATGACTCATTCATGTATACTTACCCGGAAGGTGTACAGATCACACAGGACTAATGCCACTGGATGAATGATCGGGCTAGGTGTAGGTCACCCGAACCTAGTTGTATCCCATACCTGAATGTGCGGTATCACTTTGAGAAAAGGATTGCCCCTCGGCCTTAATCAGAAATCAATCCCCAAAAAATGATAGTTTAATTGTCCAAGTCTAGATGAGGATAAAAAGCCACATATCTTGTCTCTATACTTTGTATCTCTCTTCCACTCTTTTCCTCGTTATCTCTCTCATGATTAAAGTCCTAATTTCCCACATCGCCCTGCTGTAAATGACCCGTGTTTAATACATTTTTGAAAACTGTGGTGCAAAAGAAAAGGTGAGAGGAGGTAGGAAGGAGAGGGTAGTAGCAAAGGCAAGTATGAACGGATGGAGGAGAGTTTCAAACAGAAGAGCTGAATTTAAAAAGAGGAAGGGTGAATGAGAAGAAGTAACAAAGAAAGGAGATTGTTTGCAAAATGAGTTGTGATACGTTGGGGCCTCTTCTCCTTCCTCTATCTGCTTCTCATCATCCTCAGGATATTATGACACACACACACTGCCTGCAGGCAGGCATGCCTGCGCACACAGATAGCACATGGACACACACACACACACACACACACACACACACACACACACACACAGTCGCAAGAGTCTCCATATTGTAGTTTCAGTTGGCAGGTCTCACCCTGGCACACAACCAGGCAGTAAGACAAATCAACCCAGAAACTGTGTCTGACTGTGTCTTAATGGTCACCTTGTAGACGGGCTTGTCCGTCTGAAATCGTGTTTATAATCGTGTTATACAGTAGTGACAAGGCATTACACAGGAAGTCGAATGGTTAAATAAGATTGCTTTATGTAGGGGAGAGCAAGGCATGTGGTCACACTGTTCACTCATTGCTATATTTCTCACTAGTGCCTTACTAGAAACTGTATTTTTGGGAGCACTTTATAACTGTAAGCTGTACACTAAATAGGCTACTTAGTTATTCAAAATACTGATGCAGACATTCCTTTGTTTACCTTGAGTCTCTTTTAGTTCAGCACCAGTTTTTTCAACTGGTGGGGGATGTGTGGGGATGTTACAGTATTTAGGGCCCCAACCCTATCTTTTTGACAACATGTTCCATACGTTTATGGACAATTAGAGGGTTATTGTGCTTTTGGCTTTAATTCTTTATTTTATTTTATTGATCCTTTATTTAACCAGGGCAATCACATTGAGATTTCCATCTCTTTTTCAAGTGGGCCCTGGTCAAGAAAGCAGCATACAGTTAATTCCACATATAATACATTATATATCAACACAAGTAAAAAATACAAGACAATGGGGTCACACGAGAAGTAAATAAAATTGGTTCGCAATTCAAATGCAGGCAAATTTAAAAACATGAGCACTCCTTTGCCAGCAGTTGTCCAATTTGTTCTTTGAAATGATCCATCCTAATGAGGGAATGTAATTTCAAATCCTTTTGTAGCAGGTTCCAGGAGAAAGGAGCAGCATAGCTAAAGGCATGTATGTTTCCTGTAGCAGGTTCCAGGAGAAAGGAGCAGCATAGCTAAAGGCATGTATGTTTCCTGTAGCAGGTTCCAGGAGAAAGGAGCAGCATAGCTAAAGGCATGTATGTTTCCTGTAGCAGGTTCCAGGAGAAAGGAGCAGCATAGCTAAAGGCATGTATGTTTCCTGTAGCAGGTTCCAGGAGAAAGGAGCAGCATAGCTAAAGGCATGTATGTTTCCTGTAGCAGGTTCCAGGAGAAAGGAGCAGCATAGCTAAAGGCATGTATGTTTCCTGTAGCAGGTTCCAGGAGAAAGGAGCAGCATAGCTAAAGGCATGTATGTTTCCTGTAGCAGGTTCCAGGAGAAAGGAGCAGCATAGCTAAAGGCATGTATGTTTCCTGTAGCAGGTTCCAGGAGAAAGGAGCAGCATAGCTAAAGGCATGTATGTTTCCTGTAGCAGGTTCCAGGAGAAAGGAGCAGCATAGCTAAAGGCATGTATGTTTCCTGTAGCAGGTTCCAGGAGAAAGGAGCAGCATAGCTAAAGACATGTATGTTTCCTGTAGCAGGTTCCAGGAGAAAGGAGCAGCATAGCTAAAGACATGTATGTTTCCTGTAGCAGGTTCCAGGAGAAAGGAGCAGCATAGCTAAAGACATGTATGTTTCCTGTAGCAGGTTCCAGGAGAAAGGAGCAGCATAGCTAAAGACATGTATGTTTCCCAAACTCAGTTCTCACAGTAGGAACATGATACGAGATAGAGGTTTCTGATCTCAGATTGTAATGACCACCTCTAGATTGAGTGAGCAAGGTGCTGAAGTAAATTGGTAGCTGACCCAGGATGGCTTTGTAAACAAACAAATACCAATGTGACTAACCCTAACCCTAACCCATGGGGGCAGACAGTACTTAGGGCCAAAACAACATGTCTATCTAATTCCTTGACCCCAACAACCTTGGGTTAGACCAAATAAGTGTGTCTCTATCTTTATTAGTTACTGAGATATTAAAAATATTTGTTTTGTGACACCTTGGACGCCATCTTTGATACAGCTATTTTCAACTAGCTTGGTTTCAGGCCAAGTAACATTCCTTCTCAATTATATGAACCCCAAAACCTTGGTTTATACGATAAACAGACTGTTTTACTCACAATAATTACATTGATATGATGAGCATTCGATAGAAATGGCGGTCATCTTGAAATGGTTGCAATATTGAATTTTTGAGTGGCCAGCGCCTTTCATCCACAACCCCAAAAACTTATGTATAGACCTTACCCCGCTAGCCGGGCGCTTCTCGAACCGAAACCCCCCCCCCGAAAATCATTCATCTTTAGTAACTCGGAACAACGACTCACTAATGCCCCCCACACTTCCTGAATGGTATTGCACCTACATTTTTGGTTTTTCAAAGACAGAAAAGTGGATTTTATGCAACAATTTGGAAGAGGCCACTATATGTTATTAAAAGAAGAGGATGTTGCGCATCGGATAGCGTCTTCACTTCACTTGTTTGGCTCAGGTAAGGGTTGGCTTTTATACCTAGACGTGAGAGCGGCACGATTGTTTGATGGGAAATGCGTTGACGTTCGCCGGGCGCTAATGCTCAGTATGAGCGAGAAGCGCCCGGCTAGCGGGGTAAGTATAGACCCAGAAACTGGGTTTCTATGTATTTTAGATCATGAGATATCATCACAGCTAGTTTTATGGCAGCCATCTTGCACACCATCTTTGTTACAGCAGTTCACATAGTAGTTATGACAAAAATAACACTTATAATAAAGAAATGTGAGACTCATAAAACATTTTATGTTACCAAACATAGGTTACATGCTCATTTAGTACATCACGTGGAAGCCATCTTGAAAAAGGGCTGCCATCTTGGATTTTTGAGTGGCCAGCGCCCTTTTTCAAAAGAGTGGCCCTTGGAGAATGAACGATTCTTCCACTTATCTGCTGCACTACAATTTGAGAAGATATGTTTAACTCCTCTCTTTGGTTTGATGTTGATATAACCACATTGTTTCCTTGTTTTGTTTTGTTTTGTTTTGTTTCTATTTAATGAAAATACCAATAAAAAATTGATAAAAAAAAAACTCACCACAATGCAGGAAATGAAGTGTTGGGCTGCATTTCACGATAAAGATATCAGTGACATTCTTAGGGGGGATGTCCTGTTATAGGTTTGTACGTGATAATCCCTTATTTTTAAATGTTGGTTGTACTTTTTCGTTGTATCCACTCAGTGGCACAGCCAGGGGCAGACTGGCCTTAGGGAGCATAGGGAGTTTCACCGGTGGCCTGGCCTGCTAAATGGCCTGCAGGTGCATAAAGAAACACCACAATGCAGGAAATGAAGTGTTTAACCCTCAGAATTTGCCTAGGCTCCTCCCATCTTTATGCCCCTCCCCCCCATGTTCAAATGAAGCCTACAAGTGTCTGCATCATCCTGTGCCCCCCCCCCCCCCCACCACCACCATTGTCATTAATTTGCACTCTGGTAGCAGTGCACAACAATTCACCAGAATGCAGGAAGTGTATTTATAACTGCCTGAACGATTCTCCCAGTCCACCCCTGAGCACAGCACAATACTTCTGTCATCTTTCACCACGTTGAAAGTGTTACACCATCACACCGCTCAGGGGAAATGCTTCTGCAGTTGTTGGTGTCGGTGCCATGAGCAGTCTGAGCTTCCGTTTGTTTGTTCTTCTTTTGATGCAAACCTTTCTCAAACCGATATAATAATCTTCCCTGTGTGCATAGTTCTATTGCTTATCCTCATCTCAAATTATATGAATAACAATAAAATTATTTCATTAAGTTATTTTCCAAAGAGTCTTCTTTCCCTACATTCTAATTTGTGTATGGATTCTACGTTTCCTACTCTGTGGAAAGAGTGAGGTCAGGTGTGTGTTAGGAGGCAGAGAGGAGCAAGGACCGCGCTCCTCCATGTATATGCGTCTACGCCGCAGATTCTCCTAGTAGCCTGGGGCCCCCAAATCTGCAGGGGTCCCCTAAGAAATGTATTTTAAGCACCTGAATGAGAAAATCAGAAGAGCCTTGCTCTAGAATAGGCTTTTCTGCACACCTTATAGCTTTTTCATATTTACATAAAAGCATGACTTTACTCCACTCTCTTATAAAAATGTCTAAAATGTCTTTTCCCTGCCACCTGTTGTGCAGCAGAAATTCCCGCAGAGAGTCCCTGCATGGAACCAGTTAATAATAAAGAAATTATGAGTTATGACAGTAACAGTCAACCAACTATATCCACAGGCTGGATCTTTTCCATGATTGGAAACTCTTGTGTGAGACAACAAAGTCTTTTGTGGGATATTGGATCAAATATTAGTAAGAATAGATTGTGTCAAAAAAATCAATTGAACTATTTCTATGTGGGAAAATGATGTGTTAAGAGAGGCTTATGCTTTGTGGAAGTTGCAACAAACAATGCACAAAACTATCTATTGATTCTATAGAGAGCCAAAGTGGAACATCACTTCCTGCTTCAGCACTGTACCAAACATTTTCATCCGCCATTTATTTTCCCATACACATTGTTTTACTTGTTCAAACCAAACAATTCAGATATATTTAGAAACAGGAGAGACCACATAATTTTCCCTCGGACCAAAAGGTAAAAAACTTTGGATTGAAAGAAAATATTTTTTCGATGTTGTTTTTTTTTAGTTTTGGTCCGAGTGAAATGTTCTATGGTCTCTACAGATTCTAAATATATCTGAACCGTTTGATTTGACCAAGTATAACTATTTTTATGAGCATTTCACGAAATGTCTATGGGAAAATAAATGGTGGATGAAAATCTCTGGTACAGTGCTGAAGCAGGAAGTAACATTCACTTTGCCTCTCTATACAGTATATAGCCCACATATGAGGACAAACAAAAATCAGAAGTGTCAGGAATAATATAGGCTTTGGTTGATGTCTAACTGGAAAAGGGAAGCAAATTAAACTCATTCAAATATATGTATGTAATGTATTGTAGATAGAGATATGAATGCAGTATATTTGACTCTGTATGCTCAATAGATACACAGCAGCTTATAGGACAGGAGGTGTGTTCAGAATGAGGAGGAGCAGCAGTTAGCCCTGCAGTAAGAGTGACTAGAGAGGGAGGTAGTGTTCACTCTCACATTGAAGCAGTAAGAGTGACTAGAGAGGGAGGTAGTGTTCACTCTCACATTGAAGCAGACATGGCTTTGACCTGTATCTCTCTGCTTCTCCTCTGTGGACTCATTGGTAAGTGAGCAAAGTCTTCATGAGAACAGTCTCAGTTTAGCTTGCTGTTACCTGTGATGATGATGATGATGATGATGATGATGATGATGATGATGATGATGATGATGATGATATGAATGTTGTATAGTAGTGACATGATATTCTGGAGTAATGAACTTTGATTCACATATTTAAAGTGACAACCACCTCTAATATTATAAGATGAATTGTTCTTTCCTCATTATGTTTGAATGAATTTACAGTCTACAGCAGGGATACTCAACTTGCTTTGCCCAGGGGCCCCTTTTTGCAAAATCACAGGCGAGGCGGCCACAGTGAATAAACAAACATTATAAATATAATTTTTAAGTAGCAGATTGTAGGTTTTGGGGGTGCCAGCCGGAGTTTAGTCTGACACATATACGAATTTTACACGCTGCCATGAACCCAGACAGCATCAATCTGAACCACCAAGCAGAAAGCAGAAACAAATAATCAAAACAATAATCAGAGTGACAATAATGCAAACACAGACAAGTTCAATATCAGTGTATTGGAGCTACAATGAAAACCATTAACAAAAGAAAAATGTCCTTTGCAGGCAAGTCCAAATAGGCTAATCCAGTGATTCCCAACCAGGGGTGCGTGTACCCCTATAGGGTACTTGAGCAGCTTGCAGGGGGTACTTTTAAAGATTAGGGATTATAATTAATTTCCAAAATGATAGAAAAATATTCCAAGTCATTTCATAAGCCCATTGCTTAATTAGAATAGTTCGGCGCTCTGTACTCTAGAGGTTTAGGGACCAAAGGAGAGCCCAAAGACCAAACAGCGGCAGTTCAGTGAAACATATATTTTGCTTGGATTTACTACTACGTATGCATGCCTGGATCCACTGCAACCAAGGTTTTCTTTGTGGCACAAAGAACGCGCATGAGTGAGGGGTACTTTTGGCATGGCAAACAGCTAAAGGGGAACATGAGACAAACAAGGTTGGGAACCACTGGGCTAATCAACCAAACTAGACGTTATTCAACAATCAATAATAAACAAGTTTGAAATAAATTTTATTCACTTCAATTCAGTTCTCAAGTCTGTTCAGAGTAAACCCACTTCCCAATCAAATCAATAAATCTCTCCAAAAAGCAATGCAACCAAATGTCTCTACTTTGTGCACACAGGATAGCTAATTAGTTAAGTAGCGTACATATTGTCCCTGGGCGGTGAGGACGGTGCGATATCTGACAATTTAGCTGGAGCTGCTCACTCAAACTAGATTTAACATTGGTTTTCATTGTGAATTAGAATGGTTCAGGGGCACTCTGTACTCTACACTATCGCGGGCCGCATCTGGCTCCTGGGTCCTAAGCTAAGTATCACTGGTCACTAGTTTCTATGTTTCTGATTGTGAAATAGTTGTGAGATCTACATGAAGCCAAATAAAGGGATTATATTGTAAACTATGTACCTCATGTTGTTGTTGTTGCAGGAATTCACAGCATAAGAACAGTGAGCAAAGTGTCAGTGAAGACAGGAGGCAACATCTCTATTCCTTGTCTCTATGATGTAAAGTACATAAACCATGTGAAGTACTTGTGTAAAGGGAATACTTGGGAGTTGTGCAGTGCTGTGGTAAAAACGAACAAACCAAGTCGTTCAGGAAAGTTTTCGATCTCTGATGACACCAAGCAGCAAAGAATCTTCACTGTGACCATTAATGACCTGGTGGTACAGGACACTTCTTTTTACTGGTGTAACGTGGAAATTAATGCGGGGGCAGATGTCGGACAGTATTTTCACCTGTCAGTCTCCAGTAAGATCAAGTTATTCATTTCAGAACATGTGAAACCCTTTCTGTGAGATTATAACAGAAAGGTTGTGTGTGTGTGTGTGTGTGTGTGTGTGTGTGTGTGTGTGTGTGTGTGTGTGTGTGTGTGTGTGTGTGTGTGTGTGTGTGTGTGTGTGTGTGTGTGTGTGTGTGTGTGTGTGTGTGTGTGTGTGTGTGTGTGTGTGTGTGTGTGTGTGTGTGTGTGTGTGTGTGCGTGTGCATGTTTGTCACCTGCTGGCTGCTGTGCGTAGTGCTAACACGAAATGGCCATTTTTGGGCATTTATGGGGATAATGAACTAATTAAAATACCCGGCCCTGTCACCATCTGCTCGAGACCTCACTTTAAATTTGTTGAATGACAAAATTGAATGTAAATGTAATGGTTTGAAGATATTTGAATGTATGCAAATATTTGATATTTCATTATCATCATTTTGCCAGTGTAGAGTATTACACACAATGTTCTATTGATTGTTGCTTGTTCTCCCTCAAGGTACGTCTGCTGGACTCAATGTGGACCAGCAGCACATATCAGGATTTCATAGAGGAGATATAATTATCACAGGTCACCATAGTAATAGTATCACTGGACAAATTAAGTGGTGTAGAGTGGGATGGTCCTGTGTGGAGAGACAGTCTGGATCAATCAATGGAACACAAGTGACAATCTTCAGTTCCTCAAGTCTGTTCAATGTGACTATGAGTGGACTGAAGGTTGACAGCAGTGGTTGGTATTGGTGTGCTAAAGGAGACCTACAGATGCCAGTTCATGTCACTGTTCATGAACGACCCTCAACAACTACTATGAGCTCCACCACAAGTACAAGCTCCACCTCAACAAGTAAGAATCAAACCTTCTTCCTCATCTTTCATATTGTCACATATGACTGCCTATACGATGCCTAATAAAAATGAAGCCATTAATCGGACACATACAAATGTAACATAAGTCAAACTCTAAAATAGTTCAAATAATCATGAAGTATAAAATTCAGCCTTGTCATTTACTTTGGAAATCTGGGTTTATGATGATTCAAAATGTATGATCAAAATCAATGAGCATGAACATGTATTTTCCCACTACTCACTCTTTATAGAGACGCTTCCTCCAACCACCCACCAACATTCCTCCGTGCTCACAGGTACTGAGCCATCTAGTGGTCAGCCCACAAACTCCACTGCAGCTGGATACAACCTGCCAGACCCACAGCAGAGGTCAGTCTCCTTTACTTAGAGCTAAGACACCTACAGTACCATGTTCTCACAACACCACGGATTCAAATCTGATTCACATTTGCTCTCCACCCCCTGTATATCCTGTCCCTCTCCACTGTATATCCTGTCCCTCTCCACTGTATATCCTGTCCCTCTCCACTGTATATCATGTCCCTCTCCACTGTATATCCTGTCCCTCTCCACTGTATATCCTGTCCCTCTCCACTGTATATCCTGTCCCTCTCCAGTGTACATCCTGTCCCTCTCCAGTGTACATCCTGTCCCTCTCCAGTGTATATCCTGTCCCTCTCCAGTGTACATCCTGTCCCTCTCCAGTGTACATCCTGTCCCTCTCCAGTGTATATCCTGTCCCTCTCCACTGTATGTCTAAAAAACCAGACATGTCATAAAGATGATTTCTTAAAAACATCTAGTTTTCTTACAACCAAAGGTGAAATATGGATGCATTTTCTGACTGTTGCAACACTTAAAATTGACCTTTTTATTGTTCTAGTTTATAATTGTCAACAAATGAACATTTTAATTAGAATCCAAACACACAAATATGTCAGATAACTTTTATGGTTGTGGGGAAAGTGTGCACCTTTAATCAAATGTACCTCATCTGCATCTATCTTCTGCTAGATCCATTGACCTAAAGATTGTCCTCATCCCCCTGGTCTTGTTGGTTTTGGTTTTAGCGTCTGCCTTGTTTGGTTGGAGGATAGTAATACATAGTAAGTCCATGGCAAACGCTGATGAATCAAATTCACAACCAAAATATTATTTGTGTCATTACATTTTAAATAATTTTCTTAAAAAAATTATGACATGATATTTTAAATTATTTTCTTAAAAAAATTATGACATATTTCTTTGTGTTTGTTTCAGAGAAGGCCAAAACTGAAGCATCAGCCATCACAGTGGTAAGATAGAGGCCATTTACACCTGGCGTTAACATGTGTTTTCTGTGATCAGATTGCAATCAGATTGTGTTTTATCACTTGAAATGCCAGGTGTAAGTAAACACCCCCAAAACGCATTGAAGAAGGATTGCAATCTGATCGGCCAAAGCACCTCCAGAGCTGGTCAGGGATGCATTGTGTACACATTGAACATGGCCTGGCCTGGCCTGCAAAAAAAAGAAAAGAAAAAAAAATCTTTTTTTTTTTTTTTTTTTTTTTGTGCCTGCAGTCAGGCCACTCACTGAACAGCAGGCCAGGCGCCGCCTACTGGTTTACTAGTGGTTTTATTACTTTATTCAGGGTTAAAGTGGGTGCATCTCATTGTAAAATTGGACTTGGCCCAAATTGGGCTTCAAACGGCCCAAATCGGGCTTCAAACGGCCCAAATCTGGCTTTGAACGACCCAAATTGGGCTTCAAACGGCCCAAATCTGGCTTCAAACGGCCCACGCGCGTCGGCCCGTATCGGCCTGGCCTGCTTGGTATGTAATGCCCGGCCTGAATTATGATCCCAGTCCGCCCCTGAACGTGACCATGCAAATAGGCTACTGGTGTAATTATTTTTATATAACTGAGTGTGAGTTGTTGGTCATAATACATGGATTATAGCAGCACTATAGTGCTGTAGTAGTGGAAACCGGTCTTGGTCTCAAGACCACATTTTGATGGTCTCGGTCTCTTCTGGAACTCGTCCTCCCTCGGTCTTGGTCTTGACTCGATGTCGACAAGCTGGACTCAAGATTTTATTTCAAGACCAGTAGAGAGACCACACTAACCCAAAAGTCAAATGTGCACGATCATGCTTGTGTGTAGTAACCCCCCAAAGGCCCATTCCGAGATAGGGAAAAACCTTTTCCGGTTTACATTTCAAATACATTTTTATTTTAACATAACCACTATATAATATTAGTCTATGGCATTATGCATAATAAGCATTATGCTTCTGTTAATTAACAGCATACTCCCACATACAGATCATACTGATCATCATACAGGTTATACAATACAATTGGACGGACAAACCCCATCTATATTAGTCACAGACACACATCAATGCCGTGAAATTTGTCCTCCACGTTTGACCCATCCTGGCTCGTCCTCCTCCATGGTTCAGGCCAGGAGCAGTGGGCAGCTGCAGTGAAGCGCCCGGGGACCAACTTCTCCCAACCGCCGCTGGTCAGACGATGATCTTCTGCATGTTTTTAGTGGGAGGTTATATGGAGGAAAGCCCATGGGATTATTACATAGTGTAATTTACCACTCAGTGGCTGACAGTTTGGGGTCATAATTGAGGGTGTTTTTACACTTCATTCTGCCCACTATGTTGAGCCTCTCTGAACCTCAGTGATATGGAATTGCAGTGTTTCAGATGCCTTCTGTCACTGAGTATACTCACTACTAGCCTGGGTAAACCCATCCCCCACATGACCTGCTCTCAGACCTGCTCTCAGTCACTAGGGAACTAGTGACTGGGAACTGAGAGAGCAGGTCACGTGGGGGCTGGGTTTACCTAGGCTAACTCACTACAGCCACTTGTATTTTACTAAAATCCCTAAATAATGACCCTGTTGTTAGCAGAGCAATGGTGTAAATAAAGGTTAAGCCATCACTGGAGTCTTGAGAATGGTCTTGCATTGACCTGGTCTCGGTCATGTGGTCTCAGTCTCGTCCCCCCTAGGTCTTGGTCTTGGTCTTGGTCTCATTGACCCCCGCCCACCCCTGGTCTTGGTCTTGGTCTTGACCAAGTCTGGGTTTAGGACAGGTGGTCTCGACCCCAACACTAAGCAGCACTTCTATATAGTCACTGCTCTGTTGGATGTTGTTTATAATATAATCTGCATGCCTGCTGTAAACACTATTATTCACAGACTGTGTATCGTTCCTTGTGAACGTTTTGTTCCTCCTCCTTCTTCTACTTATTCACAACAGGCTGCTGACAATGAAGAGAATTTGATCTACAGTGATGTTCATTACATTAGGACATCTCCAGCCCAGGTACTGTATGAATGTGTCCACATGCACATAATGATGCAGTTTGCATGTTCTCCCCGTGTCTGTGTGCATTTCTTCCAGGTGCTCTGGTTTTGTCCCACAGTCCAAAGACATGCAGGTCAGGTGGATTGAAGACTCTAAATTGCCCATAGACATGAGTGTGTTTGTGTAGTGTATATTATGATGTATGTAACCTATATCATCATGTCTATCAGGGATGTATTACCAAACGGGCCTACTGGGCCCAGGCCAAGAGCTCAGGGGGCCCATAACCAGAGATGGGGACTTGAGACTTGGTGACTCGAATCGACTCAAGCCTCTGTTTTGATGACTTGTGACTTGACTTGACAAAAACATAAATGACTTGAGACTTACTTGGACTTGGAAGTTAAAGACTCGAGACTTGACTTGACTTGAGAGTTGATGACTTGGTTGTTAGTGTTTGTCAGTTTAAATATGAAATATGAACAAATGTAATATAATCTAACAATGTTTGATGTTGTAGCCTGGCTGTCAGTGTTTTGACTGTTTATCAGTGATCGAGAGGAAGCATTTTGATTGAGAAGAGATAAATACTGTACGTTTAAGTCATTTGTTTTTGTTTGATTACATTGTAGTCTTATTATTGATGTTCAGTATTTCACTGAACATCAATAATTATAATACAAATTAATTTCATTGTCATGAACAGGTTAGATAAATTGGCCAATAGCACTATTAGACAGGTACTAATACTTCATCTTTTTTGTTATAAAGGAAGGTAAGACTGCAGTATTTTGGGGTGGGGGGAAGTGACTTGACTTGGGACTTGACTTGCCTTAACTAAGGACTCAACTCGACTCGACAAACCCTGTGACTTGACTTGACTTGACTTGTCCAAAACAAAATGATTTGAGACTTGCTTCAGACTTGGACCAAATGACTTGAGACTTGGACCAAAGTGACTTGGTCCCATGTCTGCCGATAACCCACCCACTGAGCTGCCTTTGAGCAAGGCCCTTAACCCCAACCGCTCCAGTGGAGCTGCTCAGTAGCCAGCAGAGCACTCCTGAAAAAGAGAGCATTGCTCTCAGTTCAATCTGGGAGCCCAGAGTCTATTTCAGCACCTAAATAGACTCTGAGACAGCCGGACCTTTTTTGAGGCTTCCTGTACAGTGCAAATCTTCCGCCCGGGACTTCCGCCTCAGCGCAGTGCCTGTTGCTGTACTGGTGAATATAAGAGTTCCAGTACCGAATGCTAGAAAATATAAAAATGTTGACGTTTAGCATTCAAAATAAAAATTCTAAATAAAAGCGACGCAATGTATGTTTTTAAGAGGCACTGCTGCGCAGAAGTGGATCTCTCACCCTTAGTCTACAGTTTGACAGGGTGAGAGACAGAGATCTTTAAATTGTGACGCTCTCTCACTCACAGTTAACAGGCAGGGTGAAGAAAAGCCTGACTGTGGTGAGCACACTTGGGGAAGTCGTTTTCAGCCGATCTTTTCTTACCAGCTTTTCTCTCACCTCCACAAAATGCTTGAACTGGACACATTTGAATGTGATGGAGAAGGCCGGCACCTCCACACCAATCACAATTCTTTCTCATTCTGTATATTCTTTTAGTATTAAAGATTAATTTTGGCCGTGGAGTAGGCCTAATATATGAAGAAAATATGACAATGCTTATAAAGAATTGAATTTGAATGTGTGGTGCCCCCCCAACAAGACAAATTGACTGGTGCCCCCGGGCACTTGCCCGATGTAATATATGGATAATCCGGCCCAGAGTCTTTAGTTATTATTCTGGCCTTAAATGTGCACATGTGTGCTGTGAGGGGCGCCGGCTTTTATGCATCCAGGCCCAGGGGCCTGTCATAATCCGCCTATGACGTGTATATGTAGTATTTACGATCATGTAGTATTCATATGATATGTAGCTACTGTATGCTATGTAAAAGTCCTTGTGATTATACCCATGCTTGTGATTATACCCAGCGAGCATTTTTAGGTTGAAAAGACGTTTAAAAAACGTTTAGGGTCAACGTTGAAAAAACGCGCAAGAAAGGTTCAAGAGTGAACGTTTTTTCACCGACTATTTGCAGACGTTGATTAAACGTTCAGATTTAGACCATATTTCACCAGGATCTTAAATTAAAAATTCAGCACCGCACACGAGATTCAAACCACATTCTCCCACACTCTACGGACTGAGCTATACATTTACTTATGTTATCTAGGGAGCTGTGCACATATATAGTCTATCTCGCACACAACTTGTAGACTACACAATTGTACGATACCACAGCTCAACGATCGGGAGGACAGGTTATTTTATGTGATGTGTACGAGACTATTATATTATGTAACAGACTAAAATTATGTTGTGTGTGTGTGTGTGTGTGTGTGTGTGTGTGTGTGTGTGTGTAGTGTTCGTGTAGACCAGATTTCAACTCTCAGTTACACAATAAATTGGACAAATGCCAATTCACACACTATCAATATTGTCTCTATTTCAAGCTACAACAAATGTTTTAACAATATGATTAACCACCAAATTGTGTTTTTTGACACGTTGACGTTGTAACCGCATTTTAGCCGGTTGAAAAGAGGGTGGAATTATGTCTTAGATGTTCAAACTCAATATCATCCAGATTTAAACTAAAAATCAACGTTGAAAAAACATTTTATGCTCGCTGGGTATAAATAACTACTAGACTGGACTAATAATATTCAAAGGGGAACACACAAAAATGGAAGTCAAGTAACTGTAGTCGAAGATATGAGATTAATGTTGTATTTCAAATTGGTCCTTGTAGGTCCCACAGACCAGTGATCCTGATGCTCTGTGCAGCAATGTTGATCCTGATGCTCTGCACAGCAATGTTGATCCTGATGCTCTGTGCAGCAATGTTGATCCTGATGCTCTGTGCAGCAATGTTGATCCTGATGCTCTGTACAGCAATGTTGTGAAAGACAGGAAAGTCCAGGAGGTAAACATCAAGGCTGTGTCCACATTAACAGGCCAAACCACTATTTAATATTTCTGTTCAAATCATAGAAAAGCAATAAAAAAATACTACTATTACTGCAAAGCTGTTAGTATTTTTTATTGTTGTTACTTTTCTTTCCTGCTAGTGCATTCATTTAATGTCATAATTTGCTTGTGTTTGCCTGCTTTTTTCCATTAGACTGAAGCAGCAGAAGCCAGTGTGATCTACGGTACAGTGGTTCCACACTAGAACATGACCAGTGTGATCTACGGTAGGCCTACAGTGGTTCCACACTAGAACATGACCAGTGTGATCTACGGTACAGTGGTTCCACACTAGAACATGACCAGTGTGATCTACGGTACAGTGGTTCCACACTAGAACATGACCAGTGTGATCTACGGTACAGTGGTTCCACACTAGAACATGGCCAGTGCTAATAAACCCAAAAGGCTGGAGGACATTGATGCTACAACACATATAATGATAATGTCGTATTGATGTGATGTGGCACTTATGTCCTCAGTTATGAGTTTGGAGAAATGGACACGGTAAGAGAGGTTATCTGAGTTACTGAAGCCTTTCTGTCGGCTCCAACCAGTCTGAGCTCTCTCATCAACAAGACATTTCCATCCACAGAGCCACCCCTCACTGAGTGTTTTTGGTTTTCACACCAGTGTCAATTCTAGAGAGGTGGTAATGCAACCTAAAGGATGCCAACTGCCATAAAAAACCACAGAAGAAGAAGAAGAGACTGTAGTGCAGCGATACTCAACTTGCTTTGCCCGGGGGCCACTTTTGCAAAATGACAGGAGGCCAGTGGCCAGTTAATAAACAAACATCAATATTTTTTCTGTATTTGATTGTAGGTTTTTGGGGTGTCAGCTGGAGTTTAGTCTGACAATTTTGTGCACACAGGATAGTTAGTTAGTTAGGTTAAGTTAGTTAAGTACATATAAGTGTGTGGGCGGTGAGAAGGTGGTGATATTTGACAATTTAGCTGGAGCTCAAACTTTATTGAACATTAGATTTCATTGTGAATTAGAAAATGGTTGGGGGGCCACTCTGCACCCTATCGCGTGCCGCATCTGGCCCCCGGGCCACAAGTTGTGTATCACTGCTGTAGTGTGTGAAAAAGATCAGCCATTTCAGAAATACTTCACTGAGTGCACATTTTGATGTTTGATGTGACGCTGCTGACCTCTATCTGCATGATCATGCATTGCACTGCTGCCACATGATTGGCTGAATGGATCATTGCATAAATAAGCAGGTGTACTGTACAGGTGTTTAAAGTGCTCCGTCAGTGTATATATATATATCGAGGGATTCGAGTCAAAGTAAGTGAGATTTGGGGCAAATATGAGTTATATCAATTAAAAGGTCTCAGTGAGATCTTTTCATTTAAAAAGACACAACTGAAATCATATGAATCAAAAGTTTTAATTGAGCAAAAACTGAAAGCCAGTAACAGTAAAAGTAGGGTTTTGTTTGCTGCCAAAAGGGTGTAACAGCACTTTTGACACTGAACAAGCAATGTGGCTAGCTAGTTAGCACTTAGGCCAACTCAACATGCATGCTGACAAGTAATGCTGGCAGCATAATCACATAATTTTTAGTAGCCTATCCTTCATATCCCAATTAATAGTTTAGGTCAATATTAGATGAATGTAAATATGTTAATATTCCCATGAAATACTACTTTAGGCATATAGATTCAAAATGTTATTTTATAATGTTATGCGAGTGTGAACTGGTCAAGATGAGCTCTGGTAAAGACTGCAAAGCTGAACTTATCCCTCAGTGTTATGAGGAGTTTTACAGGTCTTTTTTTAGGACCCTGGAGCTCATATACCCTAGCTGACATATGTCAGACATGGCAGTAAAGCTATAGGACTCTTGTGGTGCTCAGATGAAATGTAGGGGTACTCAAGAACCCCTAAAAAGGGTAAAAATGCCACTGATTTTGATCATTGTTTGGGTGAAGTAAAAATATGTATTTATGTACAGATCCAGTTTGTATATCATGGTGTACATAAATAAAAGTTTTATTATCTACCTTGGCTGTTGCAGTTGATTGTTTAATTTTGATGTCTGTGACTAAATTAGAGTTATTCTTTGCTGTAACTGTCTCATCAGCCACTGACTGGTTTGTCTACTGGTTCCCATGATGGCACAAAGCATGACTCAGTACAATCAACTGAGTTGTACAAGGCTTCTATACCTCCATTTTATTATCTATAGAACCTCCTAATCTGCTCCCTGGCTGATGCACGACACAAGAAATAGCTTCACTCATTCAGCTGCACAAAAACACTCATATATACATGACAACACACTAGAAACAACAATGTAGAAACAATGTAAAGAAAAGCATGTGACTCACCCCTAGATGGTGCAAATCGCTCTCTCCTGTGTCATTCTGCTGTGAAGAAACATCTCCCTTCACAGTGTGAGCCGAGGCCTGCTGATGTCATGCTGTGATAGAATTTTAAACTTTTCATATTTATATTGTGGTAAATGTAATATACAAGTGAAAGAGGCAGTAGGCTCTACTCTGGGCTACTGGGCTGATATGAGACAGCACACGTTCTCATGTGGACTAGAATAGTGAGATCTAGAGCGAGGCATGTCAGAGATAACACTAGTTCATTCAAGAACACTCAAGTCATAGAATTAACCATTTATTGTATTATGAATACAATGCATACAATTATGTTTGGCGTTGAAGGCTCCGCTCTTAGAATTAATTTAATATTTAATTTAATATTTAATTAATTTAATTCTCCCTGAACTCGGCTCAGCAAGCATGCTACGCCGAGCAGGGAGAGAAAGCAGAATCCCCCATGGGAATAAAATATTCCAGATACATTTAAACCATGGAAAGTAAAAGAGGGAGCCTAAAAGCAAGACATGGAAACATGTTCATTTTTTGAGCCATGCAGACTCCAGAGCTACAATACATGATAGCATTTGATCTAAAAGGTGGAGGCTGGGGTGGAGGGGGTAAAGCGTTGCCAGCAGCCGCAACGATCAGCAAGGTGGGGAACAGATTAGTGAGTGAGAGGCTGCCATATTTAAACGGACCGCCTTGTTGTGAGAATGACTGTGATTGGAGAATTGGTTAAACGGTGAACCAAACAGAGGCTGTCAGCTGGTACAGCTGGGGCGTAGACTATGACATCATGTCTTGAATGAACTAACGCAGGCTTCATTTGTGTCTCTCAAAATGTTTAAATTATCCATTTCAAACAATTAATTTAAAACACACCACTTTCTTTTTAAGAAAGAATAAAATGCATTAACCTGATTAATTGTAACAATTGTATAAAACATAGCACAATAACATTATAGATATCATTTTAAAGCAGGTCCAAAATATCTTAAAAATAGTGCTGTGCTTTATGTGCTGTTCTAAACAAATTAAGTCCTCTGTTATTGAAGAAAGAATCCAGAGTGCTTATTATGTTTCTGCTCTGGGAGTGAGGCAGTTTCAGCTGAGGTCCTGACTCGCTCCTGCACTTTGTCTGCCCACAGAGCAGCTAGGCTGTGCCTGCTCCTCCTATTCTGACATGGACCGACAGACGTAGAGGAGGTGTTGGAAGAAGACAGAGATGGCAGCTGTGTTTGTGGATAAAGAGGAAAATGGGTTCTGAAGGTCCAGGGCAAAGTGATTGTGCTCAGGCTAGGATGTTGCTCAGAGGAGTCAGGGGGAGGCTGGGGCAGAGGAGAGGACAATCTGACTTCCAGGGGTGATTTTCCTGTGGAGGAATGTCCAGTTCTTCCCTCAACTCTTCAGACAGCGATTGATGAGATGGAGACTTTGATCTTTGTCTTAATGGCTACCTCAATCTGTTCTTTGAGGCAACACCAGCAAGTCCCACAGTGTCTAGTATGTGTTGCCTCTAGAGCCCCTTTTAGATTCACCAAAAACCCAGTCCACAAACCACCGTCTTTTTCTGTTAGTGACAGCTGATTAGATGGACCTGCAAACGACATGGCTATTCATCGGATCAGCTGTGAACGGCACGTGATATATGATAAATAGCACACCAGGTGAAAACGGTATATTTTGCATCTTGATAACATATCATTTTTGGCCTTTTACACTCACACAATACATCCTCAATTATGATGCAATAGTTTAAAAAGAGCCAGGGCCCTAATGAAACCAATATCAGTGATGCTGGGGACGTACGTGTCCCCGTCACTTCTTCAAATGGCAGATTTTGTCCCCATCATTTTTTTAAAGCATAATTTGTTAAAAATGTTCTGAAAAAATTGCTTACACCAAGAAATGTTAACTAACATATAAGAATGCATTTATAATGTTTTGTTTGCACAATAAGAAAACATACAATGTAATGAAAATGTAGAAAGAATTATTGTCCAAAAAAGAGTAGTGTCATTCCTTCAGTTGTTTGTACTTTGTCATATTTTGGGGCAGTGATATTGGATATTGTTATTGCTGTGCTGACTGACATGGTGCTTAGATGTGATATTGGCATTGTTCGTTTGACATGGTTTTGCAGCTGTGGAGGTGATGCTTATGGATGACCGTACTTTTGCGGTCGACATTGTATGTTGTGCATTGTATGCTGAGCCTATTTTCATATTGTCCACTCTGTAGTAGTCTATAGGCATGCCCTTTATTTTTTTATTTCCCCCCCCCCCATATTAGGCTATGCCTAAAATTGCATAATATGTGATTTTAGCAGAGTGGGATTTTAGATGAGACTTGGAGACAACAGTTCTAGTCTCCAATCTGAAATAAAACTGCTTGTGCTGCACAGGCAGAGGTGTGAGTTTCATGTCACACTTTGCACACTAGTGTTAAAAGGCTCCAGCCAGTAAAGAGCACAATGTTGACTCATTCTAGGTGACAACTCAAACTCCCACGATGCTGTTTTACCTTGATATGTAGAAGACTATTACAATGCTTATGCAAGCCCTTATGCAAGAGTGTCAACACAAATTGACACTCTTGCATAACAAAAATCACCACAATGCAGGAAATGAAGTCTTGGGCTGCATTTCACAATAAAGATATCAGGGTAACCCTTTATTTTACAGGTACCCCAGTTACATATGAACTATTTGTAATTACACATGAACACCAAATGTAATTACACAGTAATTACCAATAGTTACAAATGAAGTTCATATGTAGTTACATTGTAACAGACCTGTAAAGTGGAGTGAGTCTATTCAACTGTAGTTCATATGTAGTTACATTGTAACAGACCTGTAAAATGGAGTGAGTCTGTACAACTGTAGTTCATATGTAGTTACATGGTACCGGACCCGTAAAGTGGAGTGAGTCTATTCAACTGTAGGTCATATGTAGTTACATGGTACCGGACCTGTAAAGTGGAGTGAGTCTTTTCAACTGTAGGTCATATGTAGTTACATGGTACCGGACCTGTAAAGTGGAGTTAGTATATTCAACTGTAGTTCATATGTAGTTACATGGTACCGGATCTGTAAAGTGGAGTGAGTCTATTTAACTGTAGTTCATATGTAGTTACATGGTACCGGACCTGTAAAGAAGCTCTGGGCTGGGACAGAGATTGCTAAAACCCAGTGGTGGATTCGAACCACTGAACTTCTGATTGCAAAGCAAGCGGCTTTAACCACTCAGCCACGAGGGCTTTCCAACTTTCTTAGTGGAGTTTGGGAGGATAACTGTAGGTCAGTCAGATGTAGTTGTAGCGAAACTCATCTTGTAACGTCCATTAAATATTGAATATTTAATGTACAGATCTCTCCTCTCCAGAGGTCACAGGAATTGACCTCTGGCTGCGCCTTGCATCTGGGGGGGGGAGCCGAAAAGGGCCCAAGATGCCAGCCTGTCTGGAAATACCAAAGGAGTGATTTCTAACTGCTGACAGTGTGTTTCGTCAATGTCCGTTCTGTCCGGTTGGTGGAGATTTAGTTCACAGGTCACACGGACGGGACCCCGGGACAGGACTCTTGAAGCAAAACAGTCATGCCCAGGCATTGAGTCTGGAAGC
This sequence comes from Poromitra crassiceps, assembly GCF_964638095.1. Classification (NCBI taxonomy): domain Eukaryota; kingdom Metazoa; phylum Chordata; class Actinopteri; order Beryciformes; family Melamphaidae; genus Poromitra; species Poromitra crassiceps. The sequence continues at coordinate 8,112,094 of NC_139650.1, forward strand.
AAACAGTTTAGGAACTTGTGTACTGTACGTACAACTCATGGAGTGTTTGGTATCAATATTCTCCGAATCGCAACCCACATTGATCTATATAAATCATGGGTATGTTTAATAATGCTTTGTAAATGTACAACATGGTCCCATCTTCCTCCTTAAACCAAAGGTCATCGAATGGAAGTGGGGGGTCAAAGGCTATAAACCACTTCACATTCCTTTTTAAGAAGAGCCAGCAGACATTCACTGTCGTGGTCTTTTTGTGTGTGGCAAAATGGAATTTACAAACCTCATGATTCTATACTTTGTCAAGTTAATTAGTATTACATACTTCTTGAGTAGGAATGTATATGTATAGTGTGTTAATGTGTGTGTGACAATCATTTAATTTGTTACCGTAGATCTAACAGTGTTGACATGTTATCGAATCTAGGGTAACTCTTTTTAATTCACCCAAGATAAGTGATTTAATTAACCCATGGTTTCATTAGATATGTTTGTGTTACGTACACGTATACAAGATTTGGTAAAGATATGTGTTCCAGAAATAGTTTTGGTTTATTCCTTAAATATAAAGATACACCACACATGTTTGATTTCAAAATAATCAGAATAATGTGTGTGATGTAATTCTGAAAGTATCATGGCCATGAAGTCATTTGATGAGATGTTTTAAGCATGTGATAAGTTTTAAGGGAAAGAGGTAGATGTCTTTCTCGCCGCCAGCCCCTGGATAAACAGTTGTAAATCTTTCGTGGGCCATCCAGTGTAACAAGACCAATGTCTATAATATCTATCTATCTATGTAGTTATCTATTTACCTCTCTCTTTTCCCTCTTTATTATGTCTTTATCACACCAAGAGTGATGTCAAGAAATATAAATATGCTTGTAAGAGAAATAGTTTAGTTGAGTTCTAAACCCATACCCTTATCTGAATGCAATAGAAGGCAGGGCCATGCCCCTTTCTCCTGACAGGAGGAGATAAAAACTGTGGCTGGCTGCGCTCTAACAGACTTGTGCAGATGAAAGAAGAACTTTGAAAGAACAAGGACTTTTTAGAACAGGCAGAGCCCTCTGCATTCAAGATGTAGTCCTAAACTTTTAGGCCTCAAAAGATGCCATGCTTTTGAAGGCCATTGCAGCTTTCACCACACCAAATGGTGATTGTCTCATATAATTCTGCCACCAACAAAGATTATCACGTGGCCCTATTGAGGAATGGACCGCTGCTTGAGAACACTGTACTGAGCAGGCCGTCTTCCCAAAATAGGCACGCTGACTTTTAAGGATGGTTTTTCAGTTCCAGACGATATAGTTTTCCAAGAGTGGAAACAGATTTCAAGGAAAACCTGGCTCTCATCAAACCAAATATAGTGAGATTAGATACCTTTTGTTGCTTTATTTTTGATAGGTGAAGCTTAAATCATTTTTGATGATCCCTTTTATAATTGCCATTACTAAAGGGCGATCCCCCTTTTTCAACGGGATGAGATCCTCTAACCAAGAGGATCATTAAAAGACAATTGAACCAACAGCCAGCCGGCCTCTGGGACCCCCTCGTCTGCCTGTCCAAGAGCAGACATGCCGCCCGTCGTCGCCATGACAACCCCGGCCGCGTCAGGCCAGAGAGAGGAGTCCGCCGGCTTGACCACAGCCTGCCCACGTCAGGCAAAGTGACCACACGTCTTTCTGCTTAGTGTGAGAGTGCTGTGAAGATAGAGTAACTTAGAATACGCACCTATTGAATTAGAATATGTATTTAATTAGGTTAGGTTTAAACTAGGCTTTCTTTGAATATCTTATTCCCTTCCTTTTCACTTTTCTCCTCCTTACCTCTCAATCGAACAAGGTGTTATGCATAATACTGTGATTTTACTATTTGATGGATTAAATAAACGCATTCTGTTTTGAAGTTAAAACTTGTTCATTGCTTGTTATAATAATATCAGTCGATTAAAGATCTCCCTTCCTTTAGAACTGATTCTGATTCCCTGTGACCGACGGCAGGGGTAATAGATTACTTATTAAAGTAATATAAATTGCTTATTAAAGTAATATAAATTACTGATGAACGTGGTGGTGCCCCAGGGTTTTGATATTAACTTATTGAATCAATAGTGATATCAAAATCCATATTTCTATCTAAATTCCTTACATATTTGACGCGCCGTGTGAGGATTGACATATTATTTTGACAAGCAACTGAACTATCATTGACCAAGGTGAATGCAGTGTTTTTGCCATATAAGCATGTGTTTATAAGACATAGCTGAGTATCGATTCTGAGAAAGAAAAAGAAGGAACACAGCATCGCTGTGTTAAGAGGACAATAATCTGAGGATTGTGAGTTCGTTATGATAATAGCCTATTGATTAAAGACCTCTTTTGATAACACGATTCAAGTGTTAGGAGGCCCTTTCTCCGTCTGCTCAGTACAGACGGGACCAAACATTGAGTCAAATGGCCAGCCGCTGCGATTGGTCAGCTGGCTGGAGGAGCCAAGCGTCTCCCTGCTCCATGGCTCAGGGCAGCGATACGCTGCCATTGCTCTGTACATAGACTGAGCTGATCTGCGCGAGACGCCGAGCGTATATCAGGGGGTGGAGCCAGGCGAGGGCGTCACTGCTCACAGCCCTACACCCTACACCGGAACCGCGTTGTTGACAAGTTAGCTGCTGCAGTGGCTACCTAGGCTTAGCTCAAAGGCTAAGCACAGCAGAGCTTGCTGCTAACAGTGAATTGTGAACGAATGCAGAGTGAGGTTTCACTGCGCGTTGTCCGCAGTTTGAGAACTGACATAAAGGCCAAAAGATAGCTCTGGCATAAGAGGTTATGCTACGATTCCTAGTTGATTTAAACCCACCCGGACTACTTCGCGTTTTTAAATCAGAATAGCTCCCTGATTTTATCGACAAGCTATATAAGCTGAGAAGGTTTCGAGTACTAAATCTGCGCACGTGCCCGTGGAAAAAGGAAAGATATAGGTCTGGGATAAGAGGTTATGCTACGATTCCTAGTTGATTTAAACCCACCCGGACTACTTCGCGTTTTTAAATCAGAATAGCTCCCTGATTTTATCGACAAGCTATATAAGCTGAGAAGGTTTCGAGTACTAAATCTGCGCGTGTGCCCGTGGAAAAAGGAAAGATTTAGGTCTGGGATAAGAGGTTATGCTACGATTCCTAGTTGATTTAAATCCACCCGGACTAGCCTACTTCGCGTTTGTAAATCAGAATAGCTCCCTGATTTTATTCACAAGCTATATGAGCTGAGAAGGTTTAATCTGGTTACAGAGAGTATCTTCTTAAATTGCATTAATCGAGTATTGATCTGCGCATGTGCCCGTTGGATTTCAAGAAAGATAATATGCTCCGGAATGAGGAAGGAATCATGCTACGATTTCTAGCTGATTTAAATCCATCCGGACCCCCTTCGCGTTTTTAAATCAGACTAGCCACCTGACTTTATTTGACCAGCTATGAGCTGAGAAGGTTAATCTTGTCACAGAGAGTTGAAAACTCTACACCTGTGAATCAAAATGCAGATCAACAGCGAGTGACGCGCTCAGCAAGCTGCTTGCCCTGTGTTTTCTGCCATGTGCATTGGTGCTGCGTTTAACCAGCCCGATGCTGGCTAGCTAATTACTGTTATGACATGTTATGTGTACAGTAGAGTAGGCCTAGCCTATAAGCGCGCCGTCCTAAAACCTAGATGCTGACAGTCAGTCAAACACTGTGATCTGCATGTGTGTATATACTGTATGCAGGGACCAGTGCTGACGTCAACACGTCAGTCTCTTATGGGGGGGGGAAGCAAACCCCCCCTCCTTTCAGTCTCCCCATGAGAGCGGGGGTGCCATCAAGCAGTGTTTTGCTTTTAAACGAAAATGCATTTTAGACTTGTGTGAAGTGAATAGCCTACATTTATCCCACAAGCTGTGTGGATGGAACTGACATGTTGGGTTACCATGTTTGGCATAGCCTACGCGAGGAAGCAAAGGGGGGGTTGATCTCAAACCCCCCAGTCATAGCTGCCGCCACACATATAATCTTATTGTACAGGCAAATATCCGCTTGCATGATGCATCCAACCCCTTCTAAAGGGGCCTATTTCTGAAGAAAATGGTGAAAACGACATACCCAAACTAAAATGCTTACTGTGGCTGAACCGCTAGGGTTACAGACAACTGCCTGACCATTTCTGAAAGGTAAGACTTTGAAGTTTCTGTTCCAAGTGTCAGAATGACTCTATGTGTTACTCACCCTGAGTAACACCAGCTCAAACACAGTGGTTGATTCTCGCCTAGAATAAAAAACACTTTTACAGTGTAAACAGTTACCTGTGGTTGTTGTATTTATGGCTAGAAACCCAATGGAGACATAGCCACAGGCCTTACCACATCCCAACTCAAAGAAGATGAAAAAATACCAAAACATGAGTATTTGGCAGTGGTTTTTGTAGGGAGATACCTAGGCGGATTTCCAAAAAGCCATTATAAAAAGTCATTTGAAAAAGCCAAATAATCTGAAATGTTGTCTTTGTCTTTGTACAAAGACAGCTATAACTTCTGCTGTGTTGATCTGATCTGAAAAAGGAAGACATGGTTCGATGCGCAAGATTCAGCCGGTTAATTTGGTATGTAGCATGAACAGCATTGTTCAGAATTAACTACCTAATTAATCACATAAATGACAAATAAACAGCAAAAAATCAGAAACGTAACGCCGGCGTTACGGTGCCATGCAAGAGGTTTAACTAATAATTGCTTTGCATACATGCGCCTGCTTTGACAGGATGTGAAAATACGGCCTGCCAGCCAGTATTAATTATAGCGTTATATGAACAAATTCAGCTGGGGGGCGCTTTTGTCCGTTTGAGCTGAAAGATTTCTCATTTTCCAACGTGACTGTTCGCCAGATATATAAAAAAAAAAACCCGTTTGCTGCTGAATTAGAATTGCTCAGGATTCGGGTCCTTAGCCGCTGGTTGTGACTGATGGCCGGAAAGCAGAATTTACCCATCAGTCAGGACCATTGAATTAAATCCACACTCCTGTTGTTGAGTGGGTTATTTCCTATCAAACTTTAAGAGGTTGTTTTTGGAGAAGTGATAAGCAGAATGGTTTCTTCTTAAGAGAAGGGGGGTTAGGTTCCCCCTTCAGTGGTTAAGTACCGGTCCCAGTGGTAAACTTTACAACCTATAAGGGCACTGTGCATTAAACCAGAGTCTTCTCAGACTTCGAATGAAAGAACAACCTTTGGTATGTTTTCAGTTTTGACCGCTCACACATATGTGGAAACTATTATTAAGAGTATAAGTGACATAGGTTATTCTAAACACGATAGGCAAAGATCTTATCTTTCCCTTTATCTGTCCTATCCCTGCTTCACCTCTCTGCTTGAATCTAAGGATACAGCACTCTCATGCAGGAACGTGGTCACTATGCATCTACCATCTGGTTTCTTCGCCTTGTCTCCCAGAAGTTCCGATATGACCGCTTCTAGGATACAACGGGGGGGATATGTAGCGAAACTCATCTTGTAACGTCCATTAAATATTGAATATTTAATGTACAGATCTCTCCTCTCCAGAGGTCACAGGAATTGACCTCTGGCTGCGCCTTGCATCTGGGGGGGGGGGGCCGAAAAGGGCCCAAGATGCCAGCCTGTCTGGAAATACCAAAGGAGTGATTTCTAACTGCTGACAGTGTGTTTCGTCAATGTCCGTTCTGTCCGGTTGGTGGAGATTTAGTTCACAGGTCACACGGACGGGACCCCGGGACAGGACTCTTGAAGCAAAACAGTCATGCCCAGGCATTGAGTCTGGAAGCAAACAGTTTAGGAACTTGTGTACTGTACGTACAACTCATGGAGTGTTTGGTATCAATATTCTCCGAATCGCAACCCACATTGATCTATATAAATCATGGGTATGTTTAATAATGCTTTGTAAATGTACAACATGGTCCCATCTTCCACCTTAAACCAAAGGTCATCGAATGGAAGTGGGGGGTCAAAGGCTATAAACCACTTCACATTCCTTAAGAAGAGCCAGCAGACATTCACTGTCGTGGTCTTTTTGTGTGTGGCAAAATGGAATTAACAAACCTCATGATTCTATACTTTGTCAAGTTAATTAGTATTACATACTTCTTGAGTAGGAATGTATATGTATAGTGTGTTAATGTGTGTGTGACAATCATTTAATTTGTTACCGTAGATCTAACAGTGTTGACATGTTATCGAATCTAGGGTAACTCTTTTTAATTCACCCAAGATAAGTGATTTAATTAACCCATGGTTTCATTAGATATGTTTGTGTTACGTACATGTATACAAGATTTGGTAAAGATATGTGTTCCAGAAATAGTTTTGGTTTATTCCTTAAATATAAAGATACACCACACATGTTTGATTTCAAAATAATCAGAATAATGTGTGTGATGTAATTCTGAAAGTATCATGGCCATGAAGTCATTTGATGAGATGTTTTAAGCATGTGATATGTTTTAAGGGAAAGAGGTAGATGTCTTTCTCGCCGCCAGCCCCTGGATAAACAGTCGTAAATCTTTCGTAGGCCATCCAGTGTAACAAGACCAATGTCTATAATATCTATCTATCTATGTAGTTATCTATTTACCTCTCTCTTTTCCCTCTTTATTATGTCTTTATCACACCAAGAGTGATGTCAAGAAATATAAATATGCTTGTAAGAGAAATAGTTTAGTTGAGTTCTAAACCCATACCCTTATCTGAATGCAATAGAAGGCAGGGCCATGCCCCTTTCTCCTGACAGGAGGAGATAAAAACTGTGGCTGGCTGCGCTCTAACAGACTTGTGCAGACGAAAGAAGAACTTTGAAAGAACAAGGACTTTTTAGAACAGGCAGAGCCCTCTGCATTCAAGATGTAGTCCTAAACTTTTAGGCCTCAAAAGATGCCATGCTTTTGAAGGCCATTGCAGCTTTCACCACACCAAATGGTGATTGTCTCATATAATTCTGCCACCAACAAAGATTATCACGTGGCCCTATTGAGGAATGGACCGCTGCTTGAGAACACTGTACTGAGCAGGCCGTCTTCCCAAAATAGGCACGCTGACTTTTAAGGATGGTTTTTCAGTTCCAGACGATATAGTTTTCCAAGAGTGGAAACAGATTTCAAGGAAAACCTGGCTCTCATCGAACCAAATATAGTGAGATTAGATACCTTTTGTTGCTTTATTTTTGATAGGTGAAGCTTAAATCATTTTTGATGATCCCTTTTATAATTGCCATTACTAAAGGGCGATCCCCCTTTTTCAACGGGATGAGATCCTCTAACCAAGAGGATCATTAAAAGACAATTGAACCAACAGCCAGCCGGCCTCTGGGACCCCCTCGTCTGCCTGTCCAAGAGCAGACATGCCGCCCGTCGTCGCCATGACAACCCCGGCCGCGTCAGGCCAGAGAGAGGAGTCCGCCGGCTTGACCACAGCCTCCCCACGTCAGGCAAAGTGACCACACGTCTTTCTGCTTAGTGTGAGAGTGCTGTGAAGATAGAGTAACTTAGAATACTCACCTATTGAATTAGAATATGTATTTAATTAGGTTAGGTTTAAACTAGGCTTTCTTTGAATATCTTATTCCCTTCCTTTTCACTTTTCTCCTCCTTACCTCTCAATCGAACAAGGTGTTATGCATAATACTGTGATTTTACTATTTGATGGATTAAATAAACGCATTCTGTTTTGAAGTTAAAACTTGTTCATTGCTTGTTATAATAATATCAGTCGATTAAAGATCTCCCTTCCTTTAGAACTGATTCTGATTCCCTGTGACCGACGGCAGGGGTAATAGATTACTTATTATAGTAATATAAATTGCTTATTAAAGTAATATAAATTACTGATGAACGTGGTGGTGCCCCAGGGTTTTGATATTAACTTATTGAATCAATAGTGATATCAAAATCCATATTTCTATCTAAATTCCTTACATAGTTGTCACTTCATAGCTTTGTTATTATAAACAGAGACTTGGGGAAAATATTGATTGTTATAATATTGAAAATATTTATTTTTAGTTGTAGATATGATTTTGTCCAGAATTCCCATACAAAAATTAAAATAAAAGTATTGTAGGTATAGAGGTAACAGTGAATCTATAATCAAAATAGCCATTCCTCTACATTCTAATTGTTAGCTTATTGTAAATGAGTCATTTTCCCCATCAATTTCCCAATTTCTCAATTAGTTGGGGATCCAGTCGAAGCCCCTGTGGTCACCAGACCCCTGGATCATCTCTCCCCAAAGTCTACCCCCTCCCCCCAAGTCTATAAATCCCCCTGATGTGAAGCATAATGGGGGAACTCCCCCCAATTTGCTAAATAAATTGTATGCACTGTGCTCTAGAAACATTTATTTATATATATATATTTTTATTTATTTAAAATACATTCTAATCATTCTCTGAATTGAGGTGGAAATAGTCACATGAGCCATTTACAGCTCGTGTGTGTGTGTGTGTGTGTGGGGGGGGGGGTCTGGCACAGTCACACTGCAGAAATGCCGTGTACTGCGCACCGCAGATATCTGTAGCACCGAGACCACAACCACCGCTACTGCAGTCAATAACAGGAAACGGACATGAGGGCACTGCCATCTTTTCTTTCCCTTCAGACTTTGAAAGTTATGGTTATAGTTTGTGAGTGTGTGTGTGTGTGTGTGTGTGTGTGTGTGTGTGTGTGTGTGTGTGTGTGTGTGTGTGTGTGTGTGTGTGTGTGTGTGCGTGCGTGCGTGCGTGTGTGTGTGTGTGTGTGTGTGACCTCAGTCTCTCGTCTGACACTTTTCGTAAGACACCTGTCTGGCACAGTCACAATGCAGAAATGCATTCATATTAATCAATATTGCTTGTCTTTCAAGCTACAACTAACAAAGTATAAAAAAAAAATCCCAAGCCTCTGTTTATAATAACAAAGCTATGAAGTGGCAACTACATCTGACTGACATAAAGTTATCCTCCCAAACTCCACTAAGAAAGTTGGATAGCCCTCGTGCCGCTTGCTTTGCAATCTGAAGTTCAGTGGTTCGAATCCACCACTGGGTTTTAGCAATCTCTGTCCCAGCCCGGAGCTTCTTTACAGGTCCGGTACCATGTAACTACATATGAACTACAGGTCCGGTACCATGTAACTACATATGAACTACAGTTGAACAGACTCACTCCATTTTACAAGGTCTGTTAATGTAAGTACATATGAACTACAGTTGAATAGACTCACTCCATTTTACAGGTCTGTTACAATGTAACTACATATGAACTTCATTTATAACTATTGGTAATTACTGTGTAATTACATTTGGTGTTCATGTGTAATTACAAATAGTTCATATGTAACTAGGGTACCTGTAAAATAAAGGGTTACCGATATCAGTGACATTCTTATAGGAGGGAAGTCCTGTTATAGGTTTGTACGTGATAATTCCTTATTTTTTAAATGTTGGTTGTACTATTTTATTGTATCCACTCAGTGGCACAGCCAGGGTCGGACTGGCCTTAGGGAGCATAGGGAGTTTGACCGGTGGCCTGGCCTGCTAAATGGCCTGCAGGTGCATAAAGAAACACCACAATGCAGGAAATGAAGTGTTTAACCCTCAGAATTTGCCTAGGCTCCTCCCATCTTTATGCCCCCCCCCCCCATGTTCAAATGAAGCCTACAAGTGTCTGCATCATCCTGTGCCTCCCCCCCCCCCCCCACCCACCCACCCACCATTGTCATTAATATGCACTCTGGTAGCAGTGCACAACAATTCACCAGAATGCAGGAAATGTCTTTATAACTCAGATCTTCCTGGTGGACGACCCCCAGACCCGCTTATTAAAAAGTGTGCTGACTGCCTGACTGGGGCTATATTTCGCTCTATATTTCCTGGCCTGAACGATTCTCCCAGTCCACCCCTGAGCACAGCACAATACTTCTGTCATCTTTCACCACATTGAAAGGCTCACACCATCAAACCGCTCATGCAGGGGAAATGCTTAGAACTGCAGTTGTGGGTGTCGGCTCGTCGCAGCCGAAATTAAACTGGTTAAAAACATGAGCAGTCTGAGCTTCCGTTTGTTTGTTCTTCTTTTGATGCAAACTTTTCTCAAAGCGATATAATAATCTTCCCTGTGTGCATAGTTCTATTGCTTATCCTCATCTCAAATTATATTAATAACAATAAAATACCAACTTTTGGCTGTTAGAAAACAATGCAACATTATTTCATTAAGTTAATTTCCAAAGTCTTCTTTCCCTACATTCTAATTTGTGGATTCTACGTTTCCTACTCTGTGGAAAGAGTGAGGTCAGGTGTGTGTTAGGAGGCAGAGAGAAACAAGGACCGCCCTCCTCCTCCATGTATATGCATCTACGCCCCGGATTCTCCTAGTGGCCCGGGGCCCCCAAATCTGCAGGTGTCCCCTAAGAAATGTATTTTAAGCACCTGGATGAGAAAATCAATCCCTCCTTTGGATTGAAAAAAGACCCTTGCTCTAGAAAAGGCTTTTCTGCACCTTATAGCTTTTTCATATTTACATAAAAGCATGACTTTACTCCACTCTCTTATAAAAATGTCTAAAATGCATTTTCCCTGCCACCTGTTGTGCAGCAGAAATTCATATGCAGCATTCCTGTCGAGCAAATTAGTCCCTGCATGGAACCAGTAAATAATAAAGCAATTATGACAGTTACAGTCAACCAACTATATCCACAGGCTGATCTTTTCCATGATTGGAAACTCTTGTGTGAGACAAGTGTTTTGTGGGATATTGGATCAAATATTAGTAAGAATAGATGGTGACAAAAAAAATCGATTTAACAATTTCTATGTGGGAAAATGATGTGTTAAGAGAGGCTTACGCTTTGTGGAAGTTGCAACAAACAATGCACAAAACTATCTATTGATTCTATAGAGAGCCAAAGTGGAACATCACTTCCTGCTTCAGCACTGTACCAAACATTTTCATCCACCATTTATTTTCCCATACACATTTCGTAAAATGCTTATAAAAATTGTTTTACTTGTTCAAACCAAACGGTTCAGATATATTTAGAAACAGGAGAGACCACATAACATTTCACTCGGACCAAAACGTAAAAAAAAACCTTCGGATTTAAAGAAAATATTTTTTCAATGTTTTTTAAAGTTTTTGTCTCAGTGAAATGTTCTATGGTCTCTCCCGATTCTAAATATATCTGAACCGTTTGGTTTAACCAAATACAACTATTTTTATAAGCTTTTTACGAAATGTCTATGGGAAAATAAATAGTGGATGAAAATCTCTGGTACAGTGCTGAAGCAGGAAGTGACGTTCACTTTGTCTCTCTATACAGTATATAGCCCACATATGAGGACAAACAAAAATCAGAAGTGTCAGCAACAATATAGGCTTTGGTTGATGCCTAACTGGAAAAGGGGAGCAAATTTAACTCATTCAAATATATGTATGTAATGTATTGTAGATAGAGATATGAATGCAGTATATTGGACTCTGTATGCTCAATAGATACACAGCAGCTTATAGGACAGGAGGTGTGTTCAGAATGAGGAGGAGCAGCAGTTAGCCCTGCAGGAAGAGTGACTAGAGAGGGAGGTAGTGTTCACTCTCACATTGAAGCAGTAAGAGTGACTAGAGAGGGAGGTAGTGTTCACTCTCACATTGAAGCAGTAAGAGTGACTAGAGAGGGAGGTAGTGTTCACTCTCACATTGAAGCAGTAAGAGTGACTAGAGAGGGAGGTAGTGTTCACTCTCACATTGAAGCAGTAAGAGTGACTAGAGAGGGAGGTAGTGTTCACTCTCACATTGAAGCAGTAAGAGTGACTAGAGAGGGAGGTAGTGTTCACTCTCACATTGAAGCAGTAAGAGTGACTAGAGAGGGAGGTAGTGTTCACTCTCACATTGAAGCAGTAAGAGTGACTAGAGAGGGAGGTAGTGTTCACTCTCACATTGAAGCAGACATGGCTTTGACCTGCATCCCTCTGCTTCTCCTCTGTGGACTCATTGGTAAGTGAGCAAAGTCTTCATGAGAACGCTCTTAGTTTAGCTTGAATAACTGTTACCTGTGATGATGATGAGGATGATGATGAGGATGATGATGATGATGATGATGATGATGATGATGATGATGATACGAATGTTGTATAGAGAGACAACGTGAACGTCACTTCCTGCTTCAGCACTGTACCAGAGATTTTCATCCGCCATTTATTTTCCCATAGACATTTCGTAAAATGCTTATAAAAATAGTTGTACTTGTTCAAACCAAAGAGTTCAGATAATAGAAACAGGAGAAACCACCTAACATTCCACTTGGACCAAAACGTAAAAAAATTGCGGATTTAAAGAAAATATTTTTTTATGTCGTTTTTTGAGTTTTGGACGGAGTGAAATGTTCTATGGTCTCTCCCGATTCACTAGGACCAAGAAGCGTGACCATATTACCCCTGTCCTCTCCTCACTCCATTGGCTGCCTGTCCGCTTCCGCATTGATTTTAAACTATCATTGACTGTCTTTAAAGCCCTTAATGGACTGGCCCCTCCCTACCTCTCTGAGCTCTTGTACCGCCACACCCCCTCTAGATCCCTTCGGTCAGCGGATCTGTTGCTCCTCGTGATCCCCAAAACTATAGGGGTCTATTTGGGGAGACAGAGCCTTCGCGGCAGCTGCCCCCAACAGCCTCCCCCTCCACGTAAGGTGTGCCCAGAGCCTGGAGGTTTTTAAATCCCTCCTCAAAACCCACCTGTTCTCCCTGGCCTTCCCCTCCACCTAACCATCTCAAGTCCCGGCTTCTATTGTTTTATTGTTTTAATTATTTTATTGTTCTTACTCCTTTTATCTGCTTCTCTCTTTTCTCTCATTTTAATCTCTATCATATCCTGTATTGTGTTACATTTTTTACTTAGTATTCCTGCACTTTACCTGTTTTGCCTGTGAAGCACTTTGGTTCAGCAGCTGCTGCTGTTTGTAAATGTGCTATATAAATAAAGTTGACTTGACTTGACTTGACTTGACTTGACTTGACTTGACTTGACTTGACTTGACTTGATTTTTATAAGCATTTTACGAAATGTCTATGGGAAAATAAATGGTGGATACAAATCTCTGGTACAGTGTTGAAGCACGAAGTAGGCGGTCACCTTGCCTCTATAGTAGTGACATAATATTCTTTACTAATGACATTTGATTCATATATTTAAAGTGACAACACCCTCTAATATTATAAGATGAACTGTTCTTTCCTCATCATTATGTTTCAATTAATTTACAGTCTACAGTTTCTATGTTTCTGATTGTGAAATAGTTGTGAGATCTACATGAAGCCAAATGAAGGGATTATATTGTAAAGTATGTACCTCATGTTGTTGTTGTTGCAGGAATTCACAGCATAACAGTGAGCAAAGTGTCAGTGAAGACAGGAGGCAACATCACTATTCCTTGTCTCTATCATGTAGACTACATAAAGCATGTGAAGTACTTGTGTAAAGGGGGTGAATGGGCCAGCTGTGATGATGTGGTAAAAACAAACGAACCAAGTCCTTCAGGAAAGTTTTCTATCTCTGATGACATCAAGCAAAGAATCTTCACTGTGACCATTAATGACCTGGTGGTAGAGGACACTTCTGGTTACTGGTGTGTCGTGGAAATTGATGCAGGGAGAGATGCTGGACAGTATTTTCACCTGTCAGTCTCCAGTAAGATCAAGTTATTCATTTCAGAACATGTGAACCTGAAACCCTTTCTGATTATAACACCTTTGTGTGTGTGTGTGTGTGTGTGTGTGTGTGTGTGTGTGTGTGTGTGTGTGTGTGTGTGTGTGTGTGTGTGTGCGCGAGCGCAAGTGTGTGTGTGTGTGTGTGTGTGTGTGTGTGTGTGTGTGTGTGTGTGTGTGTGTGTGTGTGTGTGTGTATGTGTGTGTACATGTGCGTGTGAGTGTGTGTGTGTGTGTGTGTGTGTGTGTGTGTGTGGGGGGGGGGGGGGGGGTAAAGGGGCTGTCTTGATACTTGATATTTCTTTATCATAATTTTGCCAGTGTAGATTATTACACACAATGTTCTATTGATTGTTGCTTGTTCTCCCTCAAGGTACGTCTGAACTCAATGTGGACCAGCAGCACATGTCAGGATTTAATAGAGGAGATATAATTATCAGAGGTCACTATAGTATCATTGGACAAATGAAGTGGTGTAGACTGGCCCTGGGAGGGTCCTGTGTGGAGATGGATGGATCAATCGATGGAACACAAGTGACAATCTTCAGTTCCTCAAGTCTGTTCAATGTGACTATGAGTGGACTGAAGGTTGACAGCAGTGGTTGGTATTTGTGTACTAAAGGAGACCTACAGATGCCAGTTCATGTCACTGTTCATGAACGACCCTCAACAACTACTATGAGCTCCACCATAAGTATAAGCTCCACCACAACAAGTAAGAATCAAACCTTCTTCCTCATCTTTCATATTGTCACATATGACTGCCTAATGCCTATATGATGCCTAATACAAATGAAGCCATTAATGGGACACACACAAATGTAACATAAGTCAAACTCTAAAATAGTTCAAAGAATCATGAAGTATAAAATTCAGCCTTGTCACACTACTCACTCTTTATAGAGACGCTTCCTCCAACCACCCACCAACATTCCTCCGTGCTCACAGGTACTGAGCCATCTAGTGGTCAGCCCACAAACTCCACTGCAGCTGGAGACAACCTGCCAGACCCACAGCAGAGGTCAGTCTCCTTTACTTAGAGCTAAGACACCTACCATGTTCTCACAACACCATGGATTCAAATCTGATTCACATTTGCTCTCCACCCACTGTATATCCTGTCCCTCTCCACTGTACATCCTGCCCCTCTCCACTGTATATCCTGTCCCTCTCCACTGTATATCCTGTACCTCTCTACTGTATATCCTGTCCCTCCCACTGTATATCCTGTCCCTCCCACTGTATATCCTGTCCCTCTCCACTGTATATCCTGTCCCTCTCCACTGTATATCCTGTCCCTCTCCACTGTATATCCTGTCCCCCTCCACTGTATACCATGTCCTTCTCCACTGTATATCCTGTCCCTCTCCACTGTACATGCTGTCCCTCTCCACTGTATATCATGTCCCTCTCCACTGTATATCCTGTCCCTCTCCACTGTATATCCTGTCCCTCTCCACTGTATATCCTGTCCCTCTCCACTGTATATGCTGTCTCTCTCCACTGTATATCATGTCCCTCTCCACTGTATATCCTGTCCCTCTCCACTGTATAGCCTGTCCCTCTCCACTGTATATCGTGTCCCTCTCCACTGTATATCATGTCCCTCTCACTGTATATCCTGTCCCTCTCCACTGTATCCTGTCCCTCTCCACTGTATATCCTGTCCCTCTCCACTGTATATCCTGTCCCTCTCCACTGTATCCTGTCCCTCTCCAGTGTACTGTACATCCTGTCCCTCTCCAGTGTACATCCTGTCCCTCTCCAGTGTACATCCTGTCCCTCTCCACTGTATCCTGTCCCTCTCCACTGTATATCCTGTCCCTCTCCACTGTATATCCTGTCCCTCTCCACTGTATATCCTGTCCCTCTCCACTGTATGTCTGATAAAGCAGACATGTCATAAAGATGATTTCTTAAAAACATCGTTTTCTTACAACCAAAGGTGAAATACCGATGCATTTTTTGACTGTTGCAACACTTATCATTTACATTTTTATTGTTCTAGTTTATAATTGTCAACATTAGTGCAAAAAATGAACATTTGAATTAGAATCCAAACACACAAATATGTCAGATAACTTTTATGGTTGTGGGGGAAAAGTGTGCGTCTTTAATCAAATGTACCTCATCTGTGTCTATCTTCTGCTAGATCCATTGACCCAAAGATTGTCCTCATCCCCCTGGTCTTGTTGGTTTTGGTTTTAGCGTCTGCCTTGTTTGGTTGGAGGATAGTAATACATAGTAAGTCCATGGCAAACGCTGATTAATCAAATTCAGAACCAAAATATTATTTATAATCATTACATTTTAAATGATTTTATTTAAAAAAGAATTACATGATATTTTAAATGATTTTCTTTAAAAATTATTACATGGTATTTCCTTGTGTTTGTTTCAGAGAAGGCCAAAACTGAAGCATCAGCCATCACAGTGGTAAGATAGAGCCATATTTCCCAGTATCAGCTTTGATGGTCATGTGTTGTCATCGCCTCATCAGAAATGATCTTCTTTGTGATAGTATAATGCTTTATGGACTGATCATAGGACACACGGAACACAACATTTAAGGAACGTGACCATGCAAATAGGCTACTTGTGTAATTATTTGATATAACTGAGTGTGAGTTGTTGGTCATAATACATGGATTATAGCAGCACTATAGTGCTGTAGTAGTCCAAACGGGTCTTGGTCTCAAGACCACATTTTGATGGTCTCGGTCTCTTCTGGAACTCGTCCTCCCTCGGTCTTGGTCTTGACTCGGTGTCGACAAGCTGGACTCGAGATTTTATTTCAAGACCAGTAGAGAGACGACACTAACCCAAAAGTCAAATGTGCACGATCATGCTTGTGTGTAACCCCCCAAAGGCCCATTCCACGATAGGGAAAAACCTTTTCCGGTTTACATTTCAAATACATTTTTATTTTAACATAACCACTATAGACTAATATTAGTCTATAGTAAGGTGACCAGATTTCTCAAATGAAAATCGGGGACATTTGCAGGTCCGCCAGGGGGGGCTGTGCCCCCCCCCGTCTTTTAGAAAATTGTGTACATTTTACAGTAAAATGCATAAATGTGGTGCACTTTGAGAGCAAAATTAAGAGGCTAGATCTATGAAGAACTTTGTGATTTTGAAACAATTGAAAAAGAAGCAGTTTACAATGGTTACTAGTTATCTGGCACAATTTACCACAAATTAGACAGCCTAGGTAATTCATGGGAAAGCTACTGGTGTATTGTGTAGAGTGGCAGGAACATAGAGAGGGACAACTTCTCTCTTTGACCTCGCCAACTGGTGGATAATTTATTTCCACAAAACAAAAACGTTACAGTAGTGATTTATTACCTCAGTAAACACTTTCCTTGAGTTTAGGGTGTCGCTCACCAGTTTCAAGTATTCAATGGCCACATGACCATATTAACTGCTAATTTAATATTAAATGCTGACAAAATAATTAAAAAAATCATGTTAATACTAAAAGGCAATTTTAATGATTAAAATTGTAATCTAGAGATAAATATGACCTATTGTGTTAATTTAAACCAGGGGTTATCAAAGTTTTGATGGCTGAAGGCCAATTTAGGGAACAGTAGGCTAATGACTCCAGTAAATAACAATGATCCATCGCCAATCATGTTAAAAATTGACCTTTTTTTCAATGGAGTTTGGTGTACATAAAAACGTTACTGACTTCTCTGCAAAAACGTTTTGAGTTAGTTACTGCACTTACTTACCAGGTAGTTTTACTGTACTTTTAACTATTCAAAACAACTGGGATGGATAACCCGCTGAATGGGGTCCGGTAAACAAGGACGGTAGCAAAAGCAGCAAGCAGACGCCGCCTCTCGTTCGCCACCTCTGGGGCCGATTCAGTTGCGGGCGGCTAACAGCGGGCGGCTGGGTCCTGGGAAAACCACGGCACGGGCAGAGGGAGAACATCTACTCTGTGATCTACTCTGTCACACACAGGCAGCACTTTGCACAACGTGCGCACAACGACAGGCTTTTGTGGTGCCGCAAATGCTCTGTTATCGAGTTTCTTGCCAGTATTATTATTTGACTTTGTGGCCAAAATCGGGGACATTTTCGGGGACAGCTCCAGCCGGGGACAGAGCACCGAAATCGGGGACTGTCCCCGAAAATCGGGGACGTCTGGTCACCCTAGTCTATAGTGGCTCACTCAGTGGCTGACAGTTTGGGGGAGTCATAAGTTAGGGTGTTTTTACACTTCATTCTGCCCACTATGTTGAGCCTCTCTGAACCTCAATGATATGGAATTGCAGTGTTTCAGATGCCTTCTGTCACTGAGTATATTCTACAGCCATTTGTATTTGACTAAAATCCCTAAATAATGACCCTGTTGTTAGCAGAGCAATGGTGTAAATGAAGGTTAAGCCATCACTGGAATCTTGATTATGGTCTTGCATTGATCTGGTCTCCGTCATGGTCTCAGTCTCGTCCCCCCTCGGTCTTGGTCTTGGTCTTGGTCTTGGTCTCGTTGACCCCCGCCCACCCCTGGTCTTGGTCTTGGTCTTGGTCTCGTTGACCCCCGCCCACCCCTGGTCTTGGTCTTGGTCTTGGTCTCGTTGACCCCCGCCCACCCCTGGTCTTGGTCTTGACTAGGTCAGGGTTTAGGACAGGTGGTCTCGACCCCAACACTAAGCAGCACTTCTATATATTCACTGCTCTGTTGGATGTTGTTAATAATATAATCTGCATGCCTGCTGTAAACACTATTATTCACACTGTGTATCGTTCCTTGTGAACATTTTGTTCCTCCTCCTTCTTCTACTTATTCACAACAGGCTGCTGACAATGAAGAGAATTTGATCTACAGTGATGTTCATCACATTAGGACACCTCCAGCCCAGGTACTGTATGAATTTGTCCACATGCACATAATGATACAGTTTGCATGTGTCTGCGTGCATTTCTTCCGGGTGCTCTGGTTTTGTCCCACAGTCCAAAGACATGCTGGTCAGGTGGATCGAAGACTCTAAATTGCCCATAGACATGAGTGTGTTTGTGTAGTAGTGTATATTATGATGTATGTAACCTATATCATCTTCAATCAGGAGAGGCCAGTTGGTAGGATTAGACAAACTTTATTTAGCAATCGGCATGCATGGCAAATGCTTTGGCGCTTGACTCCATTGGCCAGTGGCGCTGCTCTTGAGGCAGAGGAGGGCGCCTGCATAGGCTAGGAGATCCCCTCCATTGGCCAGTGGCGCTGCTCTTGAGGGCGCTTGACTCCATTGGCCAGTGGCGCTGCTCTTGAGGCAGAGGAGGGCGCCTGCATAGGCTAGGAGATCCCCGGCGCTTGACTCCATTGGCCAGTGGCGCTGCTCTTGAGGGAGAGGAGGGCGCCTGCATAGGCTAGGAGATCCCCCCCCGTGGGGGATCAGGAGTCAAGACTCGTTGGTGGCGGACTGGGGAGGTGGGTGGGGAAAAACAACGCTTCGGAGGCCGGCTTCAAGGGAGATGGGCTGCCGTGAGCTGCTGCTGCTATGATCGGCCAGAGAGAGAGAGGTGACGTAGAACCCTTGCTATATATATGAGGATTAACTGACGTCATGTTTGACGTCATAGCAGACGTCATACTAGGACTTTTGACTGACCACGTTATGCTAGAACTTGACTGTCGTCAGGGGATGATCGGATTATGCGTGAGTGGCCTTCTGCTTGAACTATGGTCTGGAGACCTCACTTCAATCAGGAGAGGCCAGTTGGTAGGATTAGACAAACTTTATTTAGCAATCGGCATGCATGGCAAATGCTTTGGCGCTTGACTCCATTGGCCAGTGGCGCTGCTCTTGAGGCAGAGGAGGGCGCCTGCATAGGCTAGGAGATCCCCCAAAAGGAAGATCTGATTACCGGAGGTTAATTGAGATCTGCAGGCGCCAGTAGTTGATTGCACTTTTCCGGCCTTCGACCTTTTTAGCGACTTACAGCTATTTGCGGCTGGCGCTCCCAACTCGGTCGGGCACCTCGCGATAGCGCTTCCCAGCTTGGCCTACCTGGCCGCCTTGGCGCTTTGCGATCGTACTTTCCGGCCTTCGACCTTTTTAGCGACTTACAGCTATTTGCGGCTGGCGCTCCCAACTCGGTCGGGCCTTCGTTCTTGGTACATGCTTTTCCTGCCTTCGACCTTTTTAGCGACTTACAGCTATTTGCGGCTGGCGCTCCCAACTCGGTCGGGCACCTCGCGACAGCGCTTCCCAGCTTGGCCTACCTGGCCGCCTTGGCGCTTCGCGATTGTACTTTTCCGGCCTTCGACCTTTTTAGCGACTTACAGCTATTTGCGGCTGGCGCTCCCAACTCGGTCGGGCCTTGGTACGTGCTTTTCCTGCCTTCGACCTTTTTAGCGACTTACAGCTATTTGCGGCTGGCGCTCCCAACTCGGTCGGGCACCTCGCGATAGCGCTTCCCAGCCTGGCCTACCTGGCCGCCTTGGCGCTTCGCGATTGTACTTTTCCGGCCTTCGACCTTTTTAGCGACTTACAGCTATTTGCGGCTGGCGCTCCCAACTCGGTCGGGCCTTCGATCTTGGTACATTAAAGTTTAGCTTGGCGCTTCCCGGCTTGGCCTACTTGGCTGCCTTGGCGCAACTACCCTGACTTTCTCCGACGTCTTCTGCTCTCCTACCGGGGCCGTCGCAGTGGCGCGCGGGGGGCTATGCTGGCAGCCTGTGGTCCGGTCGCTTCGCCAACGTCTTCGTCAGACACCTCGGAAGGCAAGTACGCTCCGTGGCCGGTCCGGGACAGGGGACCGATGACTGAACTCGACATGCCAGGAATGGGAATATCCACGGGTAGAGAAGGCTTGTGGGTGCTGAATCGGTCTGCGGATCTGGTGCAAAACAACGCTTCGGAGGCCGGCTTCAAGGGAGATGGGCTGCCGTGAGCTGCTGCTGCTATGATCGGCCAGAGAGAGAGAGGTGACGTAGAACCAGGGGCGGTTTTAGCATCAGAGCTTTGGGTGGGCTCAGCCCACCCAAAGGTCATGGACCACTGAACCCCTAGGGGGGTCCGGGGGCATGCCCCCCCGGAAGAAAATTTTGTACAGTTTCAAGTAAAAATGGATCAAACTGGCGCACTTTGAGATCAAAATGAAGAGACTAGATCTATGAAGAACTACACACATCAATATCTTCTTTACCGTTCTGTGGTTTTACAGCAATGAAAAAATAATTGTTTCCCTATATATACTATATATATTCTGCATACAGGTTACTATATGGTAGAATTATGCTTGCATAAATAATACCAAAATCACTTCAGGGGAGTTTCAAGTAAAGTAACATTTTGCTTTGTAGGCAAAACAAAAGTAAAATTAAATCAAAAGGGAACTTCCTAACTTATTGGCTGGAATAATATTCCGACAAGATAATAATATACTGTAAGCACTAAAGCAGGAGTTTGCAGTCAACTAGTTGAAATTAATATGTGGCAGTATTTGTGGGGGTCAAAATATATGTAGGGTGTACCACCACAAATAGATCAGTGTATGGGAAACACTGACTATTAAATTGTGTGACTAGAAAGACACCAATAAATCTGAGAAAATGTACTTTAATTTTGAACAACAGCACTACAACGGTGGCATTACAAATGGTATTATGAAATTATTGTGTGAAAAACAAGAATGCCACTTTTTTCATGAACTTTAAGCAGAAACTTAAAAAATAGTTTTAAAGCAAAAATAAATAATAAATAAAGATCATTTTAACATTGGCTCAACCAGCCCATCTTACTGACCACCAGGGGTCCTGGTCCTTAATCCCTTTTTATTACTCCCATGCCACTGGTACTGTACACAAACAAGGCTGTTTAAATATCTGCCTTGCACTCCCTTAGAGCATTGGTGTCAGACTCATATTAGGTAGAGGGCCGGATTTGTTCAACTGAGACCTCATGGGGGCCGGATTTTTTTTTTACTAAAATCAATTCGACTCATTTACCCATTTACTTCACAAAAGAAATACTGCTCTTTCCATTTCTCTTGAAACTGCCTGCATTCCGTGTCAACCTTTCTCTTTTTCGACAGCATCTTGTTCAGGGGCGGACTGGGATCATAATTCAGGCCGGGCATTAGATACCAAGCAGGCCAGGCCGATACGGGCCGACGCGCGTGCCGGCGTCAGAAAAATTTGGGCCGTTTAAAGCTCAATTTGGGCCGTTTGAAGCCAGATGTGGGCCGTTTGAAGCCCAATTTGGGTCGTTTAAAGCCAGATTTGGGCCGTTTGAAGCCCGATTTGGGCCGTTTGAAGCCCAATTTGGGCCAAGTCCAATTTTACAATGAGATGCACCCACTTTAATCCTGAATAAAGTAATAAAACCACTAGTAAACCAGTAGGCGGCGCCTGGCCTGCTGTTCAGTGAGTGGCCTGACTGCGGGCACAATTTTTTTTTTTTTTTTTTTTTTGCAGGCCAGGCCAGGCCAGGCCAGGCCACCGGGCATTTGCCCGACGTGCCCGATTATGCAGTCCGCGCCTGATCTTGTTGATTCTTTTGTTTTTTGGTAGGTAGCTGAATGCGCGATTCAATTCCAGCGTGGCATCATGGCGGCTTTGTTTACACCTGATGACCTACTGACATACTTCCTTGTAGTGCAGGTTAATTAACTTATGAATGAACTCTTAGCTTGCTTATTAGCCACACGTAGTTCATGATAATGGGGTGCGAATTTAATAATAATATATATATATATATATATATTTTTTAATATTCCAAAACATCTCGCGGGCCGGATGAAACCTGCCCGTGGGCCGGATCCGGCCCGCGGGCCGTATCTCTGACATCCCTGCCTTAGAGGGAAATAACAAGCCTGTTAAAACTTTTATTGAGATACTGAACTAACATCACAGCAAGACATAAGTGATGCCATGCACGCATGTTAAGCTATCGTCATCATCACATCAGACAGGCTGTGTAAAGCAGCCACTTGCGATTCTGAAGGGCTTAATTTCATTCAGATAACAAGGGACCCGTTTGAAAATGTTTGTCACTTATGCCCATATGTTTCTCAAAAAACATCACATCCATTTACACCCGCTTACTGCGAGCTAGCATGACATGGCTGGCTGGTGCCATGGTAGCCTACCTACCTTCCTCCAGTCCACCTGTTTGTCTGGCAGGCACAGCGACAAGTTCTTTTGTTTAGCCTACGACAACGTTACGTGCTAATTTGCATATCAATATGCGCTAATTAAGTAACTACTAACGACTCTTGACTGCTCAATGCTCACCTCAGTTTCATTGATCATGAGTGGGGAGAACGATTGTGTGGACTGTGGAGGACCACTTCGCTGCTGTACTGTGTGTGTGACCTGTGTGAAGTGATGTGGGATTAGGCAGATAGATGGAGGAGGGAGCGCCTGTGCAGCCGCGGTTCTAGAAACTTTTCGGGTGGGCTGAACCCCCCTAAATTTTTGTCTCAGCCCACCCTAAGAACATAGAGGGGGGGGGGGGGGGGGGGGAACATGCACACAGTGCATTGAGTGTAGTCAGAAACTGCTACTAATGACCACCATGGATTTGGAGAGGGATTAAAAAAAAAAAAAAAAAAAAAAAATTGCCTCTATTTTTTTGGGTGGGCTGAGACTATTTTTGGGTGGGCTAAAGCCCACCCAAAAACGGCCTAGAACCGCCCCTGCGTAGAACCCTTGCTATATATATGAGGATTAACTGACGTCATGTTTGACGTCATAGCAGACGTCATACTAGGACTTTTGACTGACCACGTTATGCTAGAACTTGACTGTCGTCAGGGGATGATCGGATTATGCGTGAGTGGCCTTCTGCTTGAACTATGGTCTGGAGACCTCACATGTGTATCAGGGATGTATTACCAAACGGGCCTACTGAGCCCAGGCCCCCAAGAGCTCAGGGGGCCCATAACCAGAGATGGGGACTTGAGACTTGGTGACTTGGACTTGAGTCGACTCAAGTCCCTGTTTTGATGACTTGCGACTTGACTTGACAAAAACATAAATGACTTGAGACTTACTTGGACTTGGAAGTTAAAGACTCGAGACTTGACTTGACTTGAGAGTTGATGACTTGGTTGTTAGTGTTTGTCAGTTTAAATATTAAATATGAACAAATGTAATATAATCTAACAATGTTTGATGTTGTAGCCTGGCTGTCAGTGTTTTGACTGTTTATCAGTGATCGAGAGGAAGCATTTTGATTGAGAAGAGATAAATACTGTACGTTTAAGTCATTTGTTTTTGTTTGATTACATTGTAGTCTTGTCAGTATTTCACTGGAAATTGTTTTTTACTGACTTTTGTTTGTTTGCATTTATTTCACTGAACATCAATAATTATAATACAAATTAATTTCATTGTCATGAACAGGTTAGATAAATTGGCCAATAGCACTGCAGGTACTAATACCTCGTATTTTTTATTATAAAGGAAGGTAACACTGCAGTAGCTTGGGGTGGGGGGAAGTAACTTGACTTGGGACTTGACTTTCCTTAACTAAGGACTCGACTCGACTTGACAAAACCTGTGACCTGACTGGTCCAAAACAAAGTGACTTGAGACTTGCTTCAGACTTGGACCAAATGACAAATGACTCCAGTGGAGCTGCTCAGTAGCCAGCAGAGCACTCCTGAAAAAGAGAGCATTGCTCTCAGTGCAATCTGGGAGCCCAGAGTCTATTTTAGCATGTAAATTGCCGAAATAGACTTATGCATCCAGGCCCAGGGGCCCGTCATGTCATAATCCGCCTATGACGTGTGTAGTATTTATGATCATGTAGTATTAATTTGATATGTAGCTATACTGTATGCTATGTAAAAGTCATTTAAGACATGCTTGTGATTATATAAATACAGACTACTACTACTACTACTACTACTACTGGACTAATACTTTTCAAAGGGGAACACACAAAAATGGAAGTCAAGTAACTGTAGTCGAAGACATGAGATTAATGTTGTATTTCAAATTGGTCCTTGTAGGTCCCACAGACCAGTACTGATGCTCTGTACAGCAATGTTGATCCTGATGCTCTGCACAGCAATGTTGATCCTGATGCTCTGCACAGCAATGTTGATCCTGATGCTCTGCACAGCAATGTTGATCCTGATGCTCTGTACAGCAATGTTGTGAAAGACAGAAAGGCCCAGGAGGTAAACATCAAGGCTGTGTCCACATTAACAGGCCAAACCACTATTTACTATTTCTGTTCAAATCATAGAAAAGCAATGAAAAAATACTACTATTACTGCAAAGCTGTTAGTATTTTTTGTTGTTGTTACTTTTCTTTCCTGCCAGTACTTTTATTGAATGATGTCATCATTTGCTTGTGTTTGCCTGCTTTTTTCCATTAGACTGAAGCAGCAGAAGCCAGTGTGATCTACGGTACAGTGGTTCCACACTAGAACATGACCAGTGTGATCTACGGTACAGTGGTTCCACACTAGAACCTGACCAGTGTGATCTACGGTACAGTGGTTCCACACTAGAACATGACCAGTGTTAATAAACCCAAAAGGCTGGAGGACATTGATGCTACAACACATATAATGATAATGTCGTATTGATGTGATGTGGCACTTATGTCCTAAGTTATGAGTTTGGACAAATCGACAGGGTAAGAGAGGTTATCTGAGTTACTGAAGCCTTTCTGTTGGCTCCAACCAGTCTGAGCTCTCTCATCAACAAGACATTTCCATCCACAGAGCCACCCCTCACTGGGTGTTTTTGGTTTTCACACCAGTGTCAATTCTAGAGAGGTGGTAATGCAACTTAAAGGATGCCAACTGCCATAAAAAACCACAGAAGAAAAAGAAGATGCAGGGATACTCTTGCTTTGCCCGGGGGCCACTTTTGCAAAATGACAGGAGGCCAGTGGCCAGTTAATAAACAAACATCAATATTTTTTCTGTATTTGATTGTAGGTTTTTGGGGTGTCAGCCGGAGTTTAGTCTGACAATTTAGTGCACACAGGATAGTTAGTTAGTTAGGTTAAGTTAGTTAAGTACATATAAGTGTGTGGGCGGCAAGAAGGTGGTGATATTTGACAATTTAGCTGGAGCTCAGTCAAACTTTATTGAACATGAGATTTCATTGTGAATTAGAAAATGGTTGGGGGGCCACTCTGCACCCTATCGCGGGCCGCATCTGGCCCCCGGGCCACAAGTTGAGTATCACTGCTGTAGTGTGTGAAAAAGATCAGCCATTTCAGAAATACTTCACTGAGCGCACATTTTGATGTTTGATGTGACGCTGCTGACCTCTATCTGCATGATCCTGCATTGCACTGCTGCCACATGATTGGCTGAATGGATAATTGCATAAATAAGCAGGTGTACTGTACAGGTGTTTAAAGTGCTCCGTCAGTGTATATATATATATCGAGTGATTCGAGTCAAAGTAAGTGAGATTTTGGGCAAATATGAGTTATATCAATTAAAAGGTCTCAGTGAGATCTTTTCATTTAAAAAGACACAACTGAAATCATATGAATCAAAAGTTTTAATTCAGCAAAAACTGAAAGCCATAAAAAGAAAAAGTAAGGGTTTGTTTGCTGCCAAAAGGGTGTAACAGCACTTTTGACACTGAACAAGCAATGTGGGTAGTTAGTTAGCACTTAGGCTAGTTAGTTAGCACTCAGGGCAACTCAACATGCATGCTGACATAAGTAATGCTGGCAGCATAATCACATCATTTTTAGTAGCCTATCCTATTCATATCCCAATTAATAGTTTAGGTCAATATTAGATGAATGTAAATATGTTCATATTCCCATGAAATACTACTTAGGCATATAGATTCAAAATGTTATTTTATAATGTTATGAGCGAGTGTGAACTGGTCAAGATGAGCTCTGGTAAAGACTGCAAAGCTGAACTTATCCCTCAGTGTTATGAGGAGTTTTATAGGTCTTTTTTTAGGACCCTGGAGCTCATATACCCTAGCTGACATATGTCAGACATGGCAGTAAAGCTATAGGACTCTTGTGGTGCTCAGATGAAATGTAGGGGTACTCAAGAACCCCTAAAAAGGGTAAAAATGCCACTGATTTTGATCATTGTTTGGGTGAAGTAAAAATATGTATTTATGTACAGATCCAGTTTGTATATCATGGTGTACATAAATAAAAGTTTTATATATCTACCTTGGCTGTTGCAATTGATTATTTAATTTTGATGTCAGTGACTAAATTAGAGTTATTCTTTGCTGTAACTGTCTCATCAGCCACTGACTGGTTTGTCTACTGGTTCCCATGATGGCACAAAGCATGACTCAGTACAATCAACTGAGTTGTACAAGGCTTCTATACCTCCATTTTATTATCTATAGAACCTCCTAATCTGCTCCCTGGCTGATGCACAACACAAGAAATAGCTTCACTCATTCAGCTGCACAAAAACACTCATATAATATACATGACAACACACTAGTTTTAGTTTAGTTTAGAAACTAACTATCACTAGAAACAAGAAACAATGTAAACAAAAGCATGTGACTCACCACTAGATGGTGCAAATTGCTCTCTTGCTACAGCAGCATGTTCTGTTAGCATCCATTAGTCATGAAGCTATGCATCAGGCTTATACGTCTTTGTAGTCAAGAAAGATCTGTGTTATTCTGCTGTGAAGAAACATCTCCCTTCACAGTGTGAGCCGAGGCCTGGTGATGTCATGCTGTGATAGAATTTTAAACTTTTCATATTTATATTGTGGTAAATGTAATATATCTACAAGTGAAAGAGGCAGTAGCACTGGTTTTCTAAAATATCCAAACGTTATTACCAGCAGTAGGGCTGGTGCAAGATGCCAAGACCGTTTGCATTGGACAGATGTATCCTTGTCTGTCTTATATAAATGATGTATTAGTCTGCATCTGTGACAGCTGATCACACAGCAACATATACATATAGAGCATACATACAGAGTGAGCATTACTGCTTATATCTGCAAAGCCAATTTCCTTGAATGGAAGAGCAAGTGGGCTGATATGATACAGCACACGTTCTCATATGGACTAGAATAGTGACACGTAGAGGCATGTCAGAGATAACACTAGTTGTGCCTCTCAAAATGTTTAAATGATCTATTTCATATAATTAATTTAAAACAGACCATTTTCTTTTTAAGAAACAAGAAAGTACATTAACCTGTTTAATTGTAACAATTTTATAAAACATAGCGCAATAACATTATAGATATAATTTAAAGCAGGTCCAAAATATCTTAAAAATAGTGCTGTGCTTTATGTGCTGTTCTACACAAAGTCCTCTGTTATTGAAGAAAGAATCCAGAGTGCTTATTATGTTTCCGCTCTGGGAGTGAAGCAGTTTCAGCTGAGGTCCTGACTCACTCCTGCACTTTGTCTGCTCACAGAGCAGCTAGGCTGTGCCTGCTCCTCCTATTCTGACATGGACCGACGGACGTAGAGGAGGTGTTGGAGGAAGACAGAGATGGCAGCTGTGCTCGTGGATAAAGAGGAACATGGGTTCTGAAGGTCCAGGGCAAAGTGATTGTGCTCAGGCTAGGATGTTGCTCAGAGGGGTCAATCTGACCTCCAGGGGTGATTTTCCTGTGGAGGAATGTCCAGTTCTTCCCTCAACTCTTCAGACAGCGATTGATGAGATGGAGACTTTGACCTTTGTCTTAATGGCTACCTCAATCTGTTCTTTGAGGCAACACCAGCAAGTCCCACAGTGTCTAGCCTCTAGAGCCCCTTTTAGATTCACCAAAAACCCAGTCCACAAACCACCGTCTTTTGCTGTTAGTGACAGCTGATTAGATCGACCTGCAAACGACCTGGCTATTCATCGGATCAGCTGTGAACGGCACGTGATATATGATAGATAGCACACCAGCTGAAAACGGTATATTTTGCATCTTGATAACATGTGAGGTCTCCAGACCAAATTTCAAGCAGAAGGCCATTCGTGCATAATCTAATCCGATCACCCCCTGACGTCGGTCAAGTTCTAGTATGACGTGGTCAGTCAAGGTCTTAGTATGACGTCTGTAATGACGTCAGATATGATGTCAGTTAATTCTCATATATATAGCAAGGGTTCTACGTCACCTCTCTCTCTCTGGCCGATCATAGCAGCAGCTAGCTTCACGGCAGTCCATCTCCCCTGAAGCCGTCCTCCGAAGCGTTGTTTTGCGCTGTTTTGCACCACATCTGCAGACCGAATCAGCACCCCCAAGTCCTCTTTACCCGTGGATAATCCCCGCGGATCTCTCAACGCTCCCCACTCCACTCCTGGTATGTCGGATCCCGAGCCAGAGCAGTCCATGGACAGTGACGACAGCTTAAACAACGATGCCCTGTTCCGGATCAACCACGGAGCGTATTTGCCTTCCGAGACGTCTGACGACACCGGCGAAGCGGCCGTGCCACAGGCTGCCAACGTAGCCACGATGAGAAGGCACGGGGCGCGCCACTGCGACGGGCCGTGCCACAGCTCAGCAGCCGATCCTGCCCTGGGTTTTCAGGCGTCCAGCTGCGTCTGCACCCAGGCTTCTTCTCCAAGCAGGCATCACAGGCCGTTCCATTCCACGTCGCTTGTGGTCAGTTGCACGGCAGGCGCGGATCCCTCTGCTATCACCGGGCAGTTAAGTCTTTACTTAAACCGTAAATAAACGGGAGGTTGCGTGAGTAAAAGATGTCACGTCGCTGCCTGATGACGGTGACGTTATCACCGCACATTGCATATTTCATCCATAATTCTGTCAGCATGTTGTTGAGATCATGTGATATGCCGGTCAAAAATCACGCAATGGGTTATAAAAAAAAAAAAAAAAAAAACACTTGGCTCATGGAGCATGTCTGAGCATCAGTTTGAGTGTTACTTATAACCTTAAGACCGAAGTCAGACGGCCCAGGGAATGTTGACAGATCATCATCTTTTTTCTTAACAGCAACAAAGCTTGAAACGTTTGCATTGAGGCCGTGTTGTTTATTACCACTCTGACAGTAACATCTTCGTTTACATTCACGTTGGCTGTCTTATTTCACGTTTTTTTCCGCATCAAGCTACCCAGTCTTAACTCACCACTTCCTGTTAACGAATTTCAAAGTAAAATGCCTTTGGCCTCAGCCGCCGTGCAAGGAGTGTCCTCCGCCTCCCTCCAGCAAATGGGCCGCCGGTCTTCATCAGCATTCTCCAGCTACATTCCCCCGGAGCGGGCGGCCATACCGGCGGCCCAAAGAACCCTCCTCCCTTAATCGGCGAGCATGGCAACGAACAGTGTCCCGGACTTCCGTGCCAAAAAAAAATAAAAAATAAAATGTCTCGTTGGTGGTGGCTCCCCGAAAAGCATGGCGCCCAGTAAGGCGCAGTAAATCTCCCGGTTCATTTTTGGGGGGAAGAGAGGAAAGAGAGAGAGCCAAGAGAGAGAGTCAGGGTCAGTCAGAAGGCCAAGTTGAGCGGCGCGCGCCAAGTCGGGGGCCAAGGAGGCCAAGCTAAATGGTGAGGTGCCAAGGCTGCCAAGTAGGCCAAGCTGGGAAGCGCCAAGTTAGGTAAAGGCGAGGCGCCAAGGCGGCCAAGTAGGCCAAGCCGGGAAGCGCCAAGTCAAAGCGTGAGGTGCCAAGGCGGCCAAGTAGGCCAAGCCGGGAAGTGCCAAGTTAAATCGTGAGGTGCCAAGGCGGCCAAGTAGGCCAAGCTGGGAAGCGCCAAGTTAAACGTTAATGTACCAAGATCGTAGGCCCGACCGAGTTGGGAAGCGCCAGCCGCAAATAGCTGTAAGTCGCTAAAGGTCGAAGGCCAGAAAAGTACAGTCAAACTTCCGGTGCCCGCAGATCTCAATTAACCTCCGGTAATCGGATCTTCCTTTTGGGGGATCAAGATCGAAGGCCCGACCGAGTTGGGAAGCGCCAGCCGCAAGTAGGGGGATCAAGATCGAAGGCCCGACCGAGTTGGGAAGCGCCAGCCGCAAATAGCTGTAAGTCGCTAAAGGTCGAAGGCCAGAAAAGTACAGTCAAACTTCCGGTGCCCGCAGATCTCAATTAACCTCCGGTAATCGGATCTTCCTTTTGGGGGATCAAGATCGAAGGCCCGACCGAGTTGGGAAGCGCCAGCCGCAAGTAGGGGGATCAAGATCGAAGGCCCGACCGAGTTGGGAAGCGCCAGCCGCAAGTAGCTGTAAGTCGCTAAAAAGGTCGAAGGCCAGAAAAGTACAATCAACTACTAATGTACCAAGATCGAAGGCCCGACCGAGTTGGGAACGCCAGCCGCAAATAGCTGTAAGTCGCTAAAAGGTCGAAGGCCAGAAAAGTACAATCAACTACCGGTGCCCGCAGATCTCAATTAACCTCCGGTAATCAGATCTTCCTTTTGGGGGATCTCCTAGCCTATGCAGATGCCCTCCTCTTGCCTCAAGAGCAGCGCCACTGGCTAATGGAGTCATGCGCCAAAGTATTTGCCATGCATGCCGATTGCTAAATAAAGTTTGTTAAATCCTACCAACTGGCCTCTCATGATTGAAGTGAGGTCTCCAGACCAAATTTCAAGCAGAAGGCCATTCGTGCATAATCTAATCCGATCACCCCCTGACGTCAGTCAAGTTCTAGTATGACGTGGTCAGTCAAGGTCTTAGTATGACGTCTGTAATGACGTCAGATATGACGTCAGTTAATTCTCATATATATAGCAAGGGTTCTACGTCACCTCTCTCTCTCTGGCCGATCATAGCAGCAGCTAGCTTCACGGCAGTCCATCTCCCCTGAAGCCGTCCTCCGAAGCGTTGTTTTGCCCGACCCACCTCCCCAGTCCGCCACCAACGAGTCGTGACTCCTGATCCCCCACGGGGGGGGGGGGGATCTCCCTAGCCTATGCAGATGCCCTCCTCTTGCCTCAAGAGCAGCACCACTGGCTAATGGAGTCATGCGCCAAAGTATTTGCCATGCATGCCGATTGCTAAATAAAGTTTGTTAAATCCTACCAACTGGCCTCTCATGATTGAAATGATTTTTGGCCTTTTACACTCACACAATACATCCTCAATTATGATGCAATAGTTTAAAAAGAGCCAGGGCCCTAATGAAACCAATATCAGTGATGCTGGGGACGTACGTGTCCCCGTCACTTCTTCAAATGGCAGATTTTGTCCCCATCATTTTTTTTAAAGCATAATTTGTTAAAAATGTTCTGAAAAAATTGCGTGCACCAAGAAATGTTAACTAACAAATAAGAATGCATTTATGTTTTATTTGCACAATAAGAAAACATACAAAGCAATGAAAATGTAGAAAGAATTATTGTCCAAAAAAGAGTAGTGTTATTCCTTCAGTTGTTTGTACTTTGTCATATTTTGGGGCAGTGATATTGGATATTGTTATTGCTGTGCTGACTGACATGGTGCTTAGATGTGATATTGGCATTGTTGACATGGTTTTGCAGCTGTGGATGTGATGCTTATGGATGACCGTACTTGTGCGGTCGAAATTTGTATGTTGTGCATTGTATGCTGAGCCTATTTTCATATTGTCCACTCTGTAGTAGACATTACATTACCGTAAATTCCGGACTATAAGCCGCGGCTTTTTTCCCGTTTTTTGGCCTTTTTTCGCCCCTGCGGCTTATATAACGGTGCGGCTTATCTATGGATTTTTTCCCCAAAAAAAAAAGATATCTCTCTTTTTTAGCACTCTTTCTAACTATAAATCCACTTCTGTTTTAATTTCCTCTCTTGCCCTCTTTTAACAACATAACATAACATAACATAACACAACACAGGTAAGCAGAAAGAAAAAGACGAAGCAATCACCGCCATGAATGAGGAAATGACTCACCTGCTGGAGGCTGGAGATACACGGCTTGGGCTAAACTTTTACTCCGTGAAACACTATCGATTAAGTCCGACATCGCTCAGAGGTTTGAGCAGCTTGAAAACAAGTTTGAAAACGTGCAGAAGTCCATCCACTCACTCACTAAAGAAAATAATGCAACCGTGAACAGAGTTTCTAATGCGGAAAAGCGCATCAGCGCACTGGAGGACAAAAACAACACAGAGTCCGAAAGTGGATAAAATGCAAAAACATCGAAACGCTGCACACGCAGGTTGATGACTTAATCAGCAGGAGTAAAAGAAATAACATTCGCCTGATCAATGTAAAAGAGGGAGCTGAGATTGGTGACATGGACGCTTTCGTGGCAAAATCCTGTGTTACATCCTGGACCTGAAGGAAGGCGAGAAACCACCAGAGGTGGACAGGGCACACCGGGCGCCTCGGCCACGTCCAGACCCCGGCCTGCCACCGAGGGCCATCTTCATCTGCCTACTCCGCTGGCCCGACCGTCAACTCATCCTCCAGGCTGCGGGGAAGAAGCCCCTCACCTGGGAGGGTACGCGCTTTTTCGTCCGGCAGGACCTCTCCGCGTTGGTGCAACAGAAACGCGCAACATACAACAGCATCATCGAAAAGGTTAAAGTCAATGGATATCGCTTTGGCGTACTGTACCCAGCGAGACTCGTCATAACCATTGATGGACAGCGGCGGAACAAGAGCTCAAAGTGAAACTGCCGAATATCTTTTGAGTTGGACTGGTCAATAGTACTGTGAGTAACTAAAATAAAAAAATAAAAAACGGAATTCTCTCTTCTTTAGCACTCTTTCTAACTATAAATCCACTTCTGTTTTAATTTCCTCTCTTGCCCTCTTTTCACCACACCGCGGACACTGTGTGCACTGTAAAAAAAACAAAAAATACCATTAAAACACCCGCGGCTTATAGTCCGGTGCGGCTTATATAAGAAAAAAATAGTCAACTTTGAAGGTGCGGCTTATACACCGGTGCGCCTTATAGTCCGGAATTTACGGTACATTACATTACATTACATTACATTACATTACATCATTTGGCAGACGCTTTTATCCAAAGCGACTTACAATAACACATTTTTGTCAGCAATAGAGCAATCAACTATGCAACACAGTCTATGA
Source organism: Poromitra crassiceps (assembly GCF_964638095.1). Lineage (NCBI taxonomy): Eukaryota > Metazoa > Chordata > Actinopteri > Beryciformes > Melamphaidae > Poromitra > Poromitra crassiceps. Next base: position 8,145,750 of record NC_139650.1, read on the forward strand.
CACCTAAAGAAGTTAGTTCAAGAAGGGCCCAGATGGAGCCTGAAAAGGTGAGTCTTTAGTCTTTTCCGAAAGATGGGCAGTGATTCGGCCGTCGTGACCGAAGCTGGAAGCTCGTTCCACCGTTGAGGTGCCAGGGACGAGAAGAGTCGCGAACGGGATGAGCGGGATGAGCGAACGGGATGAGCGACTTTTTTAGTAGCCTATAGACATGCCCATTAATTTTTTTGTTTTTGTTTTTCACCCATATCATGCCTAAAATGGCATAATATGTGATTTTAGCAGAGTGGGATTTTAGACTGGACTTGGAGACAACAGTTCTAGTCTCCAATCTGAAATAAAACTGCTTGTGCTGCACAAGCAGAGGTGTGAGTTTCATGTCACACTTTGTTGTTGACTCATTCTAGGTGACAACTCAAACTCCCACGATGCTGTTTGACCTTGATATGTAGAAGACTATTAAAAATGCTTTTTTCATCTGAGCCCTTATGCTAGAGTGTCAACACACATAAAAAACACATAAAAAACACTTGAATAAAAAAATCACCACAATGCAGGAAATGAAGTGTTGGGCTGCATTTCACAATAAAGATATCAGTGACATTCTTAGGGGGGAAGTACGTGTAGTAGGTTTGTACGTGATAATCCCTTATTTTTAAATGTTGGTTGTACTATTTCGTTGTATCCACTCAGTGGCACAGCCAGGGTCGGACTGGCCTTAGGGAGCATAGGGAGTTTGACTGGTGGCCTGGCCTGCTAAATGGCCTGCAGGTGCATAAAGAAACACCACAATGCAGGAAATGAAGTGTTTAACCCTCAAAATTTGCCTAGGCTCCTCCCATCTTTATGCCTCCCCCCCGATGTTCAAATGAAGCCTACAAGTGCCTGCATCATCCTGTGCCCCCCCCCCCCCCCCTCCTCCATTATCATTGTGTAATTTGCACCCTGGTAGCTGTGCACAACAATTCACCAGAATGCAGGAAGTGTCTTTATAACTCAGACCCCCAGACCTGCTTATTAAAAAGTGCCCTGACTGCCTGACTGGGGATATATTTCACTCTATATTTCCTGGCCTGAACGATTCTCCCAGTCCACCCCTGAGCACAGCACAATACTTCTGTCATCTTTCACCACATTGAAAGGCTCACACCATCAAACCGCTCCTGCAGGGGAAATGCTTCTGCAGTTGTGGGTGTCGGCTCGACGCAGCCGAAATTCAACTGGTTAAAAACATGAGCAGTTTGAGCTTCCGTTTGTTTGTTCTTCTTTTGATGCAAACCTTTCTCAAAGCGATATAATAATCTTCCCTGTGTGCATAGTTCTATTGCTTATCCTCATCTCAAATTATATGAATAACAATAAAATACCAACTTTTGGCTGTTAGAAAACACTGCAACATTATTTCATTAAGTTAATTTCCAAATAGTCTTCTTTCCCTACATTTTGATTTGTGGACGCATTCATAGTTTTCCTACAGTATTCCTGTGGAAAGAGTGAGGTCAGGTGTGTGTTAGGAGGCAGAGAGAAACAAGGACCGCCCTCCTCCTCCTTGTATATGCGTCTACGCCGCAGATTCTCCTAGTGGCCCGGGGCCCCCAAATCTGCAGGGGTCCCCTAAGAAATGTATTTTAAGCACCTGGATGAGAAAAGCAATACCTCCTCTGGATTGAAAAAAGAGCCTTGCTCTAGAATAGGCTTTTCTGCACACGTTATAGCTTTTTCATATTTACATAAAAGCATGACTTTACTCCACTCTCTTATAAAAATGACTAAAATGTATTTTCCCTGCCACCTGTTGTGCAGCAGAAATTCATACGCGGCATTCCTGTCGAGCAAATGAGTCCCTGCATGGAACCAGTGAATAATAAAGAAATTATGAGTTATGACAGTTACAGTCAACCAACTATATGCACAGGCTGATCTTTTCCATGATTGGAAACTCTTGTGTGAGACAACAAAGTCTTTTGTGGGATATTGGATCAAATATTAGTAAGAATAGATTGTGACAAAAAAAATCAATTGAACTATTGCTATGTGGGGAAATGATGTGTTAAGGGAGGCTTATGCTTTGTGGAAGTTGCAACAAACAATGCACAAAACTATCTATTGATTCTATAGAGAGCCAAAGTGGAACGTCACTTCCTGCTTCAGCACTGTACCAAAGATTTTCATCCGCCATTTATTTTCCCATAGACATTTCGTAAAATGCTTATAAAAATAGTTTTACTTGTTCAAACCAAACGGTTAAGATATATTTAGGAACAGGAGAGACCACATAACATTTCACCCGGACAAAAATGTAAAAAACTTCAGATTTAAAGAAAATATTTTTTCGATGTTTGATGGTGTGAGTGAAATGTTTTATGGTCTCTCCCGATTCTAAATATATCTGAACCGTTTGATTTGACCAAATACAACTATTTTTATAAGCATTTTACGAAATGTCTATGGGAAAATAAATGGTGGATGAAAATCTCTGGTACAGTGCTGAAGCAGGAAGTGACGTTCACTTTGCCTCTCTATACAGTATAGAGCCCACATATGAGGACAAACAAAAATCAGAAGTGTCAGCAACAATATAGGCTTTGGTTGATGCCTAACTGGAAAAGAGAAGCAAATTAAACTCATTCAAATATATGTATGTAATGTATTGTAGATAGAGATATGAATGTAGTATATTTGACTCTGTATGCTCAATAGATACACAGCAGCTTATAGGACAGGAGGTGTGTTCAGAATGAGGAGGAGCAGCAGTTAGCCCTGCAGTAAGAGTGACTAGAGAGGGAGGTAGTGTTCACTCTCACATTGAAGCAGACATGGCTTTGACCTGTATCCCTCTGCTTCTCCTCTGTGGATTCATTGGTAAGTGAGCAAAGTCTTCATGACAACGCTCTTAGTTTAGCTTGAATAACTGTTACCTGTGATGATGATGATGATGATGATGATGATGATATGAATGTTGTATAGTAGTGACATGATATTCTGGAGTAATGAACTAGGATTCACATATTTAAAGTGACAACCACCTCTAATATTATAAGATTAACTGTTCTTTCCTCATTATGTTTGAATGAATGTACAGTCTACAGCAGGGATACTCAACTTGCTTTGCCCAGGGGCCCCTTTTTGCAAAATGACAGGCGAGGCGGCCAGTGGCCAGTGAATAAACAAACATTATAAATATATTTTTTTATATAACGGATTGTAGGTTTTGGGGGTGCCAGCCGGAGTTTAGTCTGACACATATACGATTTTTACACGCTGCCATGAACCCAGACAGCATCAATCTGAACCAAATAATCAAAGCAATAATCAGAGTGACAACGCAAACACAGACAAGTTCAATATCAGTGTATTGGAGCTACAATGAAAACCATTAACAAAAGAAAAATGTCCTTTGCAGGCAAGTCCAAATAGGCTAATCCAGTGATTCCCAACCAGGGGTGCGTGTACCCCTATAGGGTACTTGAGCAGCTTGCAGGGGGTACTTTTAAAGATTGAGGATTATAATTAATTTCTAAAATAGAAAAATATTCCAAGTCATTTTATAAGACCATTGCTATGCAAGCTGCAACTAGTTCCCCCCTGACAGGTGTGAACTGTTACACTCTGTGAAGAGGTCACGCAAACTAGCTACTAGCAAACATGAATAAACGTCCAGTTGATGTCACTATGTATTCAGGTTTAGGGACCAAAGGAAAAAAGAGCCCAAAGACCAAACAGCGGCAGTTCAGTGAAACATATATTTTGCATGGATTTATTTACGTATACGTGTGTGGATCCACTGCAACCAAGGTTTTCTTTGTGGCGCAAAGAACACGTATGAGTGAGGGGTACTTTTGGCATGGCAAACAGCTAAAGGGGTACATCAGACAAAAAACTTTGGGAACCACTGGGCTAATCAACCAAACTAGATGTTATTCAACAATCAATAACAATAAACAAGTTTGAAATTAATTGTATTCACTTTAATTCAGTTCTCAAGTCTGTTCAGAGTAAATCTCTCCAAAAAGCAGTGTAACCAAACGTCTCTACTTTGTGCACACAGGATAGCTAATTAGTTAAGTAGCGTACATATTGTCCCTGGGTGTTGAGGAGGCTGCGATATCTGACAATTTAGCTGGAGCTGCTCACTCTAAATAGATTTAGCATTGGTTTTCATTGTGAATTAGAATGGTTGAGGGGCACTCTGTACTCTACCGTATCACAGGCTGCATCTGGCCCCTGGGTCCTAAGCTGAGTATCACTGGGCTCTAGTTTCTATGTTTCTGATTGTGATATAGTTGTGAGATCTACATGAAGCCAAATAAAGGGATTATATTGTAAACTATGTACCTCATGTTGTTGTTGTTGTTGTTGTTGCAGGAATTCACAGCATAACTACAGTGAGCAAAGTGTCAGTGAAGACAGGAGGCAACATCACTATTCCTTGTCCCTATCATGTAAAGTACATAAACCGTGTGAAGTACTTGTGTAAAGGGTATCATTGGGCCAGCTGCAGTACTGTGGTAAAAACAACCCAACGTACTTCAGGAAAGTTTTCTATCTCTGATGACACCAAGCAAAGAATCTTCACTGTGACCATTAATCACCTGGTGGTAGAGGACACCTCTTATTACTGGTGTGCCGTGGAAATTAATGATGGGGGAGATGATGGACAGTATTTTCACCTGTCAGTCTCCAGTAAGATCAAGTTATTCATTTCAGAACATGTGAAACCCTTTCTGTGAGATTATAACACCTTTGTGTGTGTGTGTGTGTGTGTGTGTGTGTGTGTGTGTGTGTGTGTGTGTGTGTGTGTGTGTGTGTGTGTGTGTGTGTGTGTGTGTGTGTGTGTGCGTGCGTGCGTGTGTGTGTGGGGGGGGGGGGGGGGGGCTAGGGGCTGTCTAATTTTGCTGCAGAGACAAATTATGACTAGTGATACCATTATACTGATCCTGTGTGTGTGTGTGTGTGTGTGTGTGTGTGTGTGTGTGTGTGTGTGTGTGTGTGTGTGTGTGTGCGTGTGTGCGTGTGTGTGTGTGTGTGTGTGTGTGCGCACGCGCGCGTGTGTTTGTCACCTGCTGGCTCCTGTGTGTAGTGCTGTCACGAATTGGCTATAATTGGGATAATGACCTAATTATTTTCATTTGTTGAATGGCAAGATTGAATGTAAATGGAATGTTTTTAAGATATTTGAATGTATGCAACATGCTGTTCTATATTTGATATTTCATTATCATCATTTTGCCAGTGTAGTGTATTACATACAATGTTCTATTGATTGTTGCTTGTTCTCCCTCAAGGTATGTCTAGACTCAATGTGGACCAGCAGCACATATCAGGATTTAATAGAGGAGATATAATGATCAGAGGTCACCATAGTAATAGTATCACTGGACAAATGAAGTGGTGTAGACTGGGATGGTCCTGTGTGGAGAGACAGTCTGGATCAATCGATGGAACACAAGTGACAATCTTCAGTTCCTCAAGTCTGTTCAATGTGACTATGAGTGGACTGAAGGTTGACAGCAGTGGTTGGTATTGGTGTGCTAAAGGAGACCTACAGATGCCAGTTCATGTCACTGTTCATGAACGACCCTCAACAACTACTATGAGCCCCACCACAAGTACAAGCTCCACCACAACAAGTAAGAATCAAACCTTCTTTCTCATCTTTCATATTGTCACATATGACTGTAGGCCTCTGTAGTCATAAGATAACAGCTGTCTGTCTGTTTCTCTCTCTGTCTTTGTCTGTCTGTGTCTGTCTGTCTGTCTGGCTGCCTGTCTGTCTGTAGATCAGGGCTCGGCCATGTCTGTAGAACAGGGCTCAGTCGTGGTCTGGGTGCTGGTCTGCGGCTCTCTGCTGCTGTTCTGCTTCCTCCTCATCTTCATCGTCATTCTCCTGCGGAAGAGGAGGAGTCACTTGAGGCAGGCCCGTGGAGGTACTGCAGCCAACAAACAACAGCCTGACCTCTGACACACTCTGACACGTTTCCACTAAAGTACAACCTGTCTGTTACAGTAGATTATAATTTTACGTAACATTTCAGATCCATCTGAGAATATCTATGTTTCAATGCGCGGTGACAACAGGAAAGAGGTGAAGAAGACAATGGAAGGAGGGGAGGAGGAAACAGAAGATCCTTATGGTACGCACGCACACACACACACACACACACACACACACACACACACACACACACACACACACACACTTAGCTTGTTTATGGCAGTCCATCGTTATCGATGATGACCTCATATCGTCCCAGAGGTGTAGAGGTGTTTAGTGCTTGGTGAGCTCATGCCACCTCATGTGGCTGTTTCTACCTACAGTTGTTTCTCATTTCGTTTGGCCACTTCACTGTCGTACTGCTGCACTGTCGTACTGCTGCACTGTCTTACTGCTGCACTGTCGTACTGCTGCACTGTCGTACTGCTGCACTGTCGTACTGCTGCACTGCTGCACTGTCGTACTGCTGCACTGCTGCACTGTCGTACTGCTGCACTGCTGCACTGTCGTACTGCTGCACTGCTGCACTGTCGTACTGCTGCACTGCTGCACTGTCGTACTGCTGCACTGTCGTACTGCTGCACTGCTGTACTGCTGCACTGTTGTACTGCTGCACTGTTGTACTGCTGCACTGTCGTACTGCTGCACTGCTGTACTGCTGCACTGTTGTACTGCTGCACTGTTGTACTGCTGCACTGTCGTACTGCTGCACTGTCGTACTGCTGCACGTTGAAGGGGTCAGACTGTTGTCCACAGGCTTGCGGACCATCATGAAATTGCTAGAGAGTGGAGAGGAATTTGGATGGGACCCCAAATCGACTGAGTACCTCCCACAGTAGCTGGGGACTGCCCCCTAGTCCGACACCTCACGAGACCGACACCTCATGGTTTTGGGTTAGGGTCTGGGGGAGGTTAGGTTTAGGCGTGGGGGTGGGAGAGGTTAGGTTTTGGGTTCGTGGGGGTGGGAGAGGTTAGGTTTTGGGTTAGGGTCTGGGGGAGGTTAGGTTTAGGCATGGGGGTGGGAGAGGTTAGGTTTTGGGTTAGGGTCTGGGGGAGGTTAGGTTTAGGGTTAGTGAAAAACGGGGAATATAGAACCCGGGGAACATAGACATGATCCCCTGTCCAATGCCTCTTTTTTCGGATTTGTGAGGTGTCGGACTCGTGAGGTATCGGACTAGTGCCATGGCACCCAGTAGCTTTCAGTTGACTGTGTCGAATGCCTTTGACACAGCAATGAAAGCCATGTACAGGTCTTTGCTTTGTGTTCTCTGGACTTCTCCTGAATTTGTCTGGCATCATCTCTGTGCTACTGCGGTCCATCTGAAACCCGCATTGGGTTTCTGGCAAGATGTTTTCTGCCACGTGTGTTAGCCAGGCAGAAAAACAGAATTTGTGTCAGGATTTTGCCTGCAACTGACAGGAGTGAGATGCCTCTGTTGTCACAGGAAGACTTGTCGTCTTTCTTGTGGTAGATTGTGATGATGGTGGGTCTTTCCAGTCTTGTGGGACAGCCTGTGATGTCCAGAAGGCTCCATACATTCACCAGGGACGGAGTCTGAGCCTAACCTTTGCTATATATCTTTTTGACCTTTTTTTTGGAAGGGAAGCTGGGGAGTTCTTCCAGGATTGATGGTCCGTGGGGTTGCTCTGATTTAGGATGATGCTGAAGTGTTCTGCCCACTACTGGTGTGATATTTCTTCTCTGAGGACCATAGATGGTCTAGATGTCATGGTAGAAATGCATACGTGTTGTTGGAGTACGTTTCCACTAAAGTACAACCTGTCTGTTACAATAGATTATAATTTTACGTAACATTTCAGATCCATCGGAGAATATCTATCTTTCAATGCGCGGTGACAACAGGAAAGAGGTGAAGAAGACAATGGAAGGAGAGGAGGAAACAGAAGATCCTTATGGTACACACACACACACACACACACACACACACACACACACACACACACACACTTAGCTTATATGGCAGTCCATCGTTATCGATGATGACCTCATATCGTCCCAGAGGTGTAGAGGTGTTTAGCGCTTGGTGAGCTCATGCCACCTCATGTGGCTGTTTCTACCTACAGTTGTTTCTCATTTCGTTTGGCCACTTCACTGTCGTACTGCTGCACTGTCGTACTGCTGCACTGTCGTACTGCTGCACTGTCGTACTGCTGCACTGCTGCACTGTCGTACTGCTGCACTGTTGTGGCAGAGTTTTTTCCCTCTAAAGAACAAAGAAAACATTTAAATAAGAAAAGCCCCCACACAAGAGACACCCAGCGATAAGGTGGCCAAACTAAATGAGTAACATCTGTATTCGCCATGCAAACACTTTTCCACATGTGTGGCAGGTGTGTGTCCAGTTTAAAGTGGCAGCTATCTATCACATTGAGGAGGGGAGTGGGCAGTCAGAGTGCAGGTATTGACGTTTTTCACAGCAGCCATGGTGGGTCTACAAGGCAGGGAGTAACACAGGTGCAAGCAAAACATTAATGAGGGTTTCCAACTTCAAATCCATGTAGGTGTCCCGGTGCCCGGGGCCCTCGTTAATGTTTTGGTTACACCTGTGTTACTTCCTGCCTTTTTCTTCTTCTTTTTTTTACACAAAATGGCTGCTGTGAAAAAGGCGAACGGGCAGACTGAAGCTCACAGGATAATAGGGGCTAAGACACATCTTTGTTTCACTCCTACTTTGACGTTGAAGGGGTCAGACTGTTGTCCACAGGCTTGCAGACCATCATGAAATTGCTAGAGAGTGGAGAGGAATTTGGATGGGACCCCAAATCGACTGAGTACCTCCCACAGTAGCTTTCAGTTGACTGTGTCGAATGCCTTTGACACAGCAATGAAAGCCATGTACAGGTCTTGCTTTGTGTTCTCTGGACTTCTCCTGAATTTGTCTGGCATCATCTCTGTGCTACTGCATCTGAAACCCGCATAGCTGGCAAGATGTTTTCTGCCACGTGTGTTAGCCAGGCAGAAAAACAGAATTTGTGTCAGGATTTTGCCTGCAACTGACAGGAGTGAGATGTTGTCACAGGAAGACTTGTCGTCTTTCTTGTGGTAGATTGTGATGATGGTGGGTCTTTTCAGTCTTGTGGGACAGTCTGTGATGTCCAGAAGGCTCCATACTTTCAGCAGGGACGGAGCCTGAGCCTAACCTTTGCTATATATCTTTTTGACCTTTTTTTTTGGAAGGGAAGCTGGGGAGTTCTTCCAGGATTGATGGTCCGTGGTGGGGTTGCTCTGATTTAGGATGATGCTGAAGTGTTCTGCCCACTACTGGTGTGATATTTCTTCTCTGAGGACCATAGATGGTCTAGATGTCATGGTAGAAACGCAGGCGTGTTGTTGGAGTATGTGAGAGATTGAATTTCAGTCATTTTCTATCTTGTAGAGCTCTTTGTGTCTGGCTTGATGGTGGACAGTTGGTTTCTGAGGGTAGGAGATTGAGGGTTGGCTATACTGTAGCTCACACACACACACGCACACACGCACACACACACACACACACACACACACACACACACACACACACACACACACACACACACACACACACACACACACACACACACACTCTAACATGTTGTGCTCTCTCTTAGTGATCTGTGCTCCTGGCATTTCCACAGCACCACCAATCACAAGACAGACATCAGTGGACATGGACGGCATCTACGTGTGACCAATCAGATCTCACCTCTGACCTCAGGTGGTCGGGTTCAGCTCATAATAATAACAACAGCAGCAACAACAATAATAACAACAGCAACAACAATAATAACAACAACGGCAATAATAACAACAGGAATAACAACCAATAATAATAACAACAATACTAATAATATAATAATAATAATGGTAATAATAATAATAATAATAATAATAATAATAATAATAATAATAATAATAATAATAATAATAATGGTGGTGGTGATGATGATGATGATGATGATGATGATATAATATAATACTATAACAGTACTTGGGTGGAAAAAACGAAAGGGCTTCTTTATGAAAAATGTAAATAGTTGTTTTGTTCTCTGTTTGTTTTGAATACATTTGTGTGAGATTCAATTTCCGCTTAGTTTTTTCTTTTATCTTTATGGTCATATAAGAATTTATATATTCATGTAACATCATTGCAGCATACATGTAATGATAGCTCTGGTTGTCCTGAAAACTATGGAGATCACTTGATGGTGCATTACAGGGTTGAGGTTATACAAGCAGCATTATTACACAAGGAGACAGACAGACCAAAAATAGGACAAAACCATGCTTAGACCCCAGAGGGTTAATATCACTTTTTCTTTGCACAACTCTGTTCCAATAGCTGCAATACACATATTCTGCATACTGTATGTATATATTGTATAATCCTGTATGTGTATGTACATGCTCCCTATATCTTATACAAGGTTCACAATTTGCTTTGAAATGTGCTTCATTTAGCATTAGCATTTATAGGTATACCTGGTTTATATGTAACCAAAATCACCATGACATTTATGTAAAAAATCACCCCCATGGCTTTACCAATTTCTGTAATGATTTGATGTTGTACTGCTCATTAACTCATTGACTATAATTACTTTACTATTTTGCAACCACAAATGAAAGGATTGTCCCCCCCCCCCCTTTGACTGAACTGTAATATTTTAATCATTGTTGGGTGAAGTACTGTACAATGTATTTATGTACAGATCCAGTTTGTATATCATGGTGTACATAAATAAAAGTTTTATTATCTACCTTGGCTGTTGCAATTGATTATTTAATTTTGATGTCAGTGACTAAATTAGAGTTATTCTTTGCTGTAACTGTCTCATCAGCCACTGACTGGTTTGTCTACTGGTTCCCATGATGGCACAAAGCATGACTAAGTACAATCAACTGAGTTGTACAAGGCTTCTATATCTCCATTTTATTATCTATAGAACCTCCTAATCTGCTCCCTGGCTGATGCACGACACAAGAAATAGCTTCACTCATTCAGCTGCACAGAAACACTCATATAATATACATGACAACACACTAGAAACAACAATGTAGAAACAATGTAAAGAAAAGTATGTGACTCACCCCTAGATGGTGCAAATCGCTCTCTCCTGTGTCATTCTGCTGTGAAGAAACATCTCCCTTCACAGTGTGAGCCGAGGCCTGCTGATGTCATGCTGTGATAGAATTTTAAAATGTTCATATTTATATTGTGGTAAATTTTATATATCTACAAGTGAAAGAGGCAGTAGCCTCTGGGCTACTGGGCTGATATGATATGCAACTGGGCTTATATGATACAGCACACGTTCTCATATGGACTAGAATAGTGACATAGAGGCATGACAGAGATAACACTAGTTGTGTCTCTCAAAAGGTTTAAATTATCTATTTCATATAATTAATTTAAAACAAACCATTTTCTTTTTAAGAAACAAGAAAATGCATTAACCTGTTTAATTGTAACAATTTTATAAAACATAGCGCAATAACATTATAGATATAATTTAAAGCAGGTCCAAAATATCTTAAAAATAGTGCTGTGCTTTATGTGCTGTTCTACACAAAGTCCTCTGTTATTGAAGAAAGAATCCAGAGTGCTTATTATGTTTCTGCCCTGGGAGTGAGGCAGTTTCAGCTGAGGTCCTGACTCACTCCTGCACTTTGTCTGCCCACAGAGCAGCTAGGCTGTGCCTGCTCCTTCTATTCTGACATGGACCGACAGACGTAGAGGAGGTGTTGGAGGAAGACAGAGATGGCAGCTGTGCTCGTGGATAAAGAGGAAAATGGGTTCTGAAGGTCCAGGGCAAAGTGATTGTGCTCAGGCTATGATGTTGCTCAGAGGGGTCAGGAGGAGGCTGGGGCAGAGGAGAGGACAATCTGACCTCCAGGGGTGATTTTCCTCTGGAGGAATGTCCAGTTCTTCCCTCAACTCTTCAGACAGCGATTGATGAGATGGAGACTTTGACCTTTGTCTTAATGGCTACCTCAATCTGTTCTTTGAGGCAACACCAGCAAGTCCCACAGTGTCTAGTACTGTGTTGCCTCTAGAGCCCCTTTTAGATTCACCAAAAACCCAGTCCACAAACCACCGTCTTTTTCTGTTAGTGACAGCTGATTAGATGGATCTGCAAACGACCTGGCTATTCATCGGATCAGCTGTGATCGGCACGTGATATATGATAAATAGCACACCAGCTGAAAACGGTATATTTTGCATCTTGATAACATATCATTTTTGGCATTTTACACTCACACAAGACATCCTCAATTATGATGCAATAGTTTAAAAAGATCCAGGGCCCTAATGAAACCAATATCAGTGATGCTGGGGACGTACGTGTCCCCGTCACTTCTTCAAATGGCAGATTTCGTCCCTATCATTTCTTTTAAAGCATAATTTGTCAAAAATGTTCTGAAAAAATTGCTTGCACCAAGAAATGTTAACTAACAAATAGGAATGCATTTATAATGTTTTATTTGCACAATAAGAAAACATACAATGCAATGAAAATGTAGAAAGAATTATTGTCCAAAAATGAGTAGTGTCATTCCTTCAGTTGTTTGTACTTGGTCATATTTTGGGGCAGTGATATTGGATATTGTTATTGCTGTGCTGACTGACATGGTGCTTAGATGTGATATTGGTATTGTTTGTTTGACATGGTTTTGCAGCTGTGGATGTGATGCTTATGGATGACCGTACTTGTGCAGTCGACATTGTATGTTGTGCATTGAATGCTGAGCCTATTTTCATATTGTCCACTCTGTAGTAGCCTAATAGGCATGCCCTTTATTTTTTTTTATTTTTTTTTCCATATTATGCCTAAAATTGCATAATATGTGATTTTAGCAGAGTGGGATTTTAGATGAGACTGGGAGACAACAGTTCTAGTCTCCAATCTGAAATAAAACTGCTTGTGCTGCACAGGCAGAGGTGTGAGTTTCATGTCACACTTTGCACACTAGCGTTAAAAGGCCCCAGCCAGTAGAGAGCACAGTGTTGACTCATTCTAGGTGACAACTCAAACTCCCACGATGCTGTTTTACCTTGATATGTAGAAGACTATTACAATGCTTATGCAAGCCTTGGGTACTCTTGGGCTGCATTTCACAATAAAGATATCAGTGACATAGGGGGGAAGTCCTGTTATAGGTTTGTACGTGATAATTCCTTATTTTTAAATGTTGGTGGTATTATTTCGTTGTATCCACTCAGTGGCACAGCCAGGGTCGGACTGGCCTTAGGGAGCATAGGGAGTTTGACCGGTGGCCTGGCCTGCTAAATGGCCTGCAGGTGCATAAAGAAACACCACAATGCAGGAAATGAAGTGTTTAACCCTCAGAATTTGCCTAGGCTCCTCCCATCTTTATGTACCGCCCCCCCCCCCCCCCCCCCCCCCCCCCCATGTTCAAATGAAGCCTACAAGTGTCTGCATCATCCTGTGCCCCCCCTCCTCCATTATCATTGTGTAATTTGCACTCTGGTAACAATTCACCAGAATGCAGGAAGTGTCTTTATAACTCAGACCTCCAGACCCGCTTATTAAAAAGTGCCCTGACTGCCTGACTGGGGCTATATTTCGCTCTATATTTCCTGGCCTGAACGATTCTCCCAGTCCACCCCTGAGCACAGCACAATACTTCTGTCATCTTTCACCACGTTGAAAGTGTCACACCATCAAACCGCTCATGCAGGGGAAATGCTTCTGCAGTTGTGGTTGTCGGCTCGTCGCAGCCGACATTCAACTGGTTAAAAACATGAGCAGTTTGAGCTTCCGTTTGTTTGTTCTTCTTTTGATGCAAACCTTTCTCAAAGCGATATAATAATCTTCCCTGTGTGCGTAGTTCTATTGCTTATCCTCATCTCAAATTATATGAATAACAATAAAATACCAACTTTTGGCTGTTAGAAAACACTGCAACATTATTTCATTAAGTTAATTTCCAAAGAGTCTTCTTTCCCTACATTCTAATTTGTGGACCCATTCTAGTTTTCCTACAGCATTCCTGTGGAAAGAGTGAGGTCAGGTGTGTGTTAGGAGGCAGAGAGAAACAAGGACCGCCCTCCTCCTCCATGTATATGCCTCTATGCAGCGGATTCTCCTAGTAGCCTGGGGCCCCCAAATCTGCAGGGGTCCCCTATAGGCCTACATGATAAGAAATGTATTTTAAGCACCTGGACGAGAAAATCAATCCCTCCTTTGGATTGAAAAAAGAGCCTTGCTCTAGAATAGGCTTTTCTGCACCTTATAGCTTTTTCATATTTACATAAAAGCATGACTTTACTCCACTCTCTTATAAAAATGTCTAAAATGTATTTTCCCTGCCACCTGTTGTGCAGCAGAAATTCATACGTAGCATTCCTGTCGAGCAAAGGAGTCCCTGCATGGAACCAGTGAATAATAAAGAAATTATGAGTTATGACAGTTACAGTCAACCAACTATATCCAAAGGCTGGATCTTTTCCATGATTGGGATATTGGGATACTTTTGTGGGATATTGGATCAAAACATTAGTAAGAATAGATAGTGAAAAAAAAATCTATTCAACTATTTCTATTTGGGAAAATGATGTGTTGGGATATTTGGGATACTTTTGTGGGATATTGGATCAAAACATTAGTAAGAATAGATAGTGAAAAAAAAATCTATTCAACTATTTCTATTTGGGAAAATGATGTGTTAAGAGAGGCTTACGCTTTGTGGAAGTTGCAACAAACAATGCACAAAACTATCTATTGATTCTATAGAGAGCCAAAGTGGAACGTCACTTCCTGCTTCAGCACTGTACCAAACATTTTCATCCGCCATTTATTTTCCCATAGACATTTCATAAAATGCTTATAAGAATTGTTTTACTTGTTCAAACCAAACGGTTCAGATATATTTAGAAACAGGAGAGACCACATAACATTTCACTCGGACCAAAACGTAAAAAAACTTCGGATTAAAAGAAAATATTTTTTCGATGTTGTTTTTTTAAGTTTTGGTCTCAGTGAAATGTTGTATGGTCTCTCCCGATTCTAAATATATCTGAACCGTTTGGTTTGACCAAGTACAACTATTTTTTGAGCATTTTACGAAATGTCTATGGGAAAATAAATGGTGGATGAAAATCTCTGGTACAGTGCTGAAGCAGGAAGTGACGTTCACTTTGCCTCTCTATACAGTATATAGCCCACATATGAGGACAAACACAAATCAGAAGTGTCAGCAACAATATAGGCTTTGATTGATGCCTAACTGGAAAAGGGAAGCAAATTAAACTCATTCAAATATATATATGCAATGTAGAGAAGAAAATGGGGAAAGAGGGCTACGGCGTTCTGTCGAGTGTAGGCTTTCTCAGAAGGTACTCATTGGATCCATAGGGTTGAAGATTCAGTAGAAAGAACAAAGGAAGTCCAAGGCAACTCTTCAAGAATATTTTAAAAAGCCTTTAATAAAATATGGCTTCCACCGACATGTTTCGGCCAAACTGGCCTTTCTCAAGGTGATCACCTTGAGAAAGGCCAGTTTGGCCGAAACATGTCGGTGGAAGCCATATTTTATTAAAGGCTTTTTAAAATATTCTTGAAGAGTTGCCTTGGACTTCCTTTGTTCTTCATATATATGCAATGTATTGTAGATAGAGATATGAATGCAGTATATTTGACTCTGTATGCTCAATAGATACACAGCAGCTTATAGGACAGGAGGTGTGTTCAGAATGAGGAGGAGCAGCAGTTAGCCCTGCAGTAAGAGTGACTAGAGAGGGAGGTAGTGTTCACTCTCACATTGAAGCAGTAAGAGTGACTAGAGAGGGAGGTAGTGTTCACTCTCACATTGAAGCAGTAAGAGTGACTAGAGAGGGAGGTAGTGTTCACTCTCACATTGAAGCAGTAAGAGTGACTAGAGAGGGAGGTAGTGTTCACTCTCACATTGAAGCAGACATGGCTTTGACCTGTATCCCTCTGCTTCTCCTCTGTGGACTCATTGGTAAGTGAGCAAAGTCTTCATGAGAACAGTCTCAGTTTAGCTTGAATAACTGTTACCTGTGGTGATGATGATGATGATGATGATGATGATGATGATGATGATGATGATGATGATGATGATGATGATGATGATGATGATGATGATATGAATGTTGTATAGTAGTGACATGATATTCTGGAGTAATGAACTTTGATTCACATATTTAAAGTGACAACCACCTCTAATATTATAAGATGAACTGTTCTTTCGGGGCGGCTGTAACTCAGGAGGTAGAGCGGGTCGTCCACTAATCGCTTTGGATAAAAGAGGTTGGTGGTTCGATTCCTGGCTCCTCCAGTCTGCATGTCGAAGTGTCCTTGGGCAAGACACTGAACCCCAAATTGCTCCCGTTGGTGTGCCAGCACCCTGCGTGGTAACCTGCCGCCATCGGTGTGTGAATGGGTGAATGTACCTACTGACTGTAAAGCGATTTGGATAAAAGCGCTATATAAATGCAGGCCATTTACCATTCACCATCTTTCCTCATTATGTTTGAATGAATTTACAGTCTACAGCAGGGATACTCAACTTGCTTTGCCCAGGGGCCCCTTTTTACAAAATGACAGGCGGCCATTATAAATATTAATTTTTTATGTAACGGATTGTAGGTTTTGGGGTGCCAGCCAGAGTTTAGTCTGACACATATACGATTTTTACACGCTGCCATGAACCCAGACAGCATCAATCTGAACCAAATAATCAAAGCAATAATCAGAGTGACAATAATGCAAACACAGACAAGTTCAATATCAGTGTATTGGAACTACAATAAAAACCACTAACAAAAGAAAAATGTCCTTTGCAGGCAAGTCCAAATAGGCTAATCCAGTGATTCCCAACCAGGGGTGCATGTACCCCTATAGGGTACTTGAGCAGCTTGCAGGGGGTACTTTTAAAGATTGAGGATTACAATTAATTTCCAAAATGATAGAAAAATATTCCAGGTAATTTCATAAGCCCATTGCTATGCACGCTGCAACTAGTTCGCCCCTGACAGGTGTGAACTGTTATACTCTGTGAAGAGGTCACGCAAACTAGCTACTAGCAAACATGAATAAACGTCCAGTTGATGTCACTATGGATTCAGGTTTAGGGACCAAAGGAAAAAAGAGGCCAAAGACCAAACTCCGGCAGTTCAGTGAAAAATATATTTTGCATGGATGTATTTACTACTACGTATACGTGTGTGGATCCACTGCAAACAAGGTTTTCTTTGTGGCACGAAGAACACGTATGAGTGAGGGGTACTTTTGGCATGGCAAACAGCTAAAGAGGTACATGAGACAAAAAAGGTTGGGAACCACTGGGCTAATCAACCAAACTAGATGTTATTCAACAATCAATAACAATAAACAAGTTAGAAATTAATTTTATTCACTTCAATTCAGTTCTCAAGTCTGTTCAGAGTAAACCCACTTCCCAAACAAATCAATAAATCTCTCCAAAAAGCAATGTAACCAAACGTCTCTACTTTGTGCACACAGGATAGCTAATTAGTTAAGTAGCGTACATATCGTCCCTGGGTGGTGAGGAGGCTGCGATATCTGACAATTTAGCTGCAGCTGCTCACTCAAACTTGATTTAGCATTGGTTTTAATTGTGAATTAGAATGGTTCAAGGGCACTCTGTACTTTACACTATCGTATCGCAGGCTGCATCTGACCCCTGGGCCCTAAGCTGAGTATCACTGGTCTCTAGTTTCTATGTTTCTGATTGTGATATAGTTGTGAGATCTACATGAAGCCAAATAAAGGGATTATATTGTAAACTATGTACCTCATGTTGTTGTTGTTGTTGTTGTTGTTGTTGTTGCAGGAATTCACAGCATAACTACAGTGAGCAAAGTGTCAGTGAAGACAGGAGGCTCCATCACTATTCCTTGTCTCTATCATGTAAAGTACATAAACCATGTGAAGTACTTGTGTAAAGGGTATCATTGGCGCAGCTGCAGTTCTGTGGTAAAAACGAACCAACCAAGTCCTTCAGGAAGGTTTTCTATCTCTGATGACACCAAGCAAAGAATCTTCACTGTGACCATTAATGACCTGGTGGTAGAGGACACCTCTTATTACTGGTGTGCCGTGAAAATTGATGAGTGGGGAGATGCTCAACAGGATTTTCAACTGTCAGTCTCCAGTAAGATCAAGTTATAAATTTCAGAACATGTGAAACCCTTTCTGTGAGATTATAACACCTTTGTGTGTGTGTGTGTGTGTGTGTGTGTGTGTGTGTGTGTGTGTGTGTGTGTGTGTGTGTGTGTGTGTGTGTGTGTGTGTGTGTGTGTGTGTGTGTGTGTGTGTGTGTGTGTGTGTGTGTGTGTGTGCATACGCGCGCGTGTGTTTGTCACCTGCTGGCTGCTGTGTGTAGTGCTGTCACGAATTGGCTATAATTGGGATAATGAACTAATTATTATCATTTGTTGAATGACAAGATTGAATGTAAATGGAATGGTTTGAAGATATTTGAATGTATGCAACATGCTGTTCTATATTTGATATTTCATTATCATCATTTTGCCAGTGTAGAGTATTACACACAATGTTCTATTGATTGTTGCTTGTTCTCCCTCAAGGTACGTCTAGACTCAATGTGGACCAGCAGAACATATCAGGATTTAATAGAGGAGATATAATTATCAGAGGTCACCATAGTATGACTGGACGAATTAAGTGGTGTAGACTGGGAGGGTCCTGTGTGGAGAGACAGTCTGGATCAATCGATGGAACACAAGTGACAATCTTCAGTTCCTCAAGTCTCTTCACTGTGACTATGAGTGGACTGAAGGTTGACAGCAGTGGTTGGTATTGGTGTGCTAAAGGAGACCTACAGATGCCAGTTCATGTCACTGTTCATGAACAACCCTCAACAACTACTATGAGCCCCACCACAACAAGTAAGAATCAAACCTTCTTCCTCATCTTTCATATTGTCACATATGACTGCCTATATGATGCCTAATAAAAATGAAGCCATTAATCGGACACATACAAATGTAACATGAAGTCAAACTCTAAAATAGTTCAAATAATCATGAAGTATAAAATTCAGCCTTGTCACACTACTCACTCTTTATAGAGACGCTTCCTCCAACCACCCACCAACATTCCTCCATGCTCACAGGTACTGAGCCATCTAGTGGTCAGCCCACAAACTGCACTGCAGCTGGAGACAACCTGCCAGACCCACAGCAGAGGTCAGTCTCCTTTACTTAGAGCTAAGACACCTACCATGTTCTCACAACACCATGGATTCAAATCTGATTCACATTTTGCTCTCCACCCCCTGTATATGCTGTCCCTCTCCACTGTATATCCTGTCCCTCTCCACTGTATATCCTGTCCCTCTCCAGTGTATGTCTAATAAAGCAGACATGTCATAAAGATGATTTCTTAAAAACATCTAGTTTTCTTACAACCAAAGGTGAAATATGGATGCATTTTCTGACTGTTGCAACACTTAAAATTGACATTTTATTGCTCTAGTTTATAATTGTCAACATTAGTGCAAAGAAGGAGCATTTTAATTAGAATCCAAACACACAAATGTGTCAGATAACTTTTATGGTTGTGGGGGGAAAGTGTGCGCCTTTAATCAAATGTACCTCACCTGCATCTATCTTCTGCTAGATCCATTGACCTAAAGATTCTTCTCATCCCGCTGGTCTTGGTGGTTTTGGTTTTAGCATCTGCCTTGTTTGGTTGGAGGATAGTAATACATAGTAAGTCCACGGCAAACGCTGATTAATCAAATTCAGAACCAAATTCAGAACCCAAATATTATTTGTGTCATTACATTTTAAATGATTTTCTTTAAAAAGAAATTATTACATGATATTTTAAATGATTTTCTTTAAAAAAAAAATATTACATGATATTTTAAATGATTTTCTTTAAAAATTATTACATGGTATTTCCTTGTGTTTGTTTCAGAGAAGGCCAAAGCTGAAGCATCAGCCATCACAGTGGTAAGATAGAGCCATATTTCCCAGTATCACCTTTGATGGTCATGTGTTGTCATCGCCTCATCATAAATGATCTTCTTTGTGATAGTATAATGCTTTATGGACTGATCATAGGACACACGGAACAAACAACATTTAAGGAACGTGACCATGCAAATAGGCTACTGGTGTAATTATTTGATATAACTGAGTGTGAGTTGTTGGTCATAATACATGGATTATAGCAGCACTATAGTGCTGTAGTAGTCGAAACCGGTCTTGGTCTCAAGACCACATTTTGATGGTCTCGGTCTCTTCTCGAAATCATCCTCCCTTGGTCTTGGTCTTGGTCTCGTTGACCCCCGCCCACCCCTGGTCTTGGTCTTGACTAGGTCAGGGTTTAGGACAGGTGGTCTCGACCCCAACACTAAGCAGCACTTCTATATAGTCACTGCTCTGTTGGATGTTGTTAATAATATAATCTGCATGCCTGCTGTAAACACTATTATTCACAGACTGTGTATCGTTCCTTGTGAACGTTTTGTTCCTCCTCCTTCTTCTACTTATTCACAACAGGCTGCTGACAATGAAGAGAATTTGATCTACAGTGATGTTCATCACATTAGGACATCTCCAGCCCAGGTACTGTATGAATGTGTCCACATGCACATAATGATACAGTTTGCATGTTCTCCCCGTGTCTGTGTGCATTTCTTCCGGGTGCTCTGGTTTTATTCCACAGTCCAAAGACATGCAGGTCAAGTGGATCGAAGACTCTAAATTGCCCATAGACATGAGTGTGTTTGTGTAGTGTATATTATGATGTATGTAAGCTATATCATCATGTGTATCATGGATGTATTACCAAACGGGCCTACTGGGCCCAGGCCTCCAAGAGCTCAGGGGGCCCATAACCAGAGATGGGGACTTGAGACTTGGTGACTTGGACTTGAGTCGACTCGAGTCCCTGTTTTGATGACTTGCGACTTGACTTGACAAAAACATAAATGACTTGAGACTTACTTGGACTTGGAAGTTAAAGACTCGAGACTTGACTTGACTTGAGAGTTGATGACTTGGTTGTTAGTGTTTGTCAGTTTAAATATTAAATATGAACAAATGTAATATAATCTAACAATGTTTGATGTTGTAGCCTGGCTGTCAGTGTTTTGACTGTTTATCAGTGATCGAGAGGAAGCATTTTGATTGAGAAGAGATAAATACTGTACGTTTAAGTCATTTGTTTTTGTTTGATTACATTGTAGTCTTGTCAGTATTTCACTGGAAATTGTTTTTTACTGACTTTTGTTTGTTTACATTTATTTCACTGAACATCAATAATTATAATATAAATTAATTTCATTGTCATGAACAGGTTAGATAAGTTGACCAATAGCACTGCAGGTACTAATACCTCATATTTTTTGTTATAAACGAAGGTAACACTGCA
The DNA here is from genome assembly GCF_964638095.1 of Poromitra crassiceps. NCBI lineage: Eukaryota > Metazoa > Chordata > Actinopteri > Beryciformes > Melamphaidae > Poromitra > Poromitra crassiceps. The sequence continues at coordinate 8,167,153 of NC_139650.1, forward strand.
GTATCTTGGGGTGGGGGAAAGTAACTTGACTTGGGACTTGACTTTCCTTAACTAAGGACTCGACTTGACTTGACAAAACCTGTGACTTGACTGGTCCAAAACAAAGTGACTTGAGACTTGCTTCAGACTTGGACCAAATGACAAATTACTCTAGTGGAGCTGCTCAGTAGCCAGCAGAGTACTCCTGAAAAAGAGAGCATTGCTCTCAGTGCAATCTGGGAGTCCAGAGTCTATTTCAGCATGTAAATTGCCGAAATAGACTTATGCATCCAGGCCCAGGGGCCCGTCATGTCATAATCCGCCTATGATGTGTATATGTAGTATTTATGATCATGTAGTATTCATTTGATATGTAGCTACTGTATGCTATGTAAAAGTCCTTTAAGACATGCTTGTGATTATATAAATACAGACTAGGCTACTACTACTACTACTACTACTACTAGACTGGACTAATACTATTCAAAGGGGAACACACAAAAATAGAAGTCAAGTAACTGTAGTCGAAGAGATGAGATTAATGTCGTATTTCAAATTGGTCCTTGTAGGTCCCACAGACCAGTGATCCTGATGCTCTGCACAGCAATGTTGATCCTGATGCTCTGTACAGCAATGTTGATCCTGATGCTCTGCACAGCAATGTTGATCCTGATGCTCTGTGCAGCAATGTTGATCCTGATGCTCTGTACAGCAATGTTGTGAAAGACAGGAAAGTCCAGGAGGTAAACATCAAGGCTGTGTCCACATTAACAGGCCAAACCACTATTTACTATTTCTGTTCAAATCATAGACAAGCAATGAAAAAATACTACTATTACTGCAAAGCTGTTAGTATTTTTTATTGTTGTTACTTTTCTTTCCTGCTAGTGCTTTTATTTAATGTCATCATTTGCTTGTGTTTGCCTGCTTTTTTCCATTAGACTGAAGCAGCAGAAGCCAGTGTGATCTACGGTACAGTGGTTCCACACTAGAACATGACCAGTGTGATCTACGGTACAGTGGTTCCACACTAGAACATGACCAGTGTGATCTACGGTACAGTGGTTCCACACTAGAACATGGCCAGTGCTAATAAACCCAAAAGGCTGGAGGACATTGATGCTACAACACATATAATGATAATGTCGTACTGATGTGATGTGGCACTTATGTCCTCAGTTATGAGTTTGGACAAATCAACACGGTAAGAGAGGTTATCTGAGTTACTGAAGCCTTTCGGCTCCAACCAGTCTGAGCTTTCTCATCAACAAGACATTTCCATCCACAGAGCCACCCCTCACTGGGTGTTTTTTGCGCTTGACTCCATTGGCCAGTGCGCTTGACTCCATTGGCCAGTGGCGCTGCTCTTGAGGCAGAGGAGGGCGCCTGCATGGGCTAGGAGATCCCCCCCCCGTGGGGGATCAGGAGTCAAGACTCGTTGGTGGTGGACTGGGGAGGTGGGTGGGGCAAAACAACGCTTCGGGGCCGGCTTCAAGGGAGATGGACTGCCGTGGGCTGCTGCTGCTATGGTCGGCCAGAGAGAGAGAGGTGACGTAGGACCCTTGCTATATATATGAGGATTAACTGACGTCATGTTTGACGTCATAGCAGACGTCATACTAGGATTTTTTTGACCACGTTGAGATCGGATTACGCGTGAGTGGCCTTCTGCTTGAACTATGGTCTGGAGACCTCACTTCAATCAGGAGAGGCCAGTTGGTAGGATTAGACAAACTTTATTTAGCAATCGGCGTGCATGGCAAATGCTTTGGCGCTTGACTCCATTGGCCAGTGGCGCTGCTCTTGAGGCAGAGGAGGGCGCCTGCATGGGCTAGGAGATCCCCCAAAAGGAAGATCTGATTACCGGAGGTTAATTGAGATCTGCAGGCGCCAGTAGTTGATTGCACTATTCCGGCCTTCGACCTTTTTAGCGGCTTACAGCTATTTGCGGCTGGCGCTCCCAACTCGGTCGGGCCTTCGATCTTGCTTTTCCTGCCTTCGACCTTTTTAGCGACTTACAGCTATTTGCGGCTGGCGCTCCCAACTCGGTCGGGCACCTCGTGATAGCGCTTCCCAGCTTAGCCTACCTGGCCGCCTTGGCGCTTCACGATTGTACTTTTCCTGCCTTCGACCTTTTTAGCGACTTACAGCTATTTGCGGCTGGCGCTCCCAACTCGGTCGGGCACGTGATAGCGCTTCCCAGCTTAGCCTACCTGGCCGCCTTGGCGCTTCACGATTGTACTTTTCCTGCCTTCGACCTTTTTAGCGACTTACAGCTATTTGCGGCTGGCGCTCCCAACTCGGTCGGGCACCTCGCGATAGCGCTTCCCAGCTTAGCCTACCTGGCCGCCTTGGCGCTTCGCGATTGTACTTTTCCGGCCTTCGACCTTTTAGCGGCTAACGGCTATTTGCGGCCGGCGCTCCTAACTCGGTCGGGCCTTCGATCTTGGTACATTAGAGTTTAGCTTGGCGCTTCCCGGCTTGGCCTACTTGGCTGCCTTGGCGCGACTACCCTGACTTTTTTGCTCTCTCTTTCTCTTTCCCCCCCAAAAATGAGCCGGGGAGTTTACTGCGCCTTGCTGGCGCCGTGCTTTCGGGGAGCCACCACCAACGAGACATTTTCTTCATCGGCACGGAAGTCCGGGACATTGTTTGTTGCCATGCTCACCGATTTAAGGGAGGAGGGTTCTTTGGGCCGCCAGTATGGCCGCCTGCTCCGGGCGGATGTAGCTGGAGAATGCCGATGACGACCAGCGGCCCATTTGCTGGAGGGAGGCGGAGGACACTCCTTGCTCGGCGGCCGAGGTGGCCGCTCTGATCCTGAAGGAGTGGCTGGAGTATTTCTTTGTCGGGAGGTTGCGTTGCTGGAGCGTTTGCCTGAGGTGCAGGGTGAACCAGGATCTTGTCATGTGGTGACAAGGTGCGATGAGGAACAGGGGGGCCGAGGGGCCGGTCCGAGGCCTGAGCCTGACGTAGTGAGCCATGGACGAGAAGGGGCAGAAGGGGGAATTGTTCCGGGCGATGACGATGTGCCGATGAGGGCCAGCGGCCCGTTTGCTGGAGGGAGGCGGAGGGCACTCCTTGCTCGGCGGCCGAGGTGGTCGCTCCGATCCTGAAGGAGTGGCTGGAGTAGTCCTTCGTCGGGGGTTGCATTGCTGGAGCGTCTGCTTGAGGTGCAGGGTGAACCGGGATCTTGTCGTGTGGTGACAGGGTGCGATGAGGAGCAGGGGAGCCGAGGGGCCGGTCCGAGGCCTGAGCTTGACGTAGTGAGCCATGAACGAGAAAGGGCAGAAGGGGGCTAGTGCCTTCCTGTATGCTATTGTGTGCTGGGGCAGCGGGGCTCTCTGGCTGCGGTGTCAGAGAAGAGAACGTTGTCCAGGCTACGCTCCATCGTGAACAATGACTCGCGCCCACTCCACGGCGTGCTAGTCGAACGCAGGAGTACGTTCAGTGAGAGACTGATTCCACCTAGATGCAGTACGGAGAGGCACAGGAAATCATTCCTGCCTGTGGCCATTAGTCTATTTAATGCCTTCCTTAAAGAGCACCTCGGAGACGCTCAGTCTCCCTGAGACTGAGCCAGCCGATAGGTTAACTGTGCCTGGCTGAGCCACGTGTGGCGTATAGGGCAAGCCGACTTAATATAGTCCCGGGTGCAATAATGATAATTGACACGGAATGTATACTTACCTGACGTGTTTTGTATTTTGCATTTGCGTTGCATTTACTACTGTTTATTTTATTTTAAGCTATGTGTGTACTGTGAGCGAGCTACTGTAACCTGTCCCGATTTCCCCTCGGGGATCATTAAGTCATTCTGATTCTGCTTCTGAAGAAATGCCAGGGGCATTTTACTTTGAAATTCGTTAAGAACAGGAGGTGGTGTATTAAGACCGGGTAGCTTAACACGGAAAGACGTCAGCATTCCCTGGGCCGTCTGGCTTCGGTCCGAAGTTATGCAGTAACACTCATTCTAGCTGATGCTCAGACAAGCTCCGTGGGCCAGGGGTGTTAGAATGGCCCCTTGCGTGGTTATTATTATTATTGTTGTAATTATTATTATTATAATTATTATTATTATTGTGACTCCCGCTGGCCATTTGCCAGAAGCGATTTCCGCTTAGGCGTCGGAGATAGGCAGGCTGAGATGCCCGCTGGGTAGAATAGTCAGATCGCAGGCCAAGCGCACGAGGTAATCAATGACTCCACGCATGTCCTTCATGTCTGTTTTGACTTAATGCCATCAGGAAAGCGCTTTAGACAGCCTGCCTGCGAAACAAGCAGAAGGAAGTTTGGTTTGGTTCCAGAGGCCATTCGACTGGTGAACAGCCACAGTACGAGAAGTGGTCAGTTTATCTAGACTAGGTCTGTACCTTGACCTTTTGATTTGAACCCTTGAACAAGTCTAATATGCACTTGGATTGTATTGACTGAAATTAATTTGTATTGATGTGACACCTATATTCCTTTGTGGTGTTGGATACACTGTAATCAGGGATCTTGCTTTATCAGTGTCATTTATTGTATTTATTGTCTTGTTTTTTGTATTGTTTTTGGATGTGTACAGAGTACAGCTTGTTTGCAGTATTCATGCCTTAAATTGGCCTTTGCGGGACTAATAAAGTTTTTTTTTTTTTTTTTTTTTTTTTTTTTTTTTAATAAATTGAATTGATTTTACTGGACTGGTAGATTGCCCGTTTAAATGCTGAAGTACTGATACTTTCCTCATGGGTCCTTTCGCGTCCACGGGTGACTGGTCCTCCGGGGTATGCTCGGTGTGCTGTGGTCGTCAACCCCGTCCTTGGTAGAGCAGGTAGCTCTTGAGAGAGGCGGGCAGGGGCAGTCCGTGGATTCCGCTCGGGCGGTCCCTTCCTAGAGCCGCCCGCACGGAGCGCCTGCACAGGTCCATCAGAGGGAGGGGATCCGGATCGAGTCCGTTTATGTACCGGATTCGTATTTCGCAGTGTCACTATGAAACCTAACGTCCCCTCGTCCATGTCCAAGACGACTAACAGAGCGAGTCTGGTATTATGAAGGTGTCGTCGGGCTCCAGGAAGGGGGGTGATAGTGGAGTTGTTGTTTTTTTTTAAGATTGTTGTTCAGATAAACCCCCTCAGATCGGCTAAAGTTAAGAAATTATCATTGTCATCATCACAGGAGCTTCCTAATTTAATTTATCAGTCACCATCAGTCACATGGGGTTGATTGAGAATGAGAAGGCAAGAGTATATAGTGCCTTTTTGAAAACGGCGCTGCGGCCATTTTGGCCTGAAATACGGCTCCTTGCTGGGGCAGAAGCTTAGTCTCCAAAATGGCGGATTGGCTGTGTGCTGTCGCATCTTTACGATAAAAGGTCTCTGGTTACCGTGAACCTCCGTTTCGCAAACACCACAACAAGGAGGGAGACAGCTACTTTTCACACTCTGTTTTGGATTAAGAGGATGTCCTGAAGTGTGACGGTGGATTAAAGACTTGATGAAAAACGTCATGTGATCTGGTGGATTATAGTCTTCGTGACAGAAAGAACAGGATGGAACATGGATGCGAGTTTTACTGCCGAGTGCGACTTTCTGCTTGACTGCATGTAACGTTAAACTTTTATCGTCCATGAATTCCTGGGAGTGCTTATTCTTTTCGTGAATGGATTATTTTACGTCGCTGGATTTGGAAGGGAAGCAAATTGCACTACATTTCAGCTGTTGCCGCCAGAATGAACCGTTCGCCCCATGGACCTTTCGGTCTGCCCAGAGTGCCCGAGATGCCACGGCGCTCCGGCTTCAGCGCTTCTCCAAGCCGGTTCCCGTCAATCACCGTGAATCTGCCCGGCGGCCTGGGGGTCAGTGCGACCAGGAAGTACGTGGCGTCTCGCGGCGGCCCCGCGGCCTCCATTTCCCCAGCGGCTCCCGGCTCTGGGGGCGGCTGCCTCTACTGGTCTTCGCCCGCGGCCTCTCGCACGTCCGCGCCGATCGGCCTCTCCCTCCGGCACGCTCGCACGCGTTCTTGGGCGTCCGCGGCGCGGCGCTTCGTCTTCTGCTCTCCTACCGGGGCCGTCGCAGTGGCGCGCGGGGGGCTATGTTGGCAGCCTGTGGTCCGGTCGCTTCGCCAACGTCTTCGTCAGGCACCTCGGAAGGCAAGTACGCTCCGTGGCCGGTCCGGGACAGGGGACCGATGACTGAACTCGACATGCCAGGAATGGGAATATCCACGGGTAGAGAAGGCTTGTGGGTGCTGATTCGGTCTGCGGATCTGGTGCAAAACAACGCTTCGGGGCCGGCTTCAAGGGAGATGGACTGCCGTGGGCTGCTGCTGCTATGGTCGGCCAGAGAGAGAGAGGTGACGTAGGACCCTTGCTATATATATGAGGATTAACTGACGTCATGTTTGACGTCATAGCAGACGTCATACTAGGATTTTTTTGACCACGTTGAGATCGGATTACGCGTGAGTGGCCTTCTGCTTGAACTATGGTCTGGAGACCTCACTTTTCACACCAGTGTCAGGTGGTAATGCAACTTAAAGGATGCCAACTGCCATAAAAAACCACAGAAGGGATACTCAACTTGCTTTGCCCGGGGGCCACTTTTGCAAAATGACAGGAGGCCAGGGGCCAGTTAATAAACAAACATCAATATTTTTTCTGTATTTGATTGTAGGTTTTTGGGGTGTCAGCCGGAGTTTAGTCTGACAATTTTGTGCACACAGGATAGTTAGTTAGTTAGGTTAAGTTAGTTAAGTACATATAAGCGCGTGGGCAGCGAGAAGGTGGTGATATTTGACAATTTAGCTGGAGCTCAGTCAAACTTTATTGAACATGAGATTTCATTGTGAATTAGAGAATGGTTGGGGGGCCACTCTGCACCCTATCGCGGGCCGCATCTGGCCCCCGGGCCACAAGTTGAGTATCACTGCTGTAGTGTGTGAAAAAGATCAGCCATTTCAGAAATACTTCACTGAGCGCACATTTTGATGTTTGATGTGACGCTGCTGACCTCTATCTGCATGATCCTGCATTGCACTGCTGCCACATGATTGGCTGAATGGATAATTGCATAAATAAGCAGGTGTACTGTACAGGTGTTTAAAGTGCTCGGTCAGTGTATATATATATATCGAGTGATTCGAGTCAAAGTGAGATTTGGGGCAAATATGATTATATCAATTAAAAGGTCTCAGTGAGATATTTTCATTTAAAAAGACACAACTGAAATCATGAATCAAAAGTTTTAATTGAGCAAAAACTGAAAGCCGTAACAGTAAAAGTAGGGCTTTGTTTGCTGCCAAAAGGGTGTAACAGCACTTTTGACACTGAACAAGCAATGTGGCTAGTTAGTTAGCACTTAGGCCAACTCAACATGCATGCTGACATAAGTAATGCTGCCAGCATGATCATATAATTCTTAGTAGACTATCCTTGATATCCCAATTAATAGTTTAGGTCAATATTAGATGAATGTAAATATGTTAATATTCCCATGAAATACTACTTTAGGCATATAGATTCAAAATGTTATTTTATAATGTTATGAGCGAGTGTGAACTGGTCAAAATGAGCTCTGGTAAAGACTGCAAAGCTGAAGTTATCCCTCAGTGTTATGAGGAGTTTTACAGGCCTTTGTTTTAGGACCCTGGAGCTCATATACCCTAGCTGACATATGTCAGACATGGCAGTAAAGCTATAGGACTCTTGTGGTGCTCAGATGAAATGTAGGGGTACTCAAGAACCCCTAAAAAGGGTAAAAATGCCACTGATTTTGATCATTGTTTGGGTGAAGTAAAAATATGTATTTATGTACAGATCCAGTTTGCATATCATGGTGTACATAAATAAAAGTTTTATATATCTACCTTGGCTGTTGCAGTTGATTATTTAATTTTGATGTCAGTGACTAAATTAGAGTTATCTTTTGCTGTAACTGTCTCATCAGCCACTGACTGGTTTGTCTACTGGTTCCCATGATGGCACAAAGCATGACTCAGTACAATCAACTGAGTTGTACAAGGCTTCTATACCTCCATTTTATTATCTATAGAACCTCCTAATCTGCTCCCTGGCTGATGCACGACACAAGAAATAGCTTCACTCATTCAGCTGTACAAAAACACTCATATAATATACATGACAACACACTAGAAACAGTAGAAACAATGTAAACAAAAGCATGTGACTCACCCCTAGATGGTGCAAATTGCTCTCTTGCTACAGCAGCATGTTCTGTTAGCATCCATTAGTCATGAAGCTATGCATCAGGCTTATAATGTCTTTGTAGTCAAGAAAGACCTGTGTTATTCTGCTGTGAAGAAACATCTCCCTTCACAGTGTGAGCCGAGGCCTGCTGATGTCATGCTGTGATAGAATTGTAATCTTTTTGTATTTATAATATATTGTGGTAAATGTAATATATCTACCAAGTGAAAGAGGCAGTAGCCCTGCTGGTTTTCTAAAATATCCAAACCTTACTACCAGCTGCTTGCAAGATGCAAGACCATTTTTAAATGTATACTTGTCTGTCTTATATAAATGATGTATTAGTCTGCATCTGTGTGACTACTGATCACACAGCAAAATTGACATACATACAGAGTGGGCATTACTGCTTATATCTGCAAAGTCAATTTCCTTGAATGGAAGAGCAACTGGGCTGATATGATACAGCACACGTTCTCATATGGACTAGAATAGTGACACCTAGAGGCATGTCAGAGATAACACTAGTTGTGTCTCTCAAAATGTTTAAATTATCTATTTCATATAATTAATTTAAAACAGACCATTTTCTTTTTAAGAAACAAGAAAATACATTAACCTGTTTAATTCTAACAATTTTATAAAACATATATAGATATAATTTAAAGCAGGTCTAAAATATCTTAAAAATAGTGCTGTGCTTTATGTGCTGTTCTACACAAAGTCCTCTGTTATTGAAGAAAGAATCCAGAGTGCTTATTATGTTTCTGCTCTGGGAGTGAAGCAGTTTCAGCTGAGGTCCTGACTCACTCCTGCACTTTGTCTGCCCACAGAGCAGCTAGGCTGTGCCTGCTCCTCCTATTCTGACATGGACCGACAGACGTAGAGGAGGTGTTGGAGGAAGACAGAGATGGCAGCTGTGCTCGTGGATAAAGAGGAACATGGGTTCTGAAGGTCCAGGGCAAAGCCATTGTGCTCAGGCTAGGATGTTGCTCAGAGGGGTCAGGGGGAGGCTGGGACAGAGGAGAGGACAATCTGACTTCCAGGGGTGATTTTCCTCTGGAGGAATGTCCAGTTCTTCCCTCAACTCTTCAGACAGCGATTGATGAGATGGAGACTTTGACCTTTGTCTTAATGGCTACCTCAATCTGTTCTTTGAGGCAACACCAGCAAGTCCCACAGTGTCTAGTACTGTGTTGCCTCTAGAGCCCCTTTGAGATTCACCAAAAACCCAGTCCACAAACCACCGTCTTTTTCTGTTAGTGACAGCTGATTAGATGGATCTGCAAATGACATGGCTATTCATCGGATCAGCTGTGAACGGCACGTGATATACGATAAATAGCACACCAGCTGAAAACGATATATTTTGCATCTTGATAACATATCATTTTTGGCCTTACACTCACACAATACATCCTCAATTATGATGTAATAGTTTAAAAAGAGCCAGGGCCCTAATGAAACCAATATCAGTGATGCTGGGGACGTACGTGTCCCCGTCACTTCTTCAAATGGCAGATTTTGTCCCCATCATTTTTTTAAACCATAATTTGTTAAAAATGTTCTGAAAAAATTGCGTGCACCAAGAAATGTTAACTAACAAATAAGAATGCATTTATAATGTTTTATTTGCACAATAAGAAAACATACAAAGCATTGAAAATGTAGAAATAATTATTGTCCAAAAAAAGTAGTGTCATTGCTTCAGTTGTTTGTACTTGGTCATATTTTGGGGCAGTGATATTGGATATTGTTATTGCTGTGCTGACTGACATGGTGCTTAGATGTGATATTGGCATTGTTTGTTTGACATGGTTTTGCAGCTGTGGATGTGATGCTTATGGATGACCGTACTTGTGCGGTCGACATTGTATGGTGTGCATTGTAGGCTGAGCCTATTTTCATATTGTCCACTCTGTAGTAGCCTATTCATTCCCTTTATTTTTTTTATCCCCCCCCCCCCCCCCCATATTATGCCTAAAATTGCATAATATGTGATTTTAGCAGAGTGGGGTTTTAGATGAGACTGGGAGACAACAGTTCTAGTCTCCAATCTGAAATAAAACTGCTTGTGCTGCACAGGCAGAGGTGTGAGTTTCATGTCACACTTTGCACACTAGTGTTAAACGGCCCCAGCCAGTAGAGAGCACAGTGTTGACTCATTCTAAGTGACAACTCAAACTCCCACGATGCTGTTTGACCTTGATATGTAGAAGATTATTACAATGCTTATGCAAGCCTTGGGTACTCTTGGGCTGCATTTCACAATAAAGATATCAGTGACATTCTTTAGGGGGGAAGGCCTGTTATAGGTTTGTACGTGATAATTCCTTATTTTTAAATGTTGGTTGTACTATTTCGTTGTCTCCACTCAGTGGCACAGCCAGGGTCGGACTGGCCTTAGGGAGCATAGGGAGTTTGACTGGTGGCCTGGCCTGCTAAATGGCCTGCAGGTGCATAAAGAAACACCACAATGCAGGAAATGAAGAGTTTAACCCTCAGAATTTGCCTATAGGCCCCTCCCATCTTTATGTTCCTGTGCCCCCTCCCTCCATTATCATTGTGTAATTTGCACTCTGGTATCAGTGCACAACAATTCACCAGAATGCAGGAAATGTCTTTATAACTCAGACCCCCAGACCCGCTTATTAAAAAGTGCCCTGACTGCCTGACTGGGGATATATTTCACTCTATATTTCCTGGCCTGAACGATTCTCCCAGTCCACCCCTGAGCACAGCACAATACTTCTGTCATCTTTCACCACGTTGAAAGTCTCACACCATCAAACCGCTCATGCAGGGGAAATGCTTAGAACTGCAGTTGTGGGTGTCGGCTCGTCGCAGCCGAAATTAAACTGGTTAAAGCCATGAGCAGTTTGAGCTTCCGTTTGTTTGTTCTTCTTTTGATGCAAACGTTTCTCAAAGCCATATAATAATCTTCCCTGTGTGCATAGTTCTATTGCTTATCCTCATCTCAAATTATATTAATAACAATAAAATACCAACTTTTGGCTGTTAGAAAACACTGCAACATTATTTCATTAAGTTAATTTCCAAAGAGTCTTCTTTCCCTACATTTTAATTTGTGGACGCATTCATAGTTTTCCTACAGCATTCCTGTGGAAAGAGTGAGGTCAGGTGTGTGTTAGGAGGCAGAGAGAAACAAGGACCGCCCTCCTCCTCCATGTACAGTATATGCCTCTATGCAGCGGATTCTCCTAGTGGCCCGGGCCCCCAAATCTGCAGGTGTCCCCTATAGGCCTACATGATAAGAAATGTATTTTAAGCACCTGGATGAGAAAGTCAAAAGACCCTTGCTCTAGAATAGGCTTTTCTGCACACCTTATAGCTTTTTCATATTTACATAAAAGTATGACTTTACTCCACTCTCTTATAAAAATGTCTAAAATGTATTTTCCCTGCCACCTGTTGTGCAGCAGAAATTCATACGCAGCATTCCTGTCGAGCAAATGAGTCCCTGCATGGAACCAGTGAATAATAAAGAAATTATGAGTTATGACAGTAACAGTCAACCAACTATATCCACAGGCTGATCTTTTCCATGATTGGAAACTCTTGTGTGAGACAACAAAGTATTTTGTGGGATATTGGATCAAATATTAGTAAGAATAGATGGTGACAAAAAAAATCGATTTAACAATTTCTATGTGGGAAAATGATGTGTTAAGGGAGGCTTACGCTTTGTGGAAGTTGCAACAAACAATGCTCAAAACTATCTATTGATTCTATAGAGAGCCAAAGTGGAACGTCACTTCCTGCTTCAGCAAAATGCTTATAAAATAGTTTTACTTGTTCAAACCAAACGGTTCAGATATATTTAGAAACAAGAGAGACCACATAACATTTCACTTGGACCAAAACGTAAAAAACTTCAGATTGAAAGAAAATACTTTTTCGATGTTATTTTGGTCTGAGTGAAATGTTCAAATCTATGGTCTCTCC
>NC_139650.1:8184282-8291782 GCF_964638095.1 Poromitra crassiceps
CGGATTACATTTAAAATAAATGTTTATTTTAACATAACCATTATAGACTAATATTAGTCTATGGCATTATGCATATAAGCATTATGCTTCAGTTAATTAACAGATACTCCCACATACAGATCATACTGATCATCATACAGGTTAAACAATACAATTGGACGGACAAACCCCGTCTTTATTAGTCACAGACACACATCAATGCCGTGAAATTTGTCCTCCACGTTTGACCCATCCTGGCTCGTCGTCCTCCATGGTTCAGGCCAGGAGCGGTGGGCAGCTGCAGTGAAGCGCTCGGGGACCAACTTCTCCCAACCGCCGCTGCTCAGACGACCATCTTCTGCATGTTTTTAGTGGGAGGTTATATGGAGGAAACCCCATGGGATTATTACATAGTGTAATTTACCATTCAGTGGCTGACAGTTTGGGGGTTCCATAATTTAGGGTGTTTTTACACTTCATTCTGTCCACTATGTTGAGCCTCTCTGAACCTCAGTGATATGGAATTGCAGTGTTTCAGATGCCTTCTGTCACTGAGTATACTCACTACTAGCCTGGGTAAACCCATCCCCCACATGACCTGCTCTCAGACCTGCTCTCAGTCACTAGGGAACTAGTGACTGGGAACTGAGAGAGCAGGTCACGTGGGGGCTGGGTTTACCTAGGCTAACTCACTACAGCCACTTGTATTTTACTAAAATCCCTAAAGAATGACCCTGTTGTTAGCAGAGCAATGGTGTAAATAAAGGTTAAGCCATCACTGGAGTCTTGAGAATGGTCTTGCATTGACCTGGTCTCGGTCATGGTCTCAGTCTCGTCCTCCCTCGGTCTTGGTCTTGGTCTCGTTGACCCCCGCCCACCCCCTGGTCTTGGTCTTGACTAGGTCAGGGTTTAGGACAGGTGGTCTCGACCCCAACACTAAGCAGCACTTCTATATAGTCACTGCTCTGTTGGATGTTGTTAATAATATAATCTGCATGCCTGCTGTAAACACTATTATTCACACACTGTGTATCGTTCCTTGTGAACGTTTTGTTCCTCCTCCTTCTTCTACTTATTCACAACAGGCTGCTGACAATGAAGAGAATTTGATCTACAGTGATGTTCATCACATTAGGACACCTCCAGCCCAGGTACTGTATGAATGTGTCCACATGCACATAATGATACAGTTTGCATGTTATTCTCCCCGTGTCTGTGTGCATTTCTTCCAGGTGCTCTGGTTTTGTCCCACAGTCCAAAGACATGCAGGTCAGGTGGATTGAAGACTCTAAATTGCCCATAGACATGAGTGTGTTTGTGTAGTGTATATTATGATGCATGTAACCTATATCATCATGTGTATCAGGGATGTATTACCAAACGGGCCTACTGGGCCCAGGCCCCCAAGAGCTCAGGGGGCCCATAACCAGAGATGGGGACTTGAGACTTGGTGACTTGGACTTGAGTCGACTCGAGTCCCTGTTTTGATGACTTGCGACTTGACAAAAACATAAATGACTTGAGACTTACTTGGACTTGTAAGTTAAAGACTCGAGACTTGACTTGACTTGAGAGTTGATGACTTGGTTGTTAGTGTTTGTCAGTTTAAATATTAAATATGAACAAATGTAATATAATCTAACAATGTTTGATGTTGTAGCCTGGCTGTCAGTGTTTTGACTGTTTAACAGTGATTGAGAGGAAGTATTTTGATTGAGAAGAGCAAAATACTGTAAGTTTTATGTTTTTGTTTGATTACATTGTAGTCTTGCCAGTATTTCACTGGAAATTGTTTTTTACTGACTTTTGTCTTTTGTTTACATTTATTTCACTGAACATCAATAATTATAATAGAAATTAATTTCATTGTCATGAACAGGTTAGACCAATAGCACTATTAGACAGGTACTAATACCTCATATTTTTTGTTATAAAGGAAGGTAACACTGCAGTATCTTGGGGTGGGGGAAAGTAACTTGACTTGGGACTTGACCTTCCTTAACTAAGGACTCGACTCGACTTGACAAAACCTGTGACTTGACTTGTCCAAAACAAAGTGACTTGAGACTTGCTTCAGACTTGGACCAAATGACAAATGACTCCAGTGGAGGTGCTCAGTAGCCAGAGCACTCCTGAAAAAGAGAGCATTGCTCTCAGTTCAATCTGGGAGCCCAGAGTCTATTTCGGCACCTAAATAGACTCTGGGACAGCCAGACTTTTTTTGAGGCTTCCTGTACAGCGCAAATCTTCCGCCCGGGACTTCCGCCTCCGCGCAGTGCCACTCTGTTGCTGTACTGGTGAATATAAGAGTTCCAGTACTGAATGCTAGAAAATATAAAAATGTTGACGTTTAGCATTCAAAATAAAAGCGACGCAATGTATGTTTTTAAGAGGCACTGCTGCGCGGAAGTGGATCTCTCAGCCTTAGTCTACAGTTTGACAGGGTGAAAGACAGAGATCTTTAAATTGTGACGCTCTCTCACTCACAGTTAACAAGCAGGGTGAAGAAAAGCCTGACTGTGAGCACACTTGGGGAAGTAGTTTTCAGCCGATCTTTTCTTACCAGCTTTTCTCTCACCTCCACAAAATGCTTGAACTGGACACATTTTAATGTGATGGAGGAGGCCGGCACCTCCACACCAATCACAATTCTTTCTCATTCTGTATACTGTATATTCTTTTAGTATTAAAGATTAATTTTGGTCGCGGAGTAGGCCTAATATATAAAGAAAATATGACAATGCTTATAAAGAATTGAATTTGAATGTGTGGTGCCCCCCCAACAAGGCAAATTGACTGGTGCCCCCGGGCACTCGCCCGATGCAATATATGGATAATCCGGCCCAGAGTCTTTAGTTATTATTCTGGCCTTAAATGTTCACATGTGTGCACATGGCTTTTATGTATTCAGGCCCAGGGGCCTGTCATGTCATAATCCACCTATGATATGTATGTAATATTTACGATCATGTAGTATTCATATGATATGTAGCTACTGTATGCGATGTAAAAGTCCTTTGAGACATGCTTGTGATTATATAAATAACTACTAGACTGCACTAATAATATTCAAAGGGGAACACACAAAAATGGAAGTCAAGTAACTGTAGTCGAAGACATGAGATTAATGTTGTATTTCAAATTGGTCCTTGTAGGTCCCACAGACTGGGAGTGATCCTGATGCTCTGCACAGCAATGTTGTGAAAGACAGGAAAGTCCAGGAGGTAAACATCAAGGCTGTGTCCACATTAACAGGCCAAACCACTATTTAATATTTCTGTTCAAATCATAGAAAAGCAATGACAAAATACTACTATTACTCCAAAGCTGTTAGTATTTTTTATTGTTGTTACTTTTCTTTCCTGCTAGTGCTCTCATTTAATGTAATCATTTGCTTGTGTTTGCCTGCTTTTTTCCATTAGACTGAAGCAGCAGAAGCCAGTGTGATCTACGGTACAGTGGTTCCACACTAGAACATGACCAGTGTGATCTACGGTACAGTGGTTCCACACTAGAACATGACCAGTGTGATCTACGGTACAGTGGTTCCACACTAGAACATGACCAGTGTGATCTACGGTACAGTGGTTCCACACTAGAACATGACCAGTGTTAATAAACCCAAAAGGCTGGAGGACATTGATGCTACAACACATATAATGATAATGTCGTACTGATGTGATGTGGCACTTGTTTTTGGTTTTCACACCAGTGTCAATTCTAGAGAGGTGGTAATGCAACTTAAAGGATGCCAACTGCCATAAAAAACCACAGAAGAAGAAGAAGAAGAAGAATAGACTGTAGTGCAGGGATACTCAACTTGCTTTGACAGGAGGCCAGGGGCCAGTTAATAAACAAACATCAATATTTTTTCTGTATTTGATTGTAGGTTTTTGGGGTGTCAGCTGGAGTTTAGTCTGACAATTTTGTGCACACAGGATAGTTAGTTAGTTAGGTTAAGTTAGTTAAGTACATATAAGTGCGTGGGCGGCGAGAAGGTGGTGATATTTGACAATTTAGCTGGAGCTCAGTCAAACTTTATTGAACATGAGATTTCATTGTGAATTAGAAAATGGTTGGGGGGCCACTCTGCACCCTATCGCGTGCCGCATCTGGCCCCCAGGCCACAAGTTGTGTATCACTGCTGTAGTGTGTGAAAAAGATCCGCCATTTCAGAAATACTTCACTGAGTGCACATTTTGATGTTTGATGTGACGCTGCTGACCTCTATCTGCATGATCCTGCATTGCACTGCTGCCACATGATTGGGTGAATGGATCATTGCATAAATAAGCAGGTGTACTGTACAGGTGTTTAAAGTGCTCCGTCAGTGTATATATATATATCGAGGGATTCGAGTCAAAGTAAGTGAGATTTGGGGCAAATATGAGTTATATCAATTAAAAGGTCTCAGTGAGATCTTTTCATTTAAAAAGACACAACTGAAATCATATGAATCAAAAGTTTTAATTCAGCAAAAACTGAAAGCCGTAACAGTAAAAGTAAGGGTTTGTTTGCTGCCAAAAGGGTGTAACAGCACTTTTGACACTGAACAAGCAATGTGGCTAGTTAGTTAGCACTTAGGCTAGTTAGTTAGCACTTAGGGCAACTCAACATGCATGCTGACATATGTAATGCTGGCAGCATGATCACATCATTTTTAGTAGCCTATCCTATTCATATCCCAATTAATAGTTTAGGTCAATATTAGATGAATGTAAATATGTTAATATTCCCATGAAATATTACTTTAGGCATATCGGGCTCTATCGTTGCATCGGCGCTGTTTCTAGGCCGAACGCCTGGCGCAGCTCAAATCAGTGGGCGGGGACCAGCGCACTTGATATCGTCGTTCTGGCGCTAGATGCAGCCTCAACCATTACAACCACGTCTTTTAAGCGTAAAATTATGCACCGTCATGCTCATTGGATAACTGCAATAAACGAATCGCACACTTGCCTTTTTAGCTCCAATTCCAGTGATCCCGCAAAACCAGACGAAAGCCAAACGCTCTGCCCCCCCCCCCCTCCCTTCATCCATTCTGTCTGTCTGCATTATAGGCTATTATTCCATATTATTATGCTTCTCAAACCAATCTAACTGCAGTTTCAATACTGCAAGCATGTAAATACGCTACACTATAGCAAGATCAAAGTGAAAATAATGTTCTAAACGCATCAGCTAGAAAAATATAGCCTATTAGATTGGTGAAAGTTTGTCCAGAAAGATATCATTTTCTCTCGCCTGCTGCAGGAAGGATGATGCACATAAATATACCCTACATTATGTCAAGTCATTGCATAAATGTGTTTTTATTGTAAAACTAAATGTGAAATAGGGCCAAGTTATTGGAGGGACATCACAGTATAGCAGATACCATTAGAAGCGCGTTCCGAAGCGCGTTCCGCTGTTACTTCTCTAAATCACGTTAACTCGACAAGGGGTATATATAGGCCCAGGAGGACATATATGTTTCACATAGGGTGGTGTTTTCATTTCGATGTTTTATTTGGTCCAATATTGAAATGTTGACAATGGCAGGCTGTGTTACCATTACACATTAATTTAGAACTACCTTTTATATCTATTTTGGCTCATTTGGTGGCTATTTAGTAGCGAAATGAAGAAACACAATGCATGCTGGGAACTCAGAGAGAGAGAGAGAGAAGGGTGACAGAGAAGAAGCAGTGAAGGCAGAGAATAGGCCTGCTTTTCAAAAGCGCAAAGCGCTAAATGTAGGCCAGGTCCCAAGATATCACTAGGCTGGTATTTAGCGCCGACACGCCCACTTTGGGACTGCGCCACGCCCATTTGGCCTAAAGCGCATTTGGCAGCCTAAAGCCTATTGCTATCTTGCCGAAACAGGCGCAAGGCACGTTTTTTTGCGGTTAAGGCCCGTAATAGCGCCGATGGCCTGTGGGAGAATAGAGCCCATCGACTCAAAATGTTATTTTATAATGTTATGAGCGAGTGTGAACTGGTCAAGATGAGCTCTGGTAAAGACTGCAAAGCTGAAGTTATCCCTCAGTGTTATGAGGAGTTTTACAGGTCTTTGTTTTAGGACCCTGGAGCTCATATACCCTAGCTGACATATGTCAGACATGGCAGTAAAGCTATAGGACTCTTGTGGTGCTCAGATGAAATGTAGGGGTACTCAAGAACCCCTAAAAAGGGTAAAAATGCCACTGATTTTGATCATTGTTTGGGTGAAGTAAAAATATGTATTTATGTACAGATCCAGTTTGTATATCATGGTGTACATAAATAAAAGTTGTATTATCTACCTTGGCTGTTGCAATTGATTGTTTAATTTTGATGTCAGTGACTAAATTAGAGTTATTCTTTGCTGTAACTGTCTCATCAGCCACTGACTGGTTTGTCTACTGGTTCCCATGATGGCACAAAGCATGACTCAGTACAATCAACTGAGTTGTACAAGGCTTCTATATCTCCATTTAATTATCTATAGAACCTCCTAATCTGCTCCCTGACTGATGCACGACACAAGAAATAGCTTCACTCATTCAGCTGTACAAAAACACTCATATAATATACATGACAACATAGAAACAATGTAGAAACAATGTAAACAAAAGCATGTGATTCACCCCTAGATGGTGCAAATTGCTCTCTTGCTACAGCAGTATGTTCTGTTAGCATCCATTAGTCATGAAGCTATGCATCAGGCTTATAATGTCTTTGTAGTCAAGACCTGTGTCATTCTGCTGTGAAGAAACATCTCCCTTCACAGTGTGAGCCGAGGCCTGCTGATGTCATGGTGTGATAGAATTTTACACTTTTTGTATTTATAATATATTGTGGTAAATGTAATTATCTACCAAGTGAAAGAGGCAGTAGCCCTGCTAGTTTTCTAAAATATGCAAACCTTATCACCACCAGTAGGGCTGCTGCAAGATGCCAAGACCATTTGCATTTGACAGATGTATCTTATCCCTCTTATGATGTATTAGTCTGCATCTGTGACTGCTGATCACACAGCAACATATACATATTGAGCATACATACAGAGTGGGCATTACTGCTTATATCTGCTAAATCAATTTCCTTGAATGTCAGAGATAACACTAGTTGTATCTCTCAAAATGTTTAAATTATCTATTTAATATAATTAATTTAAAACACACCATTTTCTTTTTAAGAAAGAAGAAAGTACATTAACCTGTTTAATTGTAACAATTTTATAAAACATATATAGATATAATTTAAAGCAGGTCTAAAATATTTTAAAAATAGTGCTGTGCTTTATGTGCTGTTCTACACAAAGTCCTCTGTTATTGAAGAAAGAATCCAGAGTGCTTATTATGTTTCTGCTCTGGGAGTGAAGCAGTTTGAGCTGAGGTCCTGACTCACTCCTGCACTTTGTCTGCCCACAGAGCAGCTAGGCTGTGCCTGCTCCTCCTATTCTGACATGGACCGACAGACGTAGAGGAGGTGTTGGAGGAAGACAGAGATGGCAGCTGTGTTCGTAGATAAAGAGGAAAATGGGTTCTGAAGGTCCAGGGCAAAGTGATTGTGCTCAGGCTAGGATGTTGCTCAGAGGGGTCAGGGGGAGGCTGGGGCAGAGGAGAGGACAATCTGACCTCCAGGGGTAATTTTCCTTTGGAGGAATGTTCAGTTCTTCCCTCAACTCTTCAGACAGCGATTGATGAGATGGAGACTTTGACCTTTGTCTTAATGGCTACCTCAATCTGTTCTTTGAGGCAACACCAGCAAGTCCCACAGTGTCTAGTACTGTGTTGCCTCTAGAGCCCCTTTTAGATTGGCCCAAAAACCCAGTCCACAAACCACCGTCTTTTTCTGTTAGTAACAGCTGATTAGATGGATCTGCAAACGACATGGCTATTCATCAGATCAGCTGTGAACGGCACGTGATATATGATAAATAGCACAACAGCTGAAAACGGTATATTTTGCATCTTGATAACATGTGAGGTCTCCAGACCAAATTTCAAGCAGAAGGCCATTCGTGCATAATCTAATCCGATCACCCCCTGACATCAGTCAAGTTCTAGTATGACGTGGTCAGTCAAGGTCTTAGTATGACATCTGTAATGACGTCAGATATGACGTCAGTTAATTCTCATATATATAGCAAGGGTTCTACGTCAACTCTCTCTCTCTGGCCGATCATAGCAGCAGCTAGCTTCACGGCAGTCCATCTCCCCTGAAGCCGTCCTCCGAAGCGTTGTTTTGCGCTGTTTTGCACCACATCTGCAGACCGAATCAGCACCCCCAAGTCCTCTTTACCCGTGGATAATCCCCGCGGATCTCTCAACGCTCCCCACTCCACTCTTGGTATGTCGGATCCCGAGCCAGAGCAGTCCATGGACAGTGACGACAGCTTAAACAAAGATGCCCTGTTCCGGATCAACCACGGAGCGTATTTGCCTTCCGAGACGTCTGACGACACCGGCGAAGCGGCCGTGCCACAGGCTGCCAACGTAGCCACGATGAGAAGGCACGGGGCACGCCACTGCGACGGGCCGTGCCACAGCTCAGCAGCCGATCCTGCCCCGGGTGTTCAGGCGTCCAGCTGCGTCTGCACCCAGGCTTCTTCTCCAAGCAGGCATCACAGGCCGTTCCATTCCACGTCGCTTGTGGTCAGTTGCACGGCAGGCGCGGATCCCTCTGCTATCACCGGGCAGTTAAGTCTTTACTTAAACCGTAAATAAACGGGAGGTTGCGTGAGTAAAAGATGTCACGTCGCTGCCTGATGACGGTGACGTTATCACCGCACATTGCATATTTCATCCACAATTCTGTCAGCATGTTGTTGAGATCATGTGATATGCCGGTCAAAAATCACGCAATGGGTTATTCAAAAAAAAAAAAAAAAAACTTGGCTCATGGAGCATGTCTGAGCATCAGTTTGAGTGTTACTTATAACCTTAAGACCGAAGTCAGACGGCCCAGGGAATGTTGACAGATCATCATCTTTTTTCTTAACAGCAACAAAGCTTGAAACGTTTGCATTGAGGCCGTGTTGTTTATTACCACTCTGACAGTAACATCTTCATTTACATTCACGTTGGCTGTCTTATTTCACGTTTTTTTCCCGCGTCAAGCGGTCTTCTGTTCTTAACTCACCACTTCCTGTTAACGAATTTCAAAGTAAAATGCCTTTGGTCTCAGCCGCCGTGCAAGAAGTGTCCTCCGCCTCCCTCCAGCAAATGGGCCGCCGGTCTTCATCAGCATTCTCCAGCTACATTCGCCCGGAGCGGGCGGCCATACCGGCGGCCCAAAGAACCCTCCTCCCTTAATCGGCGAGCATGGCAACGAACAGTGTCCCGGACTTCCGTGCCAAAAAAAATAAAATAAAAAAATGTCTCGTTGGTGGTGGCTCCCCGAAAAGCATGGCGCCCAGTAAGGCGCAGTAAATCTCCCGGTTCATTTTTGGGGAGAAGAGAGGAAAGAGAGAGAGCCAAGAGAGAGAGTCAGGGTCAGTCAGAAGGCCAAGTTGAGCGGCGCGCGCCAAGTCGGGGGCCAAGGAGGCCAAGCTGAATGGTGAGGTGCCAAGGCTGCCAAGTAGGCCAAGCTGGGAAGCGCCAAGTTAGGTAAAGGCGAGGCGCCAAGGCGGCCAAGTAGGCCAAGCCGGGAAGCGCCAAGTCAAAGCGTGAGGTGCCAAGGTGGCCAAGTAGGCCAAGCCGGGAAGTGCCAAGTTAAATCGTGAGGTGCCAAGGCGGCCAAGTAGGCCAAGCTGGGAAGCGCCAAGTTAAACGTTAATGTACCAAGATCGTAGGCCCGACCGAGTTGGGAAGCGCCAGCCGCAAATAGCTGTAAGTCGCTAAAGGTCGAAGGCCAGAAAAGTACAGTCAAACTTCCGGTGCCCGCAGATCTCAATTAACCTCCGGTAATCGGATCTTCCTTTTGGGGGATCAAGATCGAAGGCCCGACCGAGTTGGGAAGCGCCA
Organism: Poromitra crassiceps; assembly: GCF_964638095.1. Taxonomy (NCBI): domain Eukaryota; kingdom Metazoa; phylum Chordata; class Actinopteri; order Beryciformes; family Melamphaidae; genus Poromitra; species Poromitra crassiceps. The sequence goes on from NC_139650.1 coordinate 8,194,194, forward strand.
GCCGCAAGTAGGGGGATCAAGATCGAAGGCCCGACCGAGTTGGGAAGCGCCAGCCGCAAGTAGCTGTAAGTCGCTAAAAAGGTCGAAGGCCAGAAAAGTACAATCAACTACTAATGTACCAAGATCGAAGGCCCGACCGAGTTGGGAGCGCCAGCCGCAAATAGCTGTAAGTCGCTAAAAGGTCGAAGGCCAGAAAAGTACAATCAACTACCGGTGCCCGCAGATCTCAATTAACCTCCGGTAATCAGATCTTCCTTTTGGGGGATCTCCTAGCCTATGCAGATGCCCTCCTCTTGCCTCAAGAGCAGCGCCACTGGCTAATGGAGTCATGCGCCAAAGTATTTGCCATGCATGCCGATTGCTAAATAAAGTTTGTTAAATCCTACCAACTGGCCTCTCACGATTGAAGTGAGGTCTCCAGACCAAATTTCAAGCAGAAGGCCATTCGTGCATAATCTAATCCGATCACCCCCTGACGTCAGTCAAGTTCTAGTATGACGTGGTCAGTCAAGGTCTTAGTATGACGTCTGTAATGACGTCAGATATGACGTCAGTTAATTCTCATATATATGTCACAGGGCAGAGAACTCCCTATTGTTTTGATTTATTTGTTTTGGTTTATTTCTATTAGATGTGTTCTTTATTTAATTATTTTTCATTAGATGTGTCCTTTATTATTAATTTAGATGTGGCATTTATATTGCATATTTGTTTTGCCTTAATACATTGTGTTTTAATTTGCATGTTTCAACTTGGTTTGTATTTGGAGTGTTTTTGGGGGTTTCTGCCTGGACTTGATTGCCGAAACCACAGACACCTGGGGCAGGGGAATGGACACGGGGGAGCCAATGGGTGAGCAGAGCGGGGGAGCATTTCCCCTTTATCAGGTGGATGCAAGGGACTGGAGAGGGGAGGAAGCCACAGACAGAGCCAGCCAGCAGAGTGAGACAGCCACGTCCCCGCCAGCAGCCGACGGGGCCCAGCCATGTCCCCGCCACAGCGACCCAGGACAGCGACCCAGGACCCCGGCCGAGGAGGAGCAAGCAGCCGACACACTATAACCCAGGCCTGATTGCCATTTCTGGACGAGGCTGGAGCCTGGTCCAGGCCAGTGTGAGTAGCTCACGATTGTTGTAGTGATTGTCGGTCTAGTCGGGAGTTCCTGAAATACCAAGTTACGTTAATTTGCACTCATAGAATCATAGCGCTGCTGCTGTGGGACCGCGACAACACGTACTCGCCCGCTTTTCTCTTATAGAGGCCACCTCCGAGGGAGTGGACGGCGGAACCGAGACGTGAGGGAGGCAGAGCGCTGTGTGAAGGATTGCCTGAACGTTGGTGCGGCGCTGTTGGGCGGCTGACTGGACCCCGGCCGGAAGTGAGGGGCACGTCGGCTGAGCTGGGACCATCGAACACACGGGCCTCTAGCTGGACTTTTTTAGTTGTACATTTTTATCCCATTTTATTCAATGTATTTTAGTTGGCTTTTAAAGCCCCTAACCCCATTTTTACCCCTTGTTTGAAATGCCCAGGTTTTAACACCTATTTATATTGTAGAAAATAAAAGGCATTTGTTTTGGGTACAGCTGTTTCCGTCTCTGTCCTTGGGTCTAGTTACACTGCTCTCCCTTGTATACAAAGAACCTACCTGGTACATTTGGGTCCACCTTTTATAGAGTTCCTAGGCTCTATTCAAACAAACCTAGGTGGCGTTGTCAGGCAAGCACCACCATCTAAAGCCAAGCCATTACATATATAGCAAGGGTTCTACGTCACCTCTCTCTCTCTGGCCGATCATAGCAGCAGCTAGCTTCACGGCAGTCCATCTCCCCTGAAGCCGTCCTCCGAAGCGTTGATTTGCCCCACCCACCTCCCCAGTCCGCCACCAACGAGTCGTGACTCCTGATCCCCCACGGGGGATGGGATCTCCCTAGCCTATGCAGATGCCCTCCTCTTGCCTCAAGAGCAGCACCACTGGCTAATGGAGTCATGCGCCAAAGTATTTGCCATGCATGCCGATTGCTAAATAAAGTTTGTTAAATCCTACCAACTGGCCTCTCATGATTGAAATGATTTTTGGCCTTTTACACTCACACAATACATCCTCAATTATGATGCAATAGTTTAAAAAGAGCCAGGGCCCTAATGAAACCAATATCAGTGATGCTGGGGACGTACGTGTCCCCGTCACTTCTTCAAATGGCAGATTTTGTCCCCATCATTTTTTTTTAAAGCATAATTTGTTAAAAATGTTCTGAAAAAATTGCGTGCACCAAGAAATGTTAACTAACAAATAAGAATGCATTTATGTTTTATTTGCACAATAAGAAAACATACAATGCAATGAAAATGTAGAAAGAATTATTGTCCAAAAAAGAGTAGTGTTATTCCTTCAGTTGTTTGTACTTTGTCATATTTTGGGGCAGTGATATTGGATATTGTTATTGCTGTGCTGACTGACATGGTGCTTAGATGTGATATTGGCATTGTTGACATGGTTTTGCAGCTGTGGATGTGATGCTTATGGATGACCGTACTTGTGCGGTCGAAATTTGTATGTTGTGCATTGTATGCTAAGCCTATTTTCATATTGTCCACTCTGTAGTAGACATTACATTACATTACATTACATTACATTACGTCATTTGGCAGACGCTTTTATCCAAAGCGACTTACAATAACACATTTTTGTCAGCAATAGAGCAATCAACTATGCAACACAGTCTATGACACCTAAAGAAGTTAGTTCAAGAAGGGCCCAGATGGAGCCTGAAAAGGTGAGTCTTTAGTCTTTTCCGAAAGATGGGCAGTGATTCGGCCGTCGTGACCGAAGCTGGAAGCTCGTTCCACCATTGAGGTGCCAGGGACGAGAAGAGTCGCGAACGGGATGAGCGGGATGAGCGAACGGGATGAGCGACTTTTTTAGTAGCCTATAGGCATGCCCTTTCATTTTTTTGTTTTTGTTTTTCACCCATATCATGCCTAAAATGGCATAATATGTGATTTTAGCAGAGTGGGATTTTAGACTGGACTGGGAGACAACAGTTCTAGTCTCCAATCTGAAATAAAACTGCTTGTGCTGCACAAGCAGAGGTGTGAGTTTCATGTCACACTTTGTTGTTGACTCATTCTAGGTGACAACTCAAACTCCCACGATGCTGTTTGACCTTGATATGTAGAAGACTATTAAAAATCCGTTTTTCATCTGAGCCCTTATGCTAGAGTGTCAACACACATAAAAAACACATAAAAAACACTTGAATAAAAAAATCACCACAATGCAGGAAATGAAGTGTTGGGCTGCATTTCACAATAAAGATATCAGCGACATTCTTAGGGGGGAAGTACGTGTAGTAGGTTTGTACGTGATAATCCCTTATTTTTAAATGTTGGTTGTACTATTTCGTTGTATCCACTCAGTGGCACAGCCAGGGTCGGACTGGCCTTAGGGAGCAGTTTGACCGGTGGCCTGGCCTGCTAAATGGCCTGCAGGTGCATAAAGAAACACCACAATGCAGGAAATGAAGTGTTTAACCCTCAGAATTTGCCTAGGCTCCTCCCATCTTTATGCCCCCCCCCCCCCCCATGTTCAAATGAAGCCTACGAGTGTCTGCATCATCCTGTGCCCCCCCCCCCCCCCCCAACAACAACAATTCACCAGAATGCAGGAAGTGTATTTATAACTGCCTGAACGATTCTCCCAGTCCACCCCTGAGCACAGCACAATACTTCTGTCATCTTTCACCACATTGAAAGTCTCACACCATCAAACCGCTCATGTAGGGGAAATACTTCTGCAGTTGTGGGTGTCGGCTCGTCGCAGCCGAAATTAAACTGGTTAAAGCCATGAGCAGTTTGAGCTTCTGTTTGTTTGTTCTTCTTTTGATGCAAACCTTTCTCAAAGTGATATAATAATCTTCCCTGTGTGCATAGTGCTATTGCTTATCCTCATCTCAAATTATATGAATAACAATAAAATACCAACTTTTGGCTGTTAGAAAACACTGCAACATTATTTCATTAAGTTAATTTCTAAAGAGTCTTCTTTCCCTACATTCTAATTTGTGGACCCATTCTAGTTTTCCTACAGCATTCCTGTGGAAAGAGTGAGGTCAGGTGTGTGTTAGGAGGCAGAGAGAAACAAGGACCGCCCTCCTCCTCCATGTATATGCCTCTATGCAGCGGATTCTCCTAGTAGCCTGGGGCCCCCAAATCTGCAGGGGTCCCCTATAGGCCTACATGATAAGAAATGTATTTTAAGCACCTGGATGAGAAAATCAAAAGACCCTTGCTCTAGAATAGGCTTTTCTGCACACCTTATAGCTTTTTCATATTTAAATAAAATCATGACTTTACTCCACTCTCTTATAAAAATGTCTAAAATGTATTTTCCCTGCCACCTGTTGTGCAGCAGAAATTCATACGTAGCATTCCTGTCAAGCAAATGAGTCCCTGCATGGAACCAGTAAATAATAAAGCAATTATGACAGTTACAGTCAACCAACTATATCCACAGGCTGATCTTTTCCATGATTGGAAACTCTTGTGTGAGACAACAAAGTATTTTGTGGGATATTGGATCAAATATTAGTAAGAATAGATGGTGACAAAAAAAATCGATTTAACAATTTCTATGTGGGAAAATTATGTGTTAAGAGAGACTTACGCTTTGTGGAAGTTGCCACAAACAATGCACAAAACTATCTATTGATTCTATAGAGAGGCAAAGTGGAACGTCACTTCCTGCTTCAGCATTGTACCAAACATTTTCATCCGCCATTTATTTTCCCATACACATTTCGTAAAATGCTTATAAAAATTGTTTTACTTGTTCAAACCAAACGGTTCAGATATATTTAGAAACGGGAGAGACCACATAACATTTCACTCGGACCAAAACGTAAAAAAAAACCTTCAGATTTAAAGAAAATATTTTTTCAATGTTTTTTAAAGTTTTTGTCTCAGTGAAATGTTCTATGGTCTCTCCCGATTCTAAATATATCTGAACCGTTTGGTTTAACCAAATACAACTATTTTTATAAGCATTTTACGAAATGTCTATGGGAAAATAAATGGTGGATGAAAATCTCTGGTACAGTGCTGAAGCAGGAAGTGACGTTCACTTTGCCTCTCTATACAGTATATAGCTCACATATGAGGACAAACAAAAATCAGAAGTGTCAGGAATAATATAGGCTTTGGTTGATGCCTAACTGGAAAAGGGAAGCAAAACTCATTCAAATATATGTATGTAATGTATTGTAGATAGAGATATGAATGCAGTATATTTGACTCTGTATCCTCAATAGATACACAGCAGCTTATAGGACAGGAGGTGTGTTCAGAATGAGGAGGAGCAGCAGTTAGCCCTGAAGTAAGAGTGACTAGAGAGGGAGGTAGTGTTCACTCTCACATTGAAGCAGTAAGAGTGACTAGAGAGGGAGGTAGTGTTCACTCTCACATTGAAGCAGTAAGAGTGACTAGAGAGGGAGGTAGTGTTCACTCTCACATTGAAGCAGACATGGCTTTGACCTGCATCCCTCTGCTTCTCCTCTGTGGACTCATTGGTAAGTGAGCAAAGTCTTCATGAGAACACTCTTAGTTTAGTTTGAATAACTGTTACCTGTGATGATGATGAGGATGATGATGATGATGATGATGATGATGATGATGATGATGATGATGATGATACGAATGTTGTATAGAGAGACAACGTGAACGTCACTTCCTGCTTCAGCACTGTACCAGAGATTTTCATCCGCCATTTATTTTCCCATAGACATTTCGTAAAATGCTTATAAAAATAGTTGTACTTGTTCAAACCAAAGAGTTCAGATAATAGAAACAGGAGAGACCACCTAACATTCCACTCGGACCAAAACGTAAAAAAATTGCGGATTTAAAGAAAATATTTTTTTATGTAGTTTTTTGAGTTTTGGACGGAGTGAAATGTTCTATGGTCTCTCCCGATTCACTAGGACCAAGAAGCGTGACCATATTACCCCTGTCCTCTCCTCACTCCATTGGCTGCCTGTCTGCTTCCGCATTGATTTTAAACTATCGTTGACTGTTTTTAAAGCCCTTAATGGACTGGCCCCTCCCTACCTCTCTGAGCTCTTGCACCGCCACACCCCCTCTAGATCCCTTCGGTCAGCGGATCTGTCGCTCCTCGTGATCCCCAAAACTAGGCTTCAAACTAGGGGAGACAGAGCCTTCGTGGCAGCTGCCCCCAAGCTGTGGAACAGCCTCCCCCTCCACGTAAGGTCTGCCCAGAGCCTGGAGGTTTTTAAATCCCTCCTCAAAACCCACCTGTTCTCCCTGGCCTTCCCCTCCACCTAACCATCGTCAAGTCCCGGCTTCTATTGTTTTATTGTTTTAATTATTTTATTGTTCTTACTCCTTTTATCTGCTTCTCTCTTTTCTCTCATTTTAATCTCTATCACATCCTGTATTGTGTTGCATTTTTTACTTAGTATTCCTGCACTTTACCTGTTTTGCCTGTGAAGCACTTTGGTTCAGCAGCTGCTGCTGTTTGTAAATGTGCTATATAAATAAAGTTGACTTGAGTTGACTTGACTTGATTTGACTTTATTTTTACAACCATTTTACGAAATGTCTATGGGAAAATAAATGGTGGATACAAATCTCTGGTACAGTGTTGAAGCAGGAAGTAGGCGGTCACTTTGCCTCTATAGTAGTGACATAATATTCTTTAAATGACATTTGATTCATATATTTAAATGTGACAACCCCCTCTAATATTATAAGATGAACTGTTCTTTCCTCATCATGTTTCAATGAATTTCTATCTATAGTTTCTATGTTTCTGATTGTGAAATAGTTGTGAGATCTACATGAAGCCAAATAAAGGGATTATATTGTAAACTATGTACCACATGTTGTTGTTGTTGCAGGAATTCACAGCATAACTACAGAGATCAAAGTGTCAGTGAAGACAGGAGGCTCCATCACTATTCCTTGTCTCTATCATGTAGACTACATAAACCGTGTGAAGTACTTGTGTCGAGTGGGTAAATGGGCCAGCTGTGATGATGTGGTAAAAACCAACCAACCAAGTCGTTCAGGAAAGTTTTCGATCTCTGATGACACCAAGCAAAAAATCTTCACTGTGACCATTAATGACCTGGTGGTAGAGGACACCTCTTATTACTGGTGTGTCGTGGAAATTCCTTCAGGGAGAGATGCTGGACAGTATTTTCACCTGTCAGTCTCCAGTAAGATCAAGTTATTCATTTCAGAACATGGGAAACTGTGTGTGTGTGTGTGTGTGTGTGTGTGTGTGTGTGTGTGTGTGTGTGTGTGTGTGTGTGTGTGTGTGTGTGTGTGTGTGTGTGTGTGTGTGTGTGTGTGTGTGTGTGTGTGTGTGTGTGTGTGTGTGTGTGTGTGTGTGTGTGTGTGCGTGTGTGTGTGTGTGCATACATATACATTTATGTGTAAGATATTAATTTCACTTCACGTCATTTGTACCAAGATTGAATCAATGGAATGGTTTGAAGATATTTGAATGTACATTATGCAACATGCTGTTCTATATTTGATATTTCTTTATCATCATTTTGCCAGTGTAGAGTATTACACACAATGTTCTATTGATTGTTGCTTGTTCTCCCTCAAGGTACGTCTGGACTCAATGTGGACCAGCAGCACATATCAGGATTTAATAGAGGAGATATAATGATCAGAGGTCACTATAGTATCCCTGGACAAATGAAGTGGTGTAGACTGGGAGGGTCCTGTGTGGAGAGACAGTCTGGATCAATCAATGGAACACAAGTGACAATCTTCAGTGACTCAAGTCTCTTCACTGTGACTATGAGTGGACTGAAGGTTGACAGCAGTGGTTGGTATTGGTGTGCTAAAGGAGACCTACAGATGCCAGTTCATGTCACTGTTCATGAACGACCCTCAACAACTACTATGAGCTCCACCATAAGTAAGAACCAAACCTTCTTCCTCATCTTTCATATTGTCACATATGACTGCCTATATGATGCCTAATAAAAATGAAGCCATTAATCGGACACAAATGTAACATGAAGTCAAAGTCTAAATAGTTCAAAGAATCATGAAGTATAAAATTCAGCCTTGTCATTTACTTTGGAAATCTGGGTTTATGATGATTCAAAATGTATGATCAAAATTGCCTGATAACAAATGAGGATGAACATGTATTTTCACACTACTTCCTCCAACCATTCACCAACATCCCTCCGTGCTCACAGGTACTGAGCCATCTAGTGGTCAGCCCACAAACTCCACTGCAGCTGGAGACAACCTGCCAGACCCACAGCAGAGGTTAGTCTCCTTTACTTAGAGCTAAGACACCTACCACATTCTCACAACACCATGGATTCAAATCTGATTCACATTTGCTCTCCACCCCCTGTATATCCTGTCCCTCTCCACTGTATATCCTGTCCCTCTCCACTGTATATCCTGTCCCTCTCCACTGTATATCCTGTCCCTCTCCACTGTATATCCTGTCCCTCTCCATTGTATATCCTGTCCCTCTCCACTGTATATCCTGTCCCTCTCCACTGTATATCCTGTCCCTCTCCACTGTATATGCTGTCCCTCTCCACTCTGACTGTCTGATAAAGGCAGCAGACTAAAGATGATCAAACACTAGTTTAAAATAGTGTCCACCTATAATTGTAATCAAATGTTGCCCATCTGCATGTCTTCTGCTAGATCCACTGACCTCAAGATTTTCCTCATCCGCCTGGTCTTGTTGGTATTGCTTGTGTCGTCTGGCTTGTTTGTCTGGAGGATAGTAATACATAGTAAGTCCATGGCAAATGCTGATTATGCAAATTCAGAACACAAATATTAATTGTGTCAAATATTTTCTGGAAAACTGATTCATCCTACAGTCAATTTGAAAGAGAATTACATGATATTACCTTGTGTTTGTTTCAGAGAAGGTCAAAGCTGAAGCATCAGTCATCACAGTGGTAAGATAGAGCCATGTCATTTCCCAGTATCACCTTGCAGGGTGGTGCAGTGTGGTCATCACCTCATCATTTGCATATATCTTCTTTATGATAATATCATAATAATACTTTATGGACTGATTAGGACACACAATAACCTTCTAACAATGTAATTTATAGTCTTATGTGCATAATCGTATGCAAACGTATTAGTTTTAGTCCAAATCCTAAATATTGCCATTTTAAGTTTTTGTACTGTTCCTTATGTTGGGTTTGAAGTCAGCGTGCTGATGCTCGAGACTTGTTCACAATAAACTCTGTGAACCAATCAGGCTGAAATGCCTCTACCAGAAAAAAGAAGAAGAAGAAGAAGGAAAAAAACATTACAGTGTGGGTGACCAGAGAACTGCTTAGTTTTGCATAATCCTTCAAATTGGGCTGGGTGGTTAATGACACATTTTTCTGTGGTGTGACAAACTCAAAACACATTTATTTTTGTTTTCCAGGGACTTTAAGTCCTTGACCATGCAAGTACGGTGGGATTCTACAACTTAGTGTGAGTTGTAGATACCCACTGGGCATCCGGGTTCATGGCATCATTGTAACGGCGTTGTGTTGATGGTAGTGGCAGCAACCCATGTTAAGGGCTTGCCAAGGGGTGGTTTCGAACCGCCGACCTCCGGCTTCCAAGGCGGACATAGAGCTAGCTCCCTTGGTGGAGGGGCCTTTATACTGGGGAAGTGAGTTTAAGCAACTTACTCCTCCGGACTCACGAGGACTGACATTCATTCGGTTACACTTACACTCCATCACAGCCTCTTTAACACAGTGATAAATCATGTTGTACTTTAGGGAACTGGCTCAGTGGTCCTCTTTCTTCTGCTTATTCACAACAGGCTGCTGATGTGGTCTCAGGAGAACCTGAGGAGGGCTGAGAACAATGAGAAGAAGTCACAGATGTTTTGTATGTTCTCTTTTATTAACGTTTTATCTTGTATCTTCATTTCAAATCTCTTTATGTTCTTTGGGTATCCTAGCTCAAAACACATTACGAAAAATTGCCCAATATGTATTACAATTAAATATACCCAATTCAAATATATTCTATATATGTTTCATTGAATATCTCAGGAATACAAGGAAGGTGCAAATGACTTCCTTTTTTCTCATCACAGGAAACAACTTCACCACTTCACTTCACTGGAGGGCTCTTGCAATTGTAGCACTATCAGAAGCTTTGTAATCCAGCCTTGAACTACAATGTCCATTTCGAGACTAATATGATAATTATTGTGCTTGCTGAAAGCACAGCACAATCTATGAAATTTGCCATACTTAATATTTTTATTCTTTCCACACAAAAGTTTGATGCATATTAACTCCCACATTCTTCACACCACATAGACATGCCAGACCTCAAAATGTGTTGCTCATTGATGACAGGTATCCTAGGGATCCATCAAGCGATTTCGCTATTCGTGATTACGCGCAAGTTTTTTCCCCATTCACTTGAATCGGGTTTGGAAAAATCTTGCATTAAATTAGCTGTATCTCAGAAATTATATGACCCAGAGCTACCACACTTGGTACCGAGGTTCACAGAGGGACCTTTTACTATCCACGAAAAAATTACACCAATTGACTTGATGGTGGCGCTATAACAGCCCTCTTTACATTTTGGTCCATAATGTTTGAACCGTAGGGTCCCCAATCAAAATTCCCTGGATTCCTTGGGTCCTTCTGCATCTACTGATATAGGCCATGCCCATTTCCTTCTGACTAGATTTTCTGCCATTTTGAATTTTGTCCAAAATCTTTCTTTTTTTTGTCAAATTTTGTCCAATCCTCACCAAACAAAAGCAGACATCATGTGTGGACGGTCTTGCACAAAATATAATTATATAATTATACATTATCATACTTATATAGTGATAAAAAATAATAGTAATAATAATAATAATAATAGTAGTAGTAGTAGTAATAATAATAATAATGGTGATGATGATGATGATGATGATGATGATGATGATGATGATGATGATGATGGTGATGATATAATATAATACTATAACAGTATATACTCGGGTGGAAAAAATGAAAGGGCTTCTTTATGAAAAATGTAAATAGTTTTTTTTGTTCTCTGTTTGTTTTGAATACATTTGTGTGAGATTCAATTTCTGCCTTGTTTTTTCTTTTGTCCTTATAGTCATATAAGAATTGATATATTCATATGACATCATTGCAGCATACGTGTGATGATAGCCCTTGTACATAAAACTATGGAGGTCTATCACTTGATGGTGCATTACAGGGTTGAGGTTATACAAGCAGCATTATTACACAAGGAGACAGACGGACCAAAAATAGGGCAAAATAATGCTTAGTCCCCAGAGGGTTAATATCACTTTTTCTTTGCACAACTCTGTTCCAATAGCTGCAATACACATATTCTGCATACTGTATGTATATATTGTATAATCCTATATGTGTATGTACATGCTCCCTATATCTTATACAAGGTTCCCAATTTGCTTAGAAATGTGCTTCAATTAGCATTAGCATTTATAGGTATACCTGGTTTATATGTAACCAAAACCACCATGACATTTATCAACAGTGTAATAAATCACATGGCTTTACCAATTTCTGTAATGATTTGATGTTGTACTGCTCATCAACTATACATAAATAAAAGTTTTATTATCTACCTTCAGTACCTTGGCTGTTGCAATTGATTGTTTAATTTTGATGTCAGTGACTAAATTAGAGTTATTCTTTGCTGTAACTGTCTCATCAGCCACTGACTGGTTTGTCTACTGGTTCCCATGATGGCACAAAGCATGACTCAGTACAATCAACTGAGTTGTACAAGGCTTCTATATCTCCATTTTATTATCTATAGAACCTCCTAATCTGCTCCCTGGCTGATGCACGACACAAGAAATAGCTTCACTCATTCAGCTGCACAAAAACACTTGTATATGACAACACACTAGTTTTAGTTTAGTTTAGAAACTAACTAGCACTAGAAACAAGAAACAATGTAAACAAAAGCATGTGACTCACCCCTAGATGGTGCAAATTGCTCTCTTGCTACAGCAGCATGTTCTGTTAGCATCCATTAGTCATGAAGCTATGCATCAGGCTTATAATGTCTTTGTAGTCAAGACCTGTGTCATTCTGCTGTGAAGAAACATCTCCCTTCACAGTGTGAGCCAAGGCCTGCTGATGTCATGCTGTGATAGAATTTTAAACTTTTCATATTTATATTGTGGTAAATGTAATACAAGTGAAAGAGGCAGTAGCACTGGTTTTCTAAAATATCCAAACCTTATTACCAGCAGTAGGGCTGGTGCAAGATGTCAAGACCGTTTGATTTGGACAGATGTATCCTTGTCTGTCTTATATAAATGATGTATTAGTCTGCATCTGTGACAGCTGATCACACAGCAACATATACATATTGAGCATACATACAGAGTGGGCATTACTGCTTATATCTGCAAAACCAATTTCCTTGAATGGAAGAGCAAGTGGGCTGATATGATACAGCACACATTCTCATATGGACTAGAATATGACACCTAGAGGCATGTCAGAGATAACCCTAGTTGTGTATCTCAAAATGTTTAAATTATCTATTTCATATAATTAATTTAAAACACACCATTTTCTTTTTAAGAAACAAGAAGATACATTAACCTGTTTAATTCTAACAATTTTATAAAACATATATAGATATAATTTAAAGCAGGTCTAAAATATCTTAAACATAGTGCTGTGCTTTATGTGCTGTTCTACACAAAGTTCTCTGTTATTGAAGAAAGGATCCAGAGTGCTTATTATGTTTCCACCCTGGGAGTGAAGCAGTTTGAGCTGAGGTCCTGACTCACTCCTGCACTTTGTCTGCCCACAGAGCAGCTAGGCTGTGCCTGCTCCTTCTATTCTGACATGGACCGACGGACGTAGAGGAGGTGTTGGAGGAAGACAGAGATGGCAGCTGTGCTCGTGGATAAAGAGGAACATGGGTTCTGAAGATCCAGGGCAAAGCGATTGCTCAGGCTAGGATGTTGCTCAGAGGGGTCAGGGGGAGGCTGGGGCAGAGGAGAGGACAATCTGACCTCCAGGGGTGATTTTCCTCTGGAGGAATGTCCAGTTCTTCCCTCAACTCTTCAGACAGCGATTGATGAGATGGAGACTTTGACCTTTGTCTTAATGGCTACCTCAATCTGTTCTTTGAGGCAACACCAGCAAAGTCCCACAGTGTCTAGTACTGTGTTGCCTCTAGAGCCCCTTTTAGATTCACCCAAAAAACGCAGTCCACAAACCACCGTCTTGTTCTGTTAGAAACAGCTGATTAGATGGATCTGCAAACGACATGGCTATTCATGGGATCAGCTGTGAACGGCACGTGATATTCAATAAATAGCACACCAGCTGAAAACGGTATATTTTGCATCTTGATAACATATCAATTTTGGCCTTTTACACTCACAATACATCCTCAATTATGATGCAATACTTTAAAAAGAGCCAGGGCCCTAATGAAACCAATATCAGTGGTGCTGGGGACGTACGTGTCCCCACCACTTCTTCAAATGGCAGATTTTGTCCCAATCATTTTTTTAAAGCATAATTTGTTAAAAATTATTCTGAAAAAATAGCTTGCACCAAGGAATGTTAACTAACAAAAAAGAATGCATTTATAATGTTTTATTTGCACAATAAGAAAACATACAAAGCAATGAAAATGTAGAAAGAATTATTGTCCAAAAAAGAGTAGTGTCATTGCTTCAGTTGTTTGTACTTGGTCATATTTTGGGGCAGTGATATTGGATATTGTTATTGCTGTGCTGACTGACATGGTGCTTCAGTTAGATGTGATATTGGCATTGTTCAATTGACATGGTTTTTCAGCTGTGGATGTGATGATTATGGATGACCGTACTTGTGCGGTCGACATTGTATGTTGTGCATTGTAGGCTGAGCCTATTTTCATATTGTCCACTCTGTAGTAGCCTATAGGCATGCCCTTTAATTATTTTATTTTTTTCAATTTTCCCCCTCGCCGTATCTACTCTATACTGATCCTCCCATTATGCACTGCCTAAAATTACGATTTTAGATGAGACTGAGAGACAACAGTTCTAGTCTCCAATCTGAAATAAAACTGCTTGTGCTGCACAGGCAGAGGTGTGAGTTTCATGTCACACTTTGCACACTAGTGTTAAACGGCCCCAGCCAGTAGAGAGCACAGTGTTGACTCATTCTAGGTGACAACTCAAACTCCCACGATGCTGTTTGACCTTGATATTTTGAAGACTATAAAAAATGCTTTTTTTCATCTGAGCCCTTATGCAAGAGTGTCAACACAAATTGACAATGCAAAACAATCACCACAATGCAGTGAAATTTGTATTTGTATTTTTTTGGTTAAACTTCCCTTGCCTTTCCCTTTTCTCATTTATTCTTGCTTATCAATGTTCATTTGGTCATCTGTATTGATCCAGGGGAGAATAATAACCCATTGTTTGGTGTTCTCATCTCGTTTTTCCCAATAGTGCAGCAGATAATTGCATATTTCAGAAGGATCGTTCACTTTGTGATGCAAGCATGAAATTTGGCACAGATACTCTTCAAGGTCCACTCTTTTGAAAAAAGGCGCTGGCCACTCAGAAATCCAAGATGGCCGCTCTTTTCAAGATGGCTTCCACGTGTTGTAAATGAGCATGTAACCTATGTTTGGTAACATAAAATGTTTTATGGGTCTCACATTTCTTTATTATAAGTGTTATTTTTGTTATAACTACTATGTGAAATGCTGTAGCAAAGATGGCGTGCAAGATGGCCGCCATGATATCTCATGATCTAAAATACAGAGAAACCCAGTTTTTGGGTCTATACATAGGTTTTTGGGGCTGTGGATTCCAATAGAGCTATTAGTTTTCTTGTCAGAGCACAATTTAGCTTAGTTTAATAGAGTGAATGTCAGCGCGCAACCAGGGCACACTGGTGACATCACTGCTGTGGAACTCAGCATGGGGTTCAGTGTGAGCTGATCTAGTTTTACTAATACTGTGATGAATAGTGATACTATAGGTTAGTGTCCCAAATGCTGTCTAACAGCCCCCAATCAATTAGCTAGTAATAATAGTAAGTTGATGTAGCTAGATAGCCACGCCTGAATTGACAGGGTGTGCCAGCGCGGGAGAGCCGAGCCAAGGGTAAGAGGGGCTATACATGACTCATTCATGTATACTTAACCGGAAGGTGTACAGATCACACAGGACTAATGCCAAAAGAGAGAAAAGGATAATGAGAAAAGGATTGCCCCTTGGCCTTAATCAGAAATCAATCCCCAAAAAATGATAGTTTAGTTGTCCAAGTCTAGATGAGGATAAAAAGCCACATATCTTGTCTCCATACTTTGTATCTCTCTTCCGCTCTTTTCCTCGTTATCTCTCTCATGATTAAAGTCCTAATTTCCCACATCGCCCTGCTGTAAATTACCCATGTTTAATACATTTTTGAAAACTGTGGTGCAAAAGAAAAGGTGAGAGGAGGTAGGGAGGAGAGGCTGGTAGCAAAGGCAAGTATGAACGGATGGAGGAGAGTTTCAAACAGAAGAGCTGAATTTAAAAAGAGGAAGGGTGAATGAGAAGAAGTAACAAAGAAAGGAGATTGTTTGCAAAATGAGTTGTGACACTTTGGGGCCTCTTCTCCTTCCTCTATCTGCTTCTCATCATCCTCAGGATATTATGACACACACATACTGCCTGCAGGCAGGCATGCCTGCGCACACAGATAGCACATGGACACACACACACACACACACACACACACACACACACACACACACACACACACACACACACACACACACACACACACACACACACACGCACCAGTTTTTTCAACTGGTGGGGGATGTGTGGGGATGTTACAGTATTTAGGGCCCCAACCCTATCTTTTTGACAACATGTTCCATACGTTTATGGACAATAAGAGGGTTATTGTGCTTTTGGCTTTAATTCTTTATTTTATTTTATTGATCCTTTATTTAACCAGGGCAATCACATTGAGATTTCCATCTCTTTTTCAAGTGGGCCCTGGTCAAGAAAGCAGCATACAGTTAATTCCACTAATACATTATATATCAACACAAGTAAAAAATACAAGACAATAGGGTCACACGAGAAGTAAATAAAATTGGTTCACAATTCAAATGCAGGCAAATTTAAAAACATGAGCACTCCTTTGCCAGCAGTTGTCCAATTTGTTCTTTGAAATGATCCATCCTAATGAGGGAAGGTAATTTCAAATCCTTTTGTAGCAGGTTCCAGGAGAAAGGAGCAGCATAGCTAAAGGCATGTATGTTTCCTGTAGCAGGTTCCAGGAGAAAGGAGCAGCATAGCTAAAGGCATGTATGTTTCCCAAACTCAGTTCTCACAGTAGGAACATGATACGAGATAGAGGTTTTTGATCTCAGATTGTAATGAGCACCTCTAGATTGAGTGAGCAAAGTAAATTGGTAGCTGGCCCAGGATGGCTTTGTAAACAAACAAATACCAATGTGACTAACCCTAATCCTAACCCATGGGGGCAGACAGTACTTAGGGCCAAAACAACATGTCTATCTAATTCCTTGACCCCAACAACCTTGGGTTAGACCAAATAAGTGTGTCTCTATCTTTATTAGTTACTGAGATATTAAAAATATTTGTTTTGTGACACGCCATCTTTGATACAGCTATTTTCAACTAGCTTGGTTTCAGGCCAAGTAACATTCCTTCTCAATTATATGAACCCCAAAACCTTGGTTTATACGATAAACAGACTGTTTTACTCAAAATAATTACATTGATATGATGAGCATTCGATAGAAATGGCGGTCATCTTGAAATGGTTGCAATATTGAATTTTTGAGTGGCCAGCGCCTTTCATCCACAACCCCAAAAACTTATGTATAGACCTTACCCCGCTAGCCGGGCGCTTCTCGAACCGAAAACCCCCCCCCGAAAATCATTCATCTTTAGCAACTCGGAACAACGACTCACTGTTTACTCACTGTATACTCACTAATGCCCCCCACACTTCCTGAATGGTATTGCACCTACATTTTTGGTTTTTCAAAGACAGAAAAGTGGATTTTATGCAACAATTTGGAAGAGGCCACTATATGTTATTAAAAGAAGAGGATGTTGCGCATCGGATAGCGTCTTCACTTCACTTGTTTGGCTCAGGTAAGGGTTGGCTTTTATACCTAGACGTGAGAGCGGCACGATTGTGTGATGGGAAATGCGTTGACGTTCGCCGGGCGCTAATGCTCAGTATGAGCGAGAAGCGCCCGGCTAGCGGGGTAAGTATAGACCCAGAAACTGGGTTTGTATGTATTTTAGATCATGAGATATCATCACAGCTAGTTTTATGGCAGCCATCTTGCACACCATCTTTGCTACAGCAGTTCACATAGTAGTTATGACAAAAATAACACTTATAATAAAGAAATGTGAGACTCATAAAACATTTTATGTTACCAAACATAGGTTACATGCTCATTTAGTACAACACGTGGAAGCCATCTTGAAAAAGGGCTGCCATCTTGGATTTTTGAGTGGCCCTTGAAGAATGAACGATTCTTCCACTTATCTGCTGCACTACAATTTGAGAAGATATGTTTAACTCCTCTCTTTGGTTTGATGTTGATATAACCACATTGTTTCCTTGTTTTGTTTTGTTTTGTTTTGTTTCTATTTAATGAAAATAAAAAATTGATAAAAAAAAAAAACTCACCACAATGCAGGAAATGAAGTGTTGGGCTGCATTTCACAATAAAGATATCAGTGACATTCTTAGGGGGGAAGTCCTGTTATAGGTTTGTACGTGATAATTCCTTACTTTTAAATGTTGGTTGTACTATTTCGTTGTATCCACTCAGTGTTACAGCCAGGGTCGGACTGGCCTTAGGGAGCATAGGGAGTTTGACCGGTGGCCTGGCCTGCTAAATGGCCTGCAGGTGCATAAAGAAACACCACAATGCAGGAAATGAAGTGTTTAACCCTCAGAATTTGCCTAGGCTCCTCCCATCTTTATGCCCCTCCCCCCCATGTTCAAATGAAGCCTACAAGTGTCTGCATCATCCTGTGCCCCCCCCCCCCCCACCACCATTGTCATTAATTTGCACTCTGGTAGCAGTGCACAACAATTCACCAGAATGCAGGAAGTGTATTTATAACTGCCTGAACGATTCTCCCAGTCCACCCCTGAGCACAGCACAATACTTCTGTCATCTTTCACCACGTTGAAAGTGTTACACCATCACACCGCTCAGGGGAAATGCTTCTGCAGTTGTTGGCGTCGGTGCCATGAGCAGTCTGAGCTTCCGTTTGTTTGTTCTTCTTTTGATGCAAACCTTTCTCAAACCGATATAATAATCTTCCCTGTGTGCATAGTTCTATTGCTTATCCTCATCTCAAATTATATGAATAACAATAAAATTATTTCATTAAGTTATTTTCCAAAGAGTCTTCTTTCCCTACATTCTAATTTGTGTATGGATTCTACGTTTCCTACTCTGTGGAAAGAGTGAGGTCAGGTGTGTGTTAGGAGGCAGAGAGAAACAAGGACCGCCCTCCTCCATGTATATGCGTCTACGCCGCAGATTCTCCTAGTAGCCTGGGGCCCCCAAATCTGCAGGGGTCCCCTATAGGCCTACATGATAAGAAATGTATTTTAAGCACCTGAATGAGAAAATCAGAAGAGCCTTGCTCTAGAATAGGCTTTTCTGCACACCTTATAGCTTTTTCATATTTACATAAAAGCATGACTATACTCCACTCTCGTATAAAAATGTCTAAAATGTATTTTCCCTGCCACCTGTTGTGCAGCAGAAATTCCCGCAGAGAGTCCCTGCATGGAACCAGTTAATAATAAAGAAATGATGAGTTATGACAGTAACAGTCAACCAACTATATCCACAGGCTGGATCTTTTCCATGATTGGAAACTCTTGTGTGAGACAACAAAGTCTTTTGTGGGATATTGGATCAAATATTAGTAAGAATAGATTGTGTCAAAAAAATCAATTGAACTATTTCTATGTGGGAAAATTATGTGTTAAGAGAGGCTTATGCTTTGTGGAAGTTGCAACAAACAATGCACAAAACTATCTATTGATTCTATAGAGAGCCAAAGTGGAACGTCACTTCCTGCTTCAGCAAAATGCTTATAAAAATAGTTTTACTTGTTCAAACCAAACGGTTCAGATATATTTAGAAACAGGAGAGACCACATAACATTTCACTTGGACCAAAACGTAAAAAACTTCAGACTAAAAGAAAATATTTTTTCGATGTTATTTTTTTTAAGTTTTGGTCTGAGTGAAATGTTCTATGATCTCTCCCGATTCTAAATATATCTGAACCGTTTGTTTTGACCAAATACAACTATTTATATAAGCATTTTACGAAATGTCTATGGGAAAATAAATGGTGGATGAAAATCTCTGGTACAGTACTGAAGCAGGAAGTGACGTTCACTTTGCCTCTCTATACAGTATATAGCCCACATATGAGGACAAACAAAAATCAGAAGTGTCAGGAATAATATAGGCTTTGGTTGATGTCTAACTGGAAAAGGGAAGCAAATTAAACTCATTCAAATATATGTATGTAATGTATTGTAGATAGAGATATGAATGCAGTATATTTGACTCTGTATGCTCAATAGATACACAGCAGCTTATAGGACAGGAGGTGTGTTCAGAATGAGGAGGAGCAGCAGTTAGCCCTGAAGTAAGAGTGACTAGAGAGGGAGGTAGTGTTCACTCTCACATTGAAGCAGTAAGAGTGACTAGAGAGGGAGGTAGTGTTCACTCTCACATTGAAGCAGTAAGAGTGACTAGAGAGGGAGGTAGTGTTCACTCTCACATTGAAGCAGACATGGCTTTGACCTGTATCCCTCTGCTTCTCCTCTGTGGACTCATTGGTAAGTGATCAAAGTCTTCATGAGAACGCTCTTAGTTTAGCTGTTACCTGTGATGATGATGATGATGATGATGATGATGATGATGATGATGATGATGATGATGATATGAATGTTGTATAGTAGTGACATGATATTCTGGAGTAATGAACTTTGATTCACATATTTAAAGTGACAACCACCTCTAATATTATAAGATGAACTGTTCTTTCGGGGCGGCTGTAGCTCAGGAGTTAGAGCGGGTCGTCCACTAATCGCTTTGGATAAAAGAGGTTGGTGGTTCGCCTAGGTCGCGGAACCGCCCCACAATGTACACGGGCCCGGGTCCGGGTACATTTCAGTAATACTAATAATAGAAAAGGAGAAGATACTGAATAATGACATCACAATAGTATAATCCTAATGTTAATTTAAAAGTAAATATTCTTCTAAATATGGATAAAAGTCCAAAAAACATAAAATTTTCTTCGACGCTGCCGAGATTCCATTCCTTACAGCACCCCCTACTTAATAATAGTTCCAGTGCGGCTGCAAAAATGTGGTGGCGGGTTGTGTCAAGTGTACTGGCTCGGGGAACGGTCCAGCCCCCGGTCCCTTAGGTTTCTGACAATGTGCCCCCCTGAACAATTTAGTTGAATAGCCCTGCTGTAATTTATAGATTCATTATGCTATAACTTATTTGTATTGATACGTATGCATATATTAACCCAGTGGCACTCATATTCTGGTTTATTTCAAGAAAAACATTTTGGCTAGTTGAAATTAATTGGCTCGTAACTTTAAAATCTAGCAGGCATATTGGCTGGTGATAAAAAAAAAGTTTAATCTCAAACCCTGCAGGGAGAGCAGGTGGTGACATAGGAGTGAGTGAGAAAAGGAGCAAATATATGATTGTTAAGACTGCATACTGACATCACAACCGTCTAATCCTAATGTTAATTTAAAATGAGATATTCCTATATGAATCTGGCTTCAAACGACCAAAATCTTTATATGATGATAATAATAATAATCAATGATGGTGGTTCACAGACGTGTGTGTGTGTGTGTGTGTGTGTGTGTGGGAGGGGGGGGGGGGGTGACTTTTGGCATGGCAAACAGCTAAAGGGGAACATGAGACAAAAAAGGTTGGGAACCACTGGGCTAATCAACCAAACTAGACGTTATTCAACAATCAATAACAATAAAGAAGTTTGAAATTAATTTTATTCACTTCAATTCAGTTATCAAGTCTGTTCAGAGTAAACCCACTTCACAAACAAATCAATGAATCTCTCCAAAAAGCTATGTAACCAAACGTCTCTACTTTGTTCACACAGGATAGCTAATTAGTTAAGTAGCGTACATATTGTCCCTGGGTGGTGAGGAGGCTGCGATATTTGACAATTTAGCTGCAGCTGCTCACTCAAATTAGATTTAGCATTGGTTTTCATTGTGAATTAGAATGGTTCAGGGGCACTCTGTACTATACACTATCACAGGCTGCATCTGGCCCCTGGGTCCTAAGCTGTAGCTATCACTGGTCTCTAGTTTCTATGTTTCTGATTGTGATATAGTTGTGAGATCTACATGAATCCAAATAAAGGGATTATATTGTAAACTATGTATCTCATGTTGTTGTTGTTGTTGTTGTTGTTGTTGTTGCAGGAATTCACAGCATAACTACAGTGAGCAAAGTGTCAGTGAAGACAGGAGGCAACATCACTATTCCTTGTCTCTATGATGTAAAGTACATAAGCCATGTGAAGTACTTGTGTAAAGGGGGTAATTGGGACTTGTGCAGTATTGTGGTAAAAACAACCCAACGTACTTCAGGAAGGTTTTCTATCTCTGATGACACCAAGCAAAGAATCTTCACTGTGACCATTAATGACCTGGTGGTACAGGACACCTCTTATTACTGGTGTAACGTGGAAATTAATGCGGGGGACGATGATGGAGAGTATTTTCACCTGTCAGTCTCCAGTAAGATCAAGTTATTCATTTCAGAACATGTGAAACCCTTTCTGTGAGATTATAACACCTTTGTGTGTGTGTGTGTGTGTGTGTGTGTGTGTGTGTGTGTGTGTGTGTGTGTGTGTGTGTGTGTGTGTGTGTGTGTGTGTGTATGTGTGTGTACATGTGCGTGTGAGTGTGTGTGTGTGTGTGTGTGTGTGTGTGTGTGTGTGTGTGTGTTTGTGAGTGTGCGTGCGTGCGTGCGTGTGTGTGTGTGTGTGTGTGTGTGTGTGTGGGGGGGGGCATAGAGGCTGTCTAATTTTGCTGCAGAGACAAATTATGACTACTGCTGATACCCATTATACTGATCCTGTGTGTGTGTGTGTGTGTGTGTGTGTGTGTGTGTGTGTGTGTGTGTGTGTGTGTGTGTGTGTGTGTGTGTGTGTGTGTGTGTGTGTGCGTGCGTGCGTGCGTGCGCGTGTGCGTGTGCGTGTGCGTGTGCGTGTGTGTGTGCGCACGCGCGCGTGTGTTTGTCACCTGCTGGCTGCTGTGTGTAGTGCTGTCACGAATTGGCTATAATTGGGATAATGAACTAATTATTTTCATTTGTTGAATGGCAAGATTGAATGTAAATGGAATGATTTGAAGATATTTGAATGTATGCAACATGCTGTTCCATATTTGATATTTCTTTATCATCATTTTGCCAGTGTAGAGTATTACACACAATGTTCTATTGATTGTTGCTTGTTCTCCCTCAAGGTACGTCTGAACTCAATGTGGACCAGCAGCACATATCAGGATTTAATAGAGGAGATATAATGATCAGAGGTCACCATAGTAATAGTATCACTGGACGAATGAAGTGGTGTAGACTGGGATGGTACTGTGTGGAGATGGATGGATCAATCAATGGAACACAAGTGACAATCTTCAGTTCCTCAAGTCTGTTCAATGTGACTATGAGTGGACTGAAGGTTGACAGCAGTGGTTGGTATTGGTGTGCTAAAGGACACCTACAGATGCCAGTTCATGTCACTGTTCATGAACGACCCTCAACAACTACTATGAGCCCCACCACAAGTACAAGCTCCACCACCACAAGTAAGAATCAAACCTTCTTCCTCATCTTTCATATTGTGACATATGACTGCCTATATGATGCCTAATAAAAATGAAGCCATTAATCGGACACACACAAATGTAACATGAAGTCAAACTCTAAAATAGTTCAAATAATCATGAAGTATAAAATTCAGCCTTGTCACACTACTCACTCTTTATATACTCTTATAGAGACGCTTCCTCCAACCACCCACCAACATTCCTCCGTGCTCACAGGTACTGAGCCATCTAGTGGTCAGCCCACAAACTCCACTGCAGCTGGAGACAACCTGCCAAACCCACAGCAGAGGTCAGTCTCCTTTACTTAGAGCTAAGACACCTACCATGTTCTCACAACACCATGGATTCAAATCTGATTCACATTTGCTCTCCACCCCCTGTACATCCTGTCCCTCTCCACTCTCCACTCTATACCCTGTCCCTCTCCACTGTATATACTGTCCCTCCCACTGTACATCCTGTCCCTCTCCACTGTATACCCTGTCCCTCTCCACTGTATATCCTGTCCCTCTCCACTGTATATCCTGTCCCTCTCCACTGTATATCCTGTCCCTCTCCAGTGTATGTCTAATAAAGCAGACATGTCATAAAGATGATTTCTTAAAAACATCTAGTTTTCTTACAACCAAAGGTGAAATATGGATGCATTTTCTGACTGTTGCAACACTTAAAATTTACCTTTTTATTGCTCTAGTTTATAATTGTCAACATTAGTGCAAAAAAGGAGCATTTTAATTAGAATCCAAACACACAAATGTGTCAGATAACTTTTATGGTTGTGGGGGGAAAGTGTGCGCCTTTAATCAAATGTACCTCATCTGCATCTATCTTCTGCTAGATCCATTGACCTAAAGATTGTCCTCATCCCGCTGGTCTTGGTGGTTTTGGTTTTAGCATCTTCCTTGTTTGGTTGGAGGATAGTAATACATAGTAAGTCCATGGCAAACACTGATGAATCAAATTCAGAACCAAAATAATAATTGTGTCATTACATTTTAAATGATTTTCTTTAAAAAAAATTATTAGCCTACATGATATTTTAAATTATTTTCTTTAAAAATTATGACATGATATTTCCTTGTGTTTGTTTCAGAGAAGACCAAAGCTGAAGCATCAGCCATCACAGTGGTAAGATAGAGCCATGTCATTTCCCAGTATCACCTTTGATGGTCATGTGTTGTCATCGCCTCGTCATATCTTCTTTGTGATAGTATAATAATTATTGTATATAACTGAGTGTGAGTTGTTGGTCATAATACATGGATTATAGCAGCACTATAGTGCTGTAGTAGTCGAAACCGGTCTTGGTCTCAATATCACATTTTGATGGTCTCGGTCTCTTCTGGAACTCGTCCTCCCTCGGTCTTGGTCTTGGTCTCGTTGACCCCCGCCCACCCCTGGTCTTGGTCTTGGTCTTGACTAGGTCTGGGTTTAGGACAGGTGGTTTCGACCCCAACACTAAGCAGCACTTCTATATAGTCACTGCTCTGTCTGTTGGATGTTGTTAATAATATAATCTGCATGCCTGCTGTAAACACTATTATTCACAGACTGTGTATCGTTCCTTGTGAACGTTTTGTTCATCCTCGTTCTTCTACTTATTCACAACAGGCTGCTGACAATGAAGAGAATTTGATCTACAGTGATGTTCATCACATTAGGACACCTCCAGCCCAGGTACTGTATGAATGTGTCCACGTGCACATAATGATAGAGTTTGCATGTTCTCCCCGTGTCTGTGTGCATTTCTTCCAGGTGCTCTGGTTTTGTTCCACAGTCCAAAGACATGCAGGTCAGGTGGATTGAAGACTCTAAATTGCCCATAGACATGAGTGTGTTTGAGTAGTGTATATTATGATGTATGTAACCTATATCATCATGTGTATCAGGGCTGTATTACCAAACGGGCCTATTGGGCCCAGGCCCCCAAGAGCTCAGGGGGCCCATAACCAGAGATGGGGACTTGAGACTTGGTGACTTGGACTCGAGTCGACTCGAGTCCCTGTTTTGATGACTTGCGACTTGACAAAAACATAAATGACTTGAGACTTACTTGGACTTGGAAGTTAAAGACTCGAGACTTGACTTGACTTGAGAGTTGATGACTTGGTTGTTATTGTTTGTCAGTTTAAATATTAAATATGAACAAATGTAATATAATCTAACAATGTTTGATGTTGTAGCCTGGCTGTCAGTGTTTTGACTGTTTATCAGTGATCGAGAGGAAGTACTTTGATTGAGAAGAGATAAATACTGTACGTTTAAGTCATTTGATTTTGTTTGATTACATTGTAGTCTTGTCAGTATTTCACTGGAAATTGTTTTTTACTGACTTTTGTTTGTTTACATATATTTCACTGAACATCAATAATTATAATATAAATTCATTTCATTGTCATGAACAGGTTAGATAAGTTGACCAATAGCACTGCAGGTACTAATACCTCGTATTTTTTGTTATAAAGGAAGGTAACACTGCAGTATCTTGGGGTGGGGGGAAGTAACTTGACTTGGGACTTGACTTTCCTGAACTAAGGACTCGACTCGACTTGATAAAACCTGTGACTTGACTGGTCCAAAACAAAGTGACTTGAGACTTGCTTCAGACTTGGACCAAATGACAAATGACTCCAATGGAGCTGCTCAGTAGCCAGCAGAGCACTCCTGAAAAAGAGAGCATTGCTCTCAGTGCAATCTGGGAGTCCAGAGTCTATTTCGGCATGTAAATTGCCGAAATAGACTTATGCATCCAGGCCCAGGGGCCCGTCATGTCATAATCCGCCTATGACGTGTGTAGTATTTATGATCATGTAGTATTCATTTGATATGTAGCTACTGTATGCTATGTAAAAGTCCTTTAAGACATGCTTGTGATTATATAAATACAGACTACTACTACTACTATTACTACTACTAGACTGGACTAATAATATTCAAAGGGGAACACATAAAAATGGAAGTCAAGTAACTGTAGTTGAAGACATGAGATTAATGTCGTATTTCAAATTGGTCCTTGTAGGTCCCACAGACCAGTACTGATGCTCTGTACAGCAATGTTGATCCTGATGCTCTGTACAGCAATGTTGATCCTGATGCTCTGTACAGCAATGTTGATCCTGATGCTCTGCACAGCAATGTTGATCCTGATGCTCTGCACAGCAATGTTGATCCTGATGCTCTGTACAGCAATGTTGTGAAAGACAGGAAAGCCCAGGAGGTAAACATCAAGGCTGTGTCCACATTAACAGGCCAAACCACTATTTAATATTTCTGTTCAAATCATAGAAAAGCAATGAAAAAATACTACTATTACTGCAAAGCTGTTAGTATTTGTTTTTATTGTTGTTGCTTTTCTTTCCTGCTAGTGCTTTTATTGAATGATGTCATCATTTGCTTGTGTTTGCCTGCATTTTTCCATTAGACTGAAGCAGCAGAAGCCAGTGTGATCTACGGTACAGTGGTTCCACACTAGAACATGACCAGTGTGATCTACGGTACAGTGGTTCCACACTAGAACATGCATGACCAGTGTGATCTACGGTACAGTGGTTCCACACTAGAACATGACCAGTGTGATCTACGGTACAGTGGTTCCACACTAGAACATGGCCAGTGCTAATAAACCCAAAAGGCTGGAGGACATTGATGCTACAACACATCTAATGATAATGTCGTATTGATGTGATGTGGCACTTATGTCCTAAGTTATGAGTTTGGACAAATGGACACGGTAAGAGAGGTTATCTGAGTTACTGAAGCCTTTCTGTCGGCTCCAACCATTCTGAGCTTTCTCATCAACAAGACATTTCCATCCACAGAGCCACCCCTCACTGGGTGTTTTTGGTTTTCACACCAGTGTCAATTCTAGAGAGGTGGTAATGCAACCTAAGGATGCCAACTGCCATAAAAAACCACAGAAGAAGAAGAAGATGCAGGGATACTCAACTTGCTTTGCCCGGGGGCCACTTTTGCAAAATGACAGGAGGCCAGGGGCCAGTTAATAAACAAACATCAATATTTTTTCTGTATTTGATTGTAGGTTTTTGGGGTGTCAGCCGGAGTTTAGTCTGACAATTTTGTGCACACAGGATAGTTAGTTAGGTTAAGTTAGTTAAGTACATATAAGTGCGTGGGCGGCGAGAAGGTCGCGATATTTGACAATTTAGCTGGAGCTCAGTCAAACTTTATTGAACATGAGATTTCATTGTGAATTAGAAAATGGTTGGGGGGCCACTCTGCACCCTATCGCGGGCCGCATCTGGCCCCCGGGCTACAAGTTGAGTATCACTGCTGTAGTGTGTGAAAAAGATCAGCCATTTCAGAAATACTTCACTGAGTGCACATTTTGATGTTTGATGTGACGCTGCTGACCTCTAT
The DNA here is from genome assembly GCF_964638095.1 of Poromitra crassiceps. Taxonomy (NCBI): domain Eukaryota; kingdom Metazoa; phylum Chordata; class Actinopteri; order Beryciformes; family Melamphaidae; genus Poromitra; species Poromitra crassiceps. The sequence goes on from NC_139650.1 coordinate 8,221,567, forward strand.
CTGCATGATCCTGCATTGCACTGCTGCCACATGATTGGCTGGATGGATCATTGCATAAATAAGCAGGTGTACTGTACAGGTGTTTAAAGTGCTCCGTCAGTGTATATATATATATATCGAGGGATTCGAGTCAAAGTAAGTGAGATTTGGGGCAAATATGAGTTATATCAATTAAAAGGTCTCAGTGAGATCTTTTCATTTAAAAAGACACAACTGAAATCATATGAATCAAAAGTTTTAATTAAGCAAAAAACTGAAAGCCATAACAGTAAAGGTAAGGGTTTGTTTGCTGCCAAAAGGGTGTAACAGCACTTTTGACACTGAACAAGCAATGTGGCTAGTTAGTTAGCACTTAGGCTAGTTAGTTAGCACTTACTAACCTTACCTTACTAACATGTATGCTGACATAAGTAATGCTGCCAGCATGATCACATCGTTTTTAGTAGCCTATCCTATTCATATCCCAATTAATAGTTTAGGTCAATATTAGATGAATGTAAATATGTTAATATTCCCATGAAATACTACTATTATCTACTATTATCCTGCATCCAGCACTTGAACAGGGCAGTCGCTTTCTTAGTCGCTCTCCCTTCCCCCTCCCCTAAACCCCACCCCCCGCCCCCAGCATTTCGTCTGCAACTGAGCTCTTCCCCCCCCAAACCCCCTGCCTTGTTACAGCTCTTGCATCATCCACACCCCCACCCCCTCTTCCTCCGATATACATCCATCTGGCGCTGATGACAGCGAGCCACTTGCGTTGTTTGAGGAGCTAGTGCAACGGTGGCGCTGCGCACGTGGCGACCCGGCTGAGGGTAGTAGATGGTCCTTTGGAATCTGTACATATTGCAACAAATGTTTATGTACTGTATAATATTGAAGTGTGCCTTTATTACTTTCAAACTAGTAATAATGTATCTCAATTCTGAAGTGTGCCGTTATTACTAATCTCAAACTATTAATGATGTTGTAATTATCCACTACTGTCTGATGTGAACCAAAGTGCCCTTCTGGGACATGTATTAAACTGATTGATTGATTGATTGATTGATTGATTGATTGATTGATTGATTGATTGATTGATTGATTGATTGATTGATTGATTGATTGATTGACTTAGGCATATAGATTCAAAATGTTATTTTATAATGTTAGGAGTGAGTGTGAACTGGTCAAAATGAGCTCTAGTAAGACTGCAAAGCTGAACTTATCCCTCAGTGTTATGGGGAGTTCTACAGGTCTTTGTTTTAGGACCCTGGAGCTCATATACCCTAGCTGACATATGTCAGACATGGCAGTAAAGCTATAGGACTCTTGTGGTTCTAACGAGACCAATTTCAATCACATATCTTGATGTGAGCGGTCAAGGGATGTCATGTCCATTTACCTTTGTCAAAAACTTTGCCGACTTTGTTACACCCTCTTCCCAGCGAGCTAGCAGAACAAGGCTGGTACCTAGGATTCATCTGGATGTCTAGAATTTTTAACGGGTGCTCAGATGAAATTTAGGGGTAGGCTACTCAAGCACCGCTAAAAAGGGTAAAAACGCCACTGATTTTGATCATTGTTTGGGTGAAGTAAAAATATGTATTTTTGTACAGATCCAGATTATACCATGGTGTACATGAATAAAAGTTGTATTATCTACCTTGGCTGTTGCAATTGATTATTTCATTTTGATGTCAGTGACTAATGAGATTTCTCATCAGCCACTGACTGGTTGTCTAGATTCCCATGGCACAAATGAGTCAGTACAATGAACTGAGTTGTACAAGTCTTCCCATTCTATTTTATTATCCTATAGGCTAGAGAACCTCCTAATCTAATAACAAAAGCATGTGACTCACCCCTAGATGGTGCAAATTGCTCTCTTGCTACAGCAGCATGTTCTGTTAGCATCCATTAGTCATGAAGCTATTATGCATCAGGCTTATAATGTCTTTGTAGTCAAGAAAGATCTGTGCTATTCTGCTGTGAATAAACATCTCCCTTCACAGTGTGAGCCGAGGCCTGCTGATGTCATGCTGTGATAGAATTCTAAACTTTTCATATTTATATTGTGGTAAATGTAATATATCTACAAGTGAAAGAGGCAGTAGCACTGGTTTTCTAAAATATCCAAACCTTATTACCAGCAGTAGGGCTGCTTCAAGATGTCAAGACCGTTTGCATTTGACAGATGTATCTTATCCCTCTTATATAAATGATGTATTAGTCTGCATCTGTGACAGCTGATCACACAGTAAAATATACATATTGAGCATACATACAGAGTGGGCATTACTGCTTATATCTGCAAAACCGGCCAGTTTTCTTGAATGGAAGAGCAACTGGGCTGATATGATACAGCACAAGTTCTCAGGACTACATTTGACATACAACAGTGACATCTAGTGGCATGTCAGGGATAACACTAGTTGTTGTCAGTGGTTTAGTTATTATGTAGTCTCGCTAGTTATTACCATCGACATGAGATATATGGATCTGTACGTGTCTTTATGATATTGTAGCCGAGTAATTGGGCCCGCTATTCACACTTTGATAATAAAACAATAAACGATAGAGGCAAGGGTAACGTTACAGGCTTCCCATTTATTAGACACACGTCCGCAGGACGACAACCCGGAAGCTTCCTCCTCTTCTCCTCACATACCCAGCCCTACTATGGCAACTCCCGAGGGAACATACACACAGCTTCGCCCACACACGCAACAGCACACAACACACACTGAACAGTCTGCTACACAATCTCGATGGTTATTAATTACCGTATGTTATTATCGCCATCTAGTGGATATTTTGACGTAGCACAAGATTCCAAAAATACCTGACCACCTCAGGGCATGACTCACGCACCGGCGATGACGTGATGACATCACGAGGCCAGTTGTGGAAAAGCGGAAGAAGAATCAAAACAACAAACAACAGGAGGAGCAGCAGCTCGGCAGCTCGAGGAGGACACAGACAGAGCTATTTAGCGGTTAGCTGCTGTCTGTCTGTCTGTCTGTCTGTCTGTCTCTCTCTCTATATCAGTCAGTCCAGTCGTTAGCAGTGACATTTAACAACAATTATGTCGATACTCGCCAAGTTGTTCGGCAGCGGGGCGAAGGGGAAGGCGCCCACCGCGCAGGAGGCCATCCAGCGGCTCAGAGACACGGAGGAGATGCTGGCCAAGAAACAAGACTTCCTGGAGAAGAAGATCGAGCAGGAGCTCCTGACGGCCAAGAAGAACGGCACCAAGAACAAACGAGGTGAGGCCATGACGTCAGACAGTGAAGGAGCGGGACAGAGTGACGTAAAAGCAGGTGATCTGACGAGCAAAGTGACAGTCGGCTGGTTAGCTCGCAGGCTAGGGAACAGAACAGGGAAGTTGACAGCTGCTGACGACCAAGTAGGGATGTCGATACTAGCATTTCTACGTCGATACCGATACCCAGGAACATAGCAATACTTGATACCATTTTCGATACGCGGGGGGATGACAACAACACATCAAGAGGCATAAAAAGTAAACAAAGACAGATGGACGGACAGGTGGTGCACATTTCTCCATAATCTAGGCCCGAGAAAACTTATTAAAAACTTTGCTCTTACACAGCAGATTAGCCCTGCTCTAGTCATCAGCCTATCAGAACACAGCAGATTACACCTGCTCTAGTCATCAGCCTATCAGAACACAGCAGATTACACCTGCTCTAGTCATCAGCCTATCAGAACACAGCAGATTACACCTGCTCTAGTCATCAGCCTATCAGAACACTTTGAGCTTGTTGAAGCAACAGATACCCACCAAGGGAGGGAGAAATCAGTAGTATGTTTGATTTTTCATTAGAAATCACTGTAATACAGTACAATACAGTAATACTAGTATTGATACTTATCGATATTATCGATACCTGTTGCAAATGAGTATTGTATCAATTTCAAATGTTTTGATGTGATTTTTATCGATACTATCAATACTTTTGACAACCCTGCTACCAAGCATAACAACTTGTTCACTGTCTGACTCACATTTTAAATTGCCCTGTAGCCATGGCACACCAATCAAACATCTGTGTTTGTTGTAGAATGTTTGATTGGTGTACCATGGGCTTAAAAGACAGCACGTTACTAACGCTTATTGTCCGGGAAACGACTTTAAAACGGTCTTTTACCGCACTAATAGCGACTTCCCATTGCAAAATAACATTAACATTAGTCAAACTTAACTTACGTCTATCGTCAAAAAATTGTTAAACCAAAATTCAAAAAGTAGGTTTATATCCAAACTACGGTACATCACTCACTGGAAATGATCACAATCTGAGTCTGGAATGTCATATTGTTACACGGAGGTACAACTGGACTGACACTGAGTAAAGGTCTCATTATAGTCGAGTGAGGCTCTGCGAGGCGGAGCTCCGCGAGTCACGTGTGGACTCCGCGCTGGGGCCCATGCTTTTACACTCAGAATGGCAGCCAAGTGATCAGCATGTTGCATTGTACAATGGTAATGGTGAGAACAGCCCGTGAAAAGTCACAATGAAACGCTACTATGTGCAGTACTGAGTGCGCTTTCACTCTCAAACGACCGTGTATCAGCACATGAATGAATCACCCAACTTGTTTTTACTGAATAGCCGTTTCAGTTCTCAGCCCTGATAGCCTGCTTTTAATCTCTCTCAACACAACACATTTACTTGTTGAAATTACTAAAAACGAACAGTTGCAAATTAAAGTTTAGCCTACAACATGGGTCAAGAAATGTGGCGAAAACACAGCTCAGTGTTCAGGGCTCAGTGGCTCGAAAGCGTCCATGTTTGGAGAGAAGCCGTGCGGAGGTCGCGCTGCTAGAAAAATCTTCAGGTATGCGCTGTGCGGCTGCAGCCAACACATTGACGTCATTTGACGCTCGCGCCCCTCGCTCCTCCCCCGCGCCTGGCGCGGCACGGCGAACATAAAACAAGCTTAAAGTGTGGGTGTGTTTGATTTAGGGACTAGGGCAGGCCAATCCTCACTTAAGCAGCCTGACGTGTTTTAAAGAGAGGATAGAGAGCACTTATTGAGGTGGAATCAGTGCAATGCTACATTTCTAGGGAAATTCATAATATTTGATCACAGACATCACATGTGATTTTAATCAAATAGCAGGTGATTTGCATTCAATGACAACCTGGTGAAAGAGCTGTGGCATTGTACCATTATTGTATGGCAAAAAACAACAACAACAACATTGTTGAACAACATATAAACATGTATCAGCAGATAACAGCATCTCCTGGTTTCTGAGAGAAATATTTTTTTTAAATACTTGTATAAATAAGAAATACATAAATAATGTTTACTGTAGTGCACACAGTAGCAGTATCTCTTTGTTTTTAGACTAGTCTAAGAGCAGACATGCAGATATTTTTTAATTCGCCAGACTATCTCAAAATGGCTGCAAATTGCTAATAACCGGCCGGACATTGAATTGGTCTACCTCTACTGACAAGCCCCTATAGGGGAATAGGGATTAGGGATGGGCACCAATAATCAAAAAATCGATAATTGATCATTAGGAATCACATTTTTGAGGAGCTGCACGCCAGCTGCGCCGACAGGCTATCTGCAACCTCATCGAGACGGATATGCTGCCTACATGTATTGTTGACGGCAACAGTATTCAGCGTATGACATTCCCTCATGATGCACCATCGGAAGCACGCTGTCTTTAGCATTTTCTGCCATAGGGCATTTTGTAACACACACACACACACACACACACACTTTTTCTTTTTACAAAATGCCGTATGGCAGAATATATATATATATATATATATATATATATATATATATATATATATATATATATATATATTAAAATGCCCATCCCGAATAGGGGAAGCAGTATAACAGTCAGACCTAGAGGCCAGTAGGCCTGTGAGGCAAACTGCAGCTGCTTTGTAAGTCCCGTTCTGCATCACATGCTCTGTCAGCTTCCAGTCCCATAACCTGATTTTCTACATAGTTAATCCTATTCTCTGCTGAACACACAGAGAGCTGTCATTAACCTCCAGCCCTAGGATAACAGGCCTAGGACAGTACAGGCAAACCACAAACCCCCCATAACAGACATTCTAGCTGTGTAAACGTTCCACTCAGGTTTTGTGGAAATTCAAAGAAAACTTTTGAAAAGTTGACAATCTTGAAATTTGAATCGGGTGCGTTTCCATGAACGGACACTGTCATTTACTGCTCACAGATTCAGGCTCTTTGTCAGCCACAGCGTGTTCAGCACACCCTTTGTCAATTGAAGCTCATTCTAAATTGGGGCTGTCCCGAGTCCCGACGTGTCGACATAGTCAACGTCATCGACCACGTAATTGCGTCGATTTGCATGAACGTGCATCAATGCGTCAAAATTAAAATAATATATACAGTAGATAGCTCCGTTCCAATATCATATTTCAAAATAACACTTTTTAATGGCTTCTGTCTGCTTTAGACTTGTGTAGAGTGGTTTTATCTTGGAAATCTGACCGTAAGTCATATTGTTGTCTTGCTACAGTCTCTGGCTAGGTAGTGAAAATGGCTGTGCCCGTAATAGAATGGATTGTTATTCCCAAACGACAGTACAAGTTACAAAAACCTTGTCCACGTCTCACGATCATCTAAAGTGTGGGCGTATTTTAGATCGAGACCCAACAATGTGCTGCTCTGTATATGTTAATATATATATATATATATATATATATATATATATATACCGGTATGTTGTATGTTATGTACAGGCTGGCCGTGACTCAGACAATTATTAAAACAATTACGTTTTTATACATTATTTTAGTTAGCCTATTTATTTATTTATATTTTTTGTACTTTTATTTTCATTAATTTCTTTGTTTTTCAGTTCAATTATATTTCAGAAATCCAGTGTTAAAAAAAGTTTTTTCAAGTTCAACAAATGCATGATGTTGCCAAATTCAATGAGAAATCGCGTTAAATAATCATGGTTATTATTTTTTGCCATAATTGAGCACTCAGCCCTAATTTCCGCGTCAGTCTGGTATGTTCCCGAGTCACGAGACCCATAAATGTAGTAAAAACTATCAAAAATAACCAATCATCAGATACAAAAACATGAGAATATGTGTTTCTGTTAATGTAGATACAAATAATTGTCACATTTTAAGTTGCGTTAAAATGCCTCTTCTGTGTTGTTTTTACATAAGTTTCCATTTGGGCCACAAAAATGTACCTTGGCCGCCAAATGTAGGGGCTTGGTGGCCAGTGCTTGAAACTATTAGCGTCTGTCCTGGTCTTGACTTGTCCCCTTCGTTTTCACCTCCCTCTTTATGACATATCAAAATCCTCTCTCCCTCTCTCCTGCCCCTCTCTCCTCCCCCTCTCTCTCCCTCCCTCTCTCTCCCCCCCCTCTCTCTCTCCCATTCTCTCCCCCTCTCTCTCATCCCCCTCTCCCCCCCCCCCCCTCGCTCTGTCACACACACTCTCTCTCTCTCTGCATCCAGCGGCTCTGCAGGCGTTGAAGAGGAAGAAGCGTCTGGAGAAGCAGCTGACTCAGATCGACGGGACTCTGTCCACCATCGAGTTCCAGCGGGAGGCGCTAGAGAACGCTAACACAAACACAGAGGTGCTGAAGAACATGGGCTACGCCGCCAAGGCCATGGAGGCGGCTCACCAGCACATGTAAGAGAGCCAAGTCGCCCTGGGTTTCTTCTGCACTGGCCTCTGCTTTGCTCTGCTTCTTCTTCTGTTCAACCAGCATGTTTCTTCTTCTGTGGTCTTTAAGCGGAAATGATGGCATAGCCAGAGACAGTGGGATATCAGAGCGAGACACACCGTCTTCCAGTCACTTCCTGTATGGGTCTCACCACGGCCACACCGACTTAGGAGACTTGTGGCAGGTCCTGAGTCAATGGGAAAAGTCAACGTGATCTCAGATTATGACAGATTATTTCACCCCCATAGTCATCAAAGTGACTATTGGGCTCATTCTCTGCAAGCCACATATCTTCTGAACATTCTGACACTAAAATGACATTTTTCAGACAAACAGATCAGGAGGAAATTACATTTGTTCCAGACCTGTCTCTGTCTCAGCAACACACCCGTGAGGCTTGGCAACAGCACCTCATGTTAGCAGGGAGCGATTAGCTAAAGCTACACGTGAAGTTTGTTGATGGAGTAGCTACATTTTTATGTCTCGGCTGGCGATAGCCAGGCCGGACGCATTATGGATTCGGGTTGTCCGTCCGTCCGTATGTACGTCCACGCGATATCTGAGGAACGCCTTGACGGAATTTCATTGAAATTTGCCTCAAACGTCAACTTGGACTCAAGGATGAACTGATTAGATTTTGGTGGTCAAAGTTCAAGGTCACTGTGACCTCACGAAAGCCATTCCCAAGTTCGTTAACGCGATATCTCAGGAATGCCTTGATGGAATTTCTTCGAATTTGCCTCAAACGTCCAGTTGGACAGGGGCGTCGGGGTAGCGTAGCGGGAAAATCCCTGCCTACCAACATGGGGGTTGCACGTTCACATCCTCGTGTTCCCGCCGGCTTGGTCGGGCGTCCATACAGGCACAATTGGCCGGGAGGGAAGCCGGATTGAGGGTATTTGTCCTGGTCGCTGCACTAGCGCCTCCTCTGGTCGGTCGGGGCGCCTGTTCAGAGGGAAGGGAACTGGTTGGATTAGCGTGATCCTCCCAGGTGCTACGTCCTACCGGTGAGGCTCCAGCTGTCAGGTGAAAAGAAGCGGCTGGCTACTGCTCAGTGCTCATGTGTCGGAGGAAGCATGGTGCTAGTCTACGGCTCTCCCCAGATCGACAGAGGGTGGAGCAGCGACCGGGGCAGCAGGGGGGAATAATTGGCAAAGTACAATTGGGGAGAAAATGGGATCAAATCTCTCTCTCTCACACACACACACACACACACACACACACGGCAAACACAACACACACCGCTACACATGAATCCACCACACACACACACGGCAAACACAACACACACCGCTACACATGAATCCACCACACAGCGTCTCTCAAACTCTCCTCCTCCGCTCTCCTACATGTTCGTTACATTCGCTGCAGTTGCGTCCTCGCGAGTGCTCAAGCAGTTAACTAGTACTAGTGTAGCCTACATGTATCTGTTGTCCTGCTTTGTCCATTGTTTACTTCACCAACAGAGTCTTTCCTCTTCTGGTGACTTTATGCTGTTTTCAGCTGTGTTGACTTTGCTTCACATTCATGCACGCTGTCGCTCAACATCCTCTATCCCTTCCCCTTCTCTCTCTCTCTCTCTCTTTACCCCTTGCTGCCTCCCAGGTGCAACAGTACCCTCTCTCTCTCTCTCTCTCTCTCTCTCTCTCTCTCTCTCTCTCTCTCTCTCTGTTAGTATTGTATAGCTGTAGTTTTGTAATTTAATGTTAGTATTAATAGCCTATTATTGTAAATGTACCACAGTTTTGGTTGTTGTGCTGTTGGTGTTATTAGCATTAGTGTTTATCTTCACATTAATTAAGTGTTAGTGTTAGTGATAGTATATTTACGTATACATGACCGAAAAGGCAATTTATTATTTTGGCCGGTAAAAAATATGCTTGGCCGGTGGATTTTTGTCCATCTTCCCGCCACTTGGCCGGTGAGTCAAAAAGTTAATTCCGGGCCCTGCGTGTGCCTGCACGCGCCTGCATGTCCTCTCCTCCACAGGGACATAGACAAGGTGGATGATCTGATGCAGGACATCACAGAACAACAGGAGCTGGCTCAGGAGATCTCGGACGCCATCTCGAGACCGGTGGGCTTCGGAGAAGACTTTGACGAGGTGAGAGACTCCCTATCCTCATTTTCCCTTTACTGTGATCGATGTATCCTGACAATCTATCACACGCTCTGACAATATACAACAAATAGTTATGATGACATCACAGAACGAACACACAAGCAGTGTGACTGGTGAGCGTAGTAAGGTCGTTGAATACCTGATGTTTGTATATTCATTGTCAATAAAAATACATATATATACAAATAATAATAAAAAATGCGCCTGATGCTGAAACGTTGGCATGTGTTTTCCTGACATGGCCAAATAAATGGGTGAAATAGAGATTCCTTGGTGCTGAAGGTTTGTGAGTGCTGCCTTGTGCCTTTGGTACTTTAGGCTTGAAACTTCATGACTGTTGAGCGCAGTCTCGGTGGTGGTTGAGTTGAGTTCCCTCCCCTGATATGGGAAGCGCTTTGAGTATGTAGAAAGGCGCTATATAAATCCAATCAATTACTATTAAAGGTACACTATGCAACTATTTCATTCAAAATATTATACACCTCTAAACCGTTGAGGTATAAGCTCCAAACACCCCCCCCCCCCCTCTCTCTATTTATACCACACACAATTTAAAATTACCGAAGATGATTAGGGTCACTTGCGATCTTTTTTTATTTTTAGTTCGGAGTTTAAAGTGATAATCTCTAAAATTTCAGTTTTGTTCTCTTGAGTGACACCTATGGGGATGAGTGGTAATTGCAGGTGACATCCAAACAGTGTTGCATTATGTGACATTACTAATGTCACATAATGTCACTATATACTGCAAAGGCTTCCATCAATGTGCCATAGCCTCAATCACCATTGTGTTAACTCACTATCAGATAGATCGTGACTTTTATTTATTAAAAAAAAAAAATTGTGTCTCTGTGTGCGTGTGCGTGCAGGATGAGCTCATGGCTGAGCTGGAGGAGATGGAACAGGAAGAATTGGACAAGAACCTTCTGGAAGTTGGACCAGAGGAGGACGTCCCTCTGCCCAGTGTACCCTCAACATCGCTACCATCCAGACCAGGTACAACCCTCTGAACATAACTGACCCCCTGCTGTCTCTGTCTGTCCCTCTGAACATAACTGACCCCCATCTGTCTCTGTCTGTCCCTCTGAACATAACTGACCCCCATCTGTCTCTGTCTGTCCCTCTGAACATAACTGACCCCCAGCTGTCTCTGTCTGTCCCTCTGAACATAACTGACCCCCAGCTGTCTCTGTCTGTCTCTCTGAACATAACTGACCCCCAGCTGTCTCTGTCTGTCCCTCTGAGCATAACTGACCCCCAGCTGTCTCTGTCTGTCTCTCTGAACATAACTGACCCCCAGCTGTCTCTGTCTGTCTCTCTGAACATAACTGACCCCCAGCTGTCTCTGTCTGTCTCTCTGAACATAACTGACCCCCAGCTGTCTCTGTCTGTCTCTCTGAACATAACTGACCCCAGCTGTCTCTGTCTGTCTCTCTGAACATAACTGACCCCCAGCTGTCTCTGTCTGTCCCTCTGAACATAACACACCCCCAGCTGTCTCTGTCTGTCCCTCTGATCATAACTGACCCCCAGCTGTCTCTGTCTGTCCCTCTGAACATAACACACCCCCAGCTGTCTCTGTCTGTCCCTCTGATCATAACTGACCCCCTGCTGTCTCTGTCTGTCCCTCTGAACATAACTGACCCCCAGCTGTCTCTGTCTGTCCCTCTGAACATAACTGACCCCCATCTGTCTGTCCCTCTGAACATAACTGACCCCCAGCTGTCTCTGTCTGTCCCTCTGATCATAACTGACCCCCAGCTGTCTCTGTCTGTCCCTCTGATCATAACTGACCCCCAGCTGTTTCTGTCTGTCCCTCTTTTAGCCAAGAAGGTGGAGGAAGACGAGGACGACATGGCAGACCTGGAGGCCTGGGCGGCTAACTGAGCTAGCCTGCTAGCGAGCTAGTGCCCCTCCTGTCTGTCTCTCTGCTGCCTTACTGCTGCCACACATCTGGACGAGACACAGGGACTCTGGGCCGCTCAGCTGGCTGCCCCGCCCGCCGCCGCGGGTTTTCGGTTTTCATCCCTTTCTACCCGTACCCCCACCCTCAAGTATGCATCTGACCGTACCCCCACCCTCAAGTATGCATCTGAGAACTCTGCACACACTCAAAAGGAAATGAATCTGAACAGTTCAACTGGCCTGTTGGCTGTGTTCTAATAAATAATCTATTCCAATGATGTTTCTCTGCGCTTTGCCCCAGATGTACTTGTGTAGAAGATGGGCTACAGAAAGGCCCTCACAGCAGTGCTCGTGTATATCAAAGAGTCCTCTGTTTGAGGGAAGAGTGTGTGCATACACACTTGGGGCAGGAGTGTGTAGGGTACCTTCCCATTGGCTAGTAGTTCCCAGCAAAGTGAACTGCACAGGATATTCAGCCAGGTTCAAGACTGAGCTGAGCCCGAAAATTATTTTTATTTTATTTTAGATCACATCCCTGGGTATTCAGTGCACCCTGTTTAACCATGTATGCAAAACAAATGACAGACATCAAATTTCCATAGTTTTTCACGTCAAAAGTTCATTTTTTTCAGGATTTCACTCATAACTGTAATCTACAGTATGCCGACGTCACAAAGAACTATCAAATTTCTACCCCATTTCAACCAATCGTATCACGACATGACAGCTGTCAATCAATCAACTTTTGAGAAATATGGCTGTATACCCTGTGCAGTCCACCTCGCTGGGAACTACTAGCCGATGGGAACGTAGCCACAGTGCGTTGCATACTGGTAGGGCAGGGTGTGTGGAGGAACGGGACGTAGCCTCGCTTTCTGGGAGGAATTGGAAGAATCAACAGATATATATACAGTATAATGTAGGAAAAAGTACAGGAGGGTGAAAATAGAAAGTTGACTCAGCCATTTTTCTGCTTCCTGTGATGTCATCTCTCCGCGCCTTTTAAGATGATGACGATATACTGAGAACCGTTCAATACATTTTCTCGTCAACGCATCTCTGGGAAATCTCAACAAAAGACTTTATAGAAGTACATGTAGGACTTTCTCATTGAAACATTGCTGCCAAATTCAGTATAATGACACGTCGACACAAACCGCCCCGTAACAGAAGATAATATAACCACTTAACATGTTTGTGGCATTGTTAGCTAGCTAACTAGCCAGCAGCCAATTTAACACAACCACTACTAACGCTAGCTGCTACGTCAGCTCGTCTGCTAATCAGATGCGTTCTGTTTAGCTAGCTAACAAGCTGACATTAGCTAAACCCTAAATCAATCAGATGGATCACTGATGATCCGTACTATTGAGAAATACAATCAGCTGTTCACAGCCTCTGCTGCCATGAGCTGTGGGCCTCCAATATGGCCACCAGAGGGCGCATTACATCCCCTGAAAGGCCTCTTGTTTCTACATTTGATGTTGCACGAGTATTTTTCTACCAGCGCCTTCTCTGCCTTCAGTGGGGTCCGCTCACTACTATGCCGACAACCCGCGATGCCGATGGGAAACAACGATGCAGCTGTCTCCTCTGTGTGTAATAGACGAGCATCTGTCCAGATTGGTGTGCTAATTTAGGGTTGGGCATCGGCATTGCTATCGGCATGGAGCTCAACTCAACAGTCACGTGACATTTTTTGCCCCGGAAGTGTGTTCCCCATTCATTTTTCTCCATAGAGATTTCGAAAAATCCGTATATAACGAGTTTTACGGCTGGAACCAAGCCCACCCGTGACCTACTGAATCGTGAGTGACCATAAAACATTCGGTTTGGCGCAAAAACAAAAAATAACAACGGGAGGGGGAAAATCGATTTTTTAAATTTTTCTCCTGTTTGTTATTTTTTGTGTGTGAAAAGTCACGTGAGTGTTCAGCTCTATTGCAGGCTATCGGCATATAGACGCGGCACCCCTTCAGTTTGACAGTGATGTTGAGAAATCCTACATGGTGTGTGTGTGTGTGTGTGTGTGTGGTTTTTCCAGCTCTTTGACCTCTTGTGAATATTCAGTCAGTAAATTCAGACACAGTGAGCTAATGCGGACCTGTTTTTGCTCTCGACTCATCTGCAGTGTAGCAGGCCTCTGGGTTTAACGTTGGAAGAATTACGGTAGACGACTATTGGTTTTTGCTTATGGGTCCATATTGGCCTCCATGTAAAAAAAAAACACACATAAGCAAAATAAAGCCCAACTTTAGCTCACTGTCAGCACGCGATGATGCATTGATGGATCTGGGTCGACTCAGAATTAAACCGCAAAAAATGAGACTTGGGTTTAACAAGATCCTCAAGGAGCAAGTTAGACTTGGGTTTAACAAGATCCTCAAGGAGCAAGTTACACTGACGCATTTGCCCATTTTTCTAATGCAACTTTCACTCATTTGAGAGTGGGTCGAACCCGATCAGCAGGAGACCAACTATTGAGAAGCTTCCACATACCACTTTTTTTTTTTTTTATCAAATCTTTGTTCATGTTCTCTCCAGCTGCACAGATATATATACAGTTATATATATATATATACAGTTACATGTACTCAGTTCTGCTCAGAGCTTTCCATGGAGGTGGGACATTGGAGTTGTTGGTGTGGCAGCCATGTTGGTGCTACATCCCTGCTCCATGACTGTTGCCAAGTTTGCATTCTATACAGTTGATGCTAATAAAGTTGGGATTCAATCAAGTATAAAGTGTGGTGGCATCTGTAAATACAACAACAGGTTTAACACACATCAGGATCTGGTACTGTATGGTTCTGTGGATGCATCAAAGCACTTACAATTCACAGCTACAAGATAACTACAAAGATAAGAGACCAGACAGATTCAACAAGGATGCTATAAAGAGCCAAAGTGGAACGTCACTTCCTGCTTCAGCACTGTACCAGAGATTTTCATCCGCCATTTATTTTCCCATAGACATTTCGTAAAATGCTTCTAAAAATAGTTTTACTTGGTCAAACCAAACGGTTCAGCTATATTTAAAAACAGGAGAGATCGTATACAATTTAACTCAAGACCAAAACGTAAAAAAATTGTGGATTTAAAGAAAATATTTTTTCTATGTTTTTTTTTTAGTTTTGGTCCGAGTGAAATGTTCTATGGTCTCTCCTGATGCTAAATATTGCTGAATCGTTTGGTTTGACAGAGTAAAACTATTTTCATAAGCATTTTATGAAATGTCTATGGGAAAATAAATGGCGGATTAAAATCTGTGGTACAGTGCTGAAGCAGGAAGTAGGCGGTCACTTTGCCTCTATACGACCAAGTTCAGTGACAACGTATGACTGTGGAATTGTGTTTATTTCTGAGACACATCTTTCTAGCGATGCCATTGGCTGCTAGATTGTAAACAATGTAAAGATGTCATCACAAAGTGACAGTAATAAGGAGAGCTGGTGAAACGGATGGTCAAGAGTCTCCTTAGTGATTACTACAGTAGAATAACATGGAGCTGATATCAATATTCATGTTCCTGACACAACCGAGCGATTGCCACATTTTTGTATTGCGATATATTGAAATCCAATATATTGTCCGTCCCTATACTGTAAAATATAACAATGCATTGCTACTTAAGCGTTCACACGACAACAATGATCTGCATCAGATGAAGCATTGCTGCAGAGAGCTGCCAAATCCTCCGCCCCCTTTCTTTCTTACAACTTTGATTTGTGGAAGAGATTTTCTCTCTATAAAAACAATCACTCTGCGATCAAATCCAAAATATACTTATCATTTTGGATATTGTTGCAGTGGGATCGCAAGTCAAGTCAAGTTTATTTGTATAGCACATTTCATACACAGAGGCCATTCAAAGTGCTTCACATAAAATGGATGACACAAGAAAATAAAAGAATAAATAAGAGGATAAAATGGACATTTAAAAGCATCACAACCGAACTTTGAAAAAGAGTATAGAAAGTGCATTAAAATGCAAAGTGCAAAAATAGCTAAAAACTTACAGAGGACTTGAAACATCATTGGGTTTGCATAAAATCAGATCATATTTGCTCAGTTGGTAGATCATGGCTATATAAGAAAACACGTTTAATGACTTTGTTTTCTTGTAATTGTATACCTTTTAAACCTATAATTTTATACCTCCTTTCGCAGACAATATATTGGCCGAATAATTTGGGGTAGTCGTTTGTAGTTTTGATTATGGTTCTTCTGGTGTTGCGGCTGGTGTGATCCCATCACAAGATGGTCTGCAGTTCACTGTCTGACTGACTGACTGACTGACTGACTGACTGTGTCTGTCTGTCTGTCTGACTGATTGATTGACTGACTGACTGACTGACTGACTGACTGACTGACTGACTGACTGTGTCTGTCTGTCTGACTGATTGACTGACTGACTGACTGACTGACTGACTGACTGTGTCTGACTGACTGACTGCTGTGAGTGTATCTTTCTCACAGTTTTCTCACACGCTGCTGATTGGATCTGAAAGAAACTACAGGGAGCAATTGCTCTATTCTGCCATTTGACTGGCAGTTTTAAAAATGTACTTGACCGCTGCTCTAAACGCTCCTAAGTTAGCCGGAGGATAGTGTTTCCACCAGTAAGCTGAGTCTGGACTTCTTCAGCTCCGTCAGAATGCTGGGTGGAAGCTGAGAGACCTGAAGGGTCGCGCGTTTGATCCCCACAAGCGTTGGACCAAAGCACCGGGCCTTTATCTGTCATCTGATCATAGATACATAATCTGATATCTGTGATCTATGATGGGAAACGGGGAAAACCTGCCATGAGATTTCATTTTCTTTTCACGTCACTTATTCATTTAATTATTCACTAATGTTTGTTTTTCTTTAAGGGCTTTCTTTAAGCCCTTTCTTTAAGTAGGATTTACTTTAGTGGCATCTAGCGGTGAGGTTGCAGATTGCAACCAAATTAATATCCCTGCCCTGCCCCTCCCCCTCCCCTTCCAAGTGTGTATAGAGAACCTATGGTGGGCGGTAAACTTGTGGGAGGGGCTCTTTAAACACACTGGTCCTTTAATTCTTCATTTAAATGCAGAGTTTCCCCCGTTTCATTCACTCTGCCTTAAAGAGCTGCTGACACTGAACGCATGTTGTTAGTCTGGGTGTCACATGATGGACTCAAATGACAAATGTCAAGATATTGAATATTGGAACAGAGAACATCGATGTCGGAATCTGCTGCTTTGAAAAGCCCACATTGGCCGACCGCTAATCCAGCATCATAATGCAAGCAAGCCACTGTGCATGGGAATGTCCAAATGTTAAATTAAAGGAACAGTTTAGCCAACTGTTTATCCATAAATGTTCTGTGGACTAAAAAGCTTCACCTTGGCATGGGGTGGCTGACTTTTCATTTTTGTGTGAACTGTTCCTTAAAGAGCTTTAGAGGAGAAAACTGGAACGTGGCTGCTTGCCTGTGTGCTCTCAGATATTTGCTCTCAGTCAGACCAAGACAAGGTCCAGTATGAGCAAAGGCCAGGGTCAGGGCCAGAGGCAGGGTGGAGAGCGCTATTATTAGAATACCCCCCCTTCCCATACACACACACACACACACACACACACACACACACACACACACACACACACACACACACACACACACACACACACACACACACACACACACCTATATTATACTATGCATGGCTCACATGTAGCTTGTTTACTGGAGAAAGTTTTGAAGATTCAATATAAGATGGTTTTCCCCACACAAAAAGTTAAATGATCTTGTTAAATTCCTTCAAATGACTTCCCCGCTTTCTGCCTCATTAAAAATTCCAAAACAACCAATCAGAAGTCGTAGGGTTCGTTTGTTCGAGTGGCTCACCCGGTAGAACGTGTACCACAAAGGCTTACAGGCAATGTACAGCAGATACGTTACGGCTGCGTTGCGGATCCGGCAAAACTGACGGATCGACTGGGCGATAGATGCGGTACGGAAAAATTACGCAACTGATCTATTTTTGTCGGATCCCGCATCCGTCTAACAGATTACATGAGTGTGGCTCTGTTCGCAGCCGTACCGCATCTGTTCCGGAGGCGGTGTACATTAGCCCTTTTAGTCCTTCGCGTGGCCGACCCGGGTTTGAATCCGCATGCCCTCCCCTCTCTGTCTCGCCACCGTTCCCTTCTGCCTAAACTGCCCTATCTAATAAAGGCAAAATGCCATCCAAAAAATCAAACAAAAATCCAAAGCAACCAATCAGAAGTTCTAGAACATAACTAGCCAATCACAGCATACAAACAAGTGCTTTAACTGCTGAATACTAGACAGGATTGGCTCCAGTATTTGTGATGTCACGATCACGAATCATCCATCCATCCATCTTCAACCGCTTATCCAGGGTCGGGTTGCGGAGGTTTTCAAGCAGGGTCGCCGTGCTCATTGAAAATGGCCTTTTCAGTGAACACAGAGAAACGTTCCACTTTCAGCAGATGATTGTGAAAGTCAAAACAGCCTCCTAGTGACAAACTACTTCATTCTGCACAGTGAAGCTCAAACCTCCAACTAAAGGATGTTTTTGACTTCAGGGGGTCTTTCAACCAGACATGGGATTGGCTGATGAGGCCAGGTGAAGGCAGCCGATTGGCTGAGGCTCACACACACATTTATTAGCTTCAGAACCAAAAGACAACACAGCATTAACAAAAGTATTCACTTTACAGACTCGTCATACACCTCTAGCTACAGTAGCCTATGTGTATTGTAAACAGACGGGCAACGCCTCAAGGATCTTTTATTTACTTTACAAAAATGTCTTATGTAAGTTGATATTTTTATGCCCCAGCTCATCATCTTCACTGTTTTCACTGTAGAATACTTTTATCCAGGACCAAAAGAAATGTGGACAAAATACAATAAGATAAAATATTTCTTTGATTTCAAAACGCGAGACCCCGATTCCCCTCAGACTATAATTCCACCATCAAAATCTCATTTTGTAACTTTATGTAGGCTAAAATCATGCTTTGTAACATATTACACTAACTTTACATATTGGCCAACATTCAAAGACTGTAGTGAACATTAATCTGTTAGGCTATATGTTTTTTTATAGTGTTTGTGTTGACTATTATTTATTTAATTCAACCCAGTAGTCAATAGAATAGAATAGAATAGAATAGAATAGAATAGAATAGAATAGAATAGAGGCCCCACTGTTGCAGGTTTTGGGGGAAAAACTTCCAGAGTCCAGACCAAACTTGTTCTAACCATGTTCTCTAGGCAAACGCACACCCACCCCTGCATCTCGAGCTGTCATTGGCTGGCCCACCCACACCCCGCCTCCGCCAATCACGTCCCTCACACGCGGGGCGGGAACTGTGGCAGCCAATAGGAATCGTGAACCATGAGTTTTGCAACGAGACAAATCCGCTTCCATGATAAAAGCAGGCAGTCATGTGTGCGTCCCTCCTTCTCTGCCCCAGTTCTTTAGCCAGGTAGCCGCTCCAGTCAACCCGCCCGCAACCAAACACCAGAAAACAACATGTCTGAGAAACTGCCCTTCAAAGTCGGTCAGTAGCACACTTTATTAGCTACGCTTTTAACTTTCATGTCGCAAAGTAACGTTGGTGTAGTGTAGCGGTTTGGCTAGCTAGCAGCTATTTTCTTCCTCATTTCACTAGATAGTTAGCTTGTCATGCTAACCCTTAATCACATGAATGGACATGTGTTGATGGACTTGTGCGTGCATGCAGGTGTTTCCGAATGCATGCACACCACCACCGGCTGTGGTGGTGTTGTGTTGTTTATATGTGCTGCCTGTGGTTCTGCGCTTACATACACAATCCTGCCTCTGCGCTTAATTTAGCCTACGTTTGGAGCGTTATTTAGCCCCTTTTGATATGCCATGGTTGGTACCAATAGATTGCTGCATACATGGACAGAACACCGGCTCTGCTGTTTGTTTCACTTTCCACCCGGCTAGTTAGCACATGGTGAATAGCTCGGCCTGTTATGTTATTCTGGGGTTTTGCTGTGTTGTAGTTCGCTATGAGCGCACTTTCTATGCAGTTGAACTTGTTGCACGGTCGTTTTAGCTGGCAGATCGCCAAGTTTGTCAGCATCTGAGAATGAATGAATCGATATGAAAAAGTCACTCGAGTCGTACTTGCAGACAGCGAGCATGGGCTTCATTGTAGGCAGAAACCATGCTCCAGATTCTGGGTGTTGTAGTTTATTTGGGCCGTCCGAGGAGCTACCTTCCACGCCTCGGGGTTGTTTTGAAAACTACTATTCCCATAAAGCTTTGCGCAACACCGCCAGCTTTTGCGTGACTGACAGGCACAGGTAATATATAACTGTACTACTGTGTGTGTGTGTGTGTGTGTGTGTGTGTGTGTGTGTGTGTGTGTGTGTGGGGACTACACGTGGTGCCCTGAGCCTCTGCTGTGCAAGCTAAATACCTTTGCTGGATTATTTTGTGATTTAGTCGTGGCTGTGATCGTGACGTCTAGAAACTTTGGATAAATCCAATCCAGGGATGTAGTGGGGGGGGTTTGGGGTAAATAAATAAACTCATCAATACCAACCTTTTTAGGCTGATATAAATTAAATACAAATACATAATAGAAATTAATATTTGTCAATATTGAATTTTGTTTCTGCTGGTCGATTGTTTTGTTTTTATGATCTCTCCACCTAAACTGGTAAATGACAAATAAAACAAAGACTAATACTTGAGAATGCATGTTTTATATAAAAAAAAGAGTTGTTTTTTCTTAAAGGAATTTAAGAGCTGAGCTGATTTTGGATGAACTCCTCAGTCAGCTTCTACAAGTAAGGCTGTTAGGCACCTAGTGCGATGTGAATATACAGCACGAAATTTGCTTCGTGAATTATCGATAATTGATCGTAAAGGAATCATGTGGAATTTGGATTGTTTTTGTTTTGAGCGGACTACGTTTGGGCGTGGGTTTGGATGGAATTCTTTCCTCCTCTCTCCCCTCTCCATTGCATCCGACTAGGTGTAGCTTCGTAGACAGTCTAGTTTTCTGGCTGGGCAGGGTCCTTCGTGCCAAACACTGTTTTTAACATAGGGAATTCACACCGGCATGCGCCGTGAGCACAAACAAACGCACCCGGCGGGCTGCGGACCTGTTTGAGGCCGTGTTATAAACCTCAAAACTTGTACACATCTTTCCTGATGGTTAATTTTCCCCCGAATTTCGATTATGGAAATGTATTAAAATGCCCATCGCGCGTGTCTCAGTCTTTCACTTCAGTGTTGTTTGCTTCCCGGCGGTGTCGTTTTCGTTTTTTTGACATGCACGTTACGTAGCATCGCCAGGTGTGGTTGGTCTAAGTTTGTGGGCCATGAAAAACAAGATGTACTCATTATGCCTCATTAACTAAACAAATTATCTTAATTAGAAAAAAGAAGACATGGAACACGTTACTCTTGCTCAGATGGTGCGTTTTTGAAAACGGGTGCATCTTAAAAAGTTGGACATTGGGCCATTTAAAATGTCATGGATTGTGATGTATCATCAATATGTGCAGAATGTGACAGTTGACAGGCAGACTGCAGTGTGCGGAGCAGCTGCATGGTGTGGGCAGGCAGTTACTCAATGTCCCGTGAGCAGATAGCTACAGGACAAAGTCTGCACACCCTCCACTAACCAACCACACGCTGTCCCAGTTCACCAGAGAGATGCCTTCACTGAGTTCACTCAGTCACTCATTCACTCAAAGTCACTCACTCATTTACTCTGATTCAACTTGAATTTAATTTGTATTCGGCACAATATAGTTTTTTATTTCTAGTTTGGAAGTTGGGACGTTATTTAGTTTGTTGTGTTTTATTTAACTATGTACTACTACTATGTAAATTTCGATTTTAAATTTCAGTGAGAGTTGTTTTCTGTTTAATTAAAGGTGAAACAAATAAAAACGGTCAATTCCACGTATTCTCCACTGTAGACGACGTTGCCAAAGGCGTCCAAAGTCCTTGCAATGTAAGGTTTTCCAACTAGAATACTGACCCTGCAGGTTATGGGGTTTGTAGTTGAGGTAAAACAAGGTAAACTGCTTCTGCAGGAGATATAGAAGTAGTTTTAGCAACAGGAAAAACAAATTATTGCACTGAAGGAAAAGTCTGCTGGCTGAGGTGAAATACCAAATTCCTCCATTGTCTTTTACTCCAGTAATGATCATGCTTTTATTTATAACAGAAAGCCAACATTTTTGTAGTGTTCTGGGCAGAAATTATGAAAGGTTTTGTCATCACCTCCGTGTGATCCAGCATCCCTCAGAGGTGTGACTGTAGTGTTTTCATTTTTTGCACATAAGACTAAAGACTGCCTCGACTGGCCTGACTTCAAGTTCAAGTTGACTTTATTATATCCCCGAAGGGCAATTGGTTTTGCAGCATAAGCCATACATACAAAAAGTGCAATTGACGTATACAATACAAGGGTGGTGACCTGAGTACAGAGGGCTAGAAGGCCAAACAACAAGAAGTCTTCACCGACCAACCTGTATGTGCAAAATTACAATATACGCTGAACTCGGTAGCATCTGCTACAGCGATAAAAACAATAGGATTTAAGACCAAAATAGAAGATAAAGAATCAGAAACGATCAAAAGATAAAAGTATAAAAATATAAAAGAATGAAAGAATAAAAAATGAAAAAAAAAAAGTAGACTTGGCACAAAGTGTGGCTTGGTCATGAGGACGGTCTTATTGCCACTGAATAAGGATCATAAACTCTTAACGTGCCTCTGGCAGCGTCTAGTGCAGGACCACACACAGCCTCCTGTCTGATGCCTTGTTCATTTCACTCCACTCACTGACGAGAGTAGAGTTCAGGCTAACTTGTTTTCGCAAACCTCCCTCTTCTGGCTGGTTGATCAAGCCAGTGCCGGTTCAGTGCTGTTAGCGCCCGCTGTGTGCGGACGCTTCAGTGCTGTTAGTGCTGTGTGTGTGTGTGGAAGGTTCAGTGCTGTTAGCGCTGTGTGTGTGTGGAAGGGGGGGACAGAGGAGGGGGGGTACATGTTATATATTATGGGACTTTAGCATCCTGAGGTTAGCCTAAGGTAGGTTGGGCTTGGGTAGATGCTGGTGTGTCTCACTCCCTGTTGTATCGTGTGTCATCTCCCTCAGTCATCCTGAGACGGTGTAGGACATTTAAAAATATTATGGGGGCAACTGTTGCATCACTGTGTAAAAAAGGGGTGCATTTACAACAACAAATTGGGTTATCCCAGTAGCCTGTTTCCGTGCAGCCAGACTCCTCTCATGGAAGGGAGGGGAGGCTGGCCAGCGAGACCACTTGGCGCAACCAACTTGAGGTGCGGAGTGTGTGTTTAGAAAAGGAAAGTAATTGAATGAAAATAAAATTATCAAAATGCTAGGGAAATTTTTGCCTCTTGATCATGGTTTTTAGGGGCATTCTGAGATTTCTCTGGGCATTTTTGCCCCTGGCTAAATTCCTTACACTGTCCTGAGATGTTTCCCCACTGATCATGTACATCAGTGATCCTCACTATCTTCTCCACACTAGCCGGTCAAAGTCAAGAGGAGAACCACTTTTACCGCAAAACCACACAGTAAGCGTTTGATTTAGTTTTTAGTTTATTCATTGATAAAACCAATGATAAAAAATGTAGAACCAATGATAAAAATGTTAGAAACTATTATAAAAATCATAAAAACATTCAGACTGACTTCATAAAAATGTTATATATATGTATATGTATATGTGTGTGTGTGTATATATATATATATATATATATATATATATATATATATATATATATATATATATGAATGATGTAAAAAAACATTCACACAGACTTGATTAAAAAAATATATCTGAAAAACATTCTGATGTCCAGTCTGTCTCTCTCTGGGATGCAGCTCCACACACCTCCAGCTCAGTAAACAGCCTGTGCTTTCCTGGTCTCCACACCCAGCTCAGTAGGCTAAATAGCTGCTTTGCTTATCGTTAAAAAACTCAGACGCTGGGAGGGGGGTTAACGTGACTCGATTGTTGCAGCTTGCGCATTTCGCCGTTAACGAGGAAATGCCAGCTGCAACAATACGCCCTGTCATTCACACCTGTAGCACTCTTCTGCTCCCAGTCCCTCCCACTGACCCAATCCCTCCACGAGGCATTGGCTTGTTTGCAGTGTTGCCAGATAGGCTACCGGTATATGGTGAGTTTCAACCCCCATTTGGTGCTCCAAAGGGCCACAAACCTGGCAACCACGCAGTTTGACACCGCAGTGTGGGAATTGTTTTGACAGTGATTGTATTATTTATATCAGCCGCGAGCTGCCAATGAAAGAGTCTAGAGCCGCCATCGTCTCGCGAGCTGCGCAATGAGGAACTAGGATGTACATGAACAGAACCTCTCAGTGAATCATATTTTGTTATTTTTGAGTCATTATTTATCAGACTGCTTGTTTATCCAGACAAGCTAAAAACAACATGAATGAAAGGAGAAGCTCCTCTCCTCTCTGGCCTGGCAGCTGTGGCTCTGTCGCTCAGCATGGTGACGCTGTGGCTCTGTCGCTCAGCATGGTGACGCTTACTCACAGCTGATCCATGCCGTCTGTTCTTCTTCTTTATAAGAGTTCTTACATATTTAAGTCATGAAATACGGCTCAAAATTAGCCTTTTGGCTAAATCTGTCGGTGTATTTACATTTTATTGTTGATTTTTAATATGTATTGTTGCAGGCAGCCCTACTGAGGGCATCTCGCCAGTACGACTGTTGAGAATGCGATTAAACAAGTGCCCTGTTTGACTGTCCTCTCCTCTCTCTCTCAGCTGACATCAGCCTGGCTGAGTGGGGGCGTAAGGCCATCGACATCGCCGAGAACGAGATGCCGGGTCTGATGAAGATGAGGGAGATGTACGGCAAGTCCAAGCCTCTGAAGCACGCCCGCATCGCCGGCTGTCTCCACATGACCCTGCAGACGGCCGTGCTCATCGAGAC
Source organism: Poromitra crassiceps (assembly GCF_964638095.1). Taxonomy (NCBI): domain Eukaryota; kingdom Metazoa; phylum Chordata; class Actinopteri; order Beryciformes; family Melamphaidae; genus Poromitra; species Poromitra crassiceps. The sequence continues at coordinate 8,246,287 of NC_139650.1, forward strand.
GCTCACCACCCTCGGAGCCGAGGTAACCTTCACCGCTATCGGTTAGGGATCCATGTGCAACGCTGCCCTCTAGTGGTCAGGGGTTTAAAGTAAACAAAATGAACCACTACCATGAATCTTTGCATGTGACCTCTTAACACGTTCACTGCCAATGACGAGTTGATAAGTCAAAAAAAATCCAACGGTTGACTGCCAATGACGAGTTGATACGTCAAAAAAAAAAAAAAAAAAAATTTGACGGTGGGACGTGCATCTAAGCCTTTTACATCTCCTATATAAATATGGGAGCCACCGAACGTGTACAACCCATTCCACCGACCCACTAAGTGGCAACAGTGCTCTCCAGACTAGAAAAAGCAGAGCCAAAACTGCAGGGGAACGCGCAATGAAACCATTCTCATACTGTAAAATGGATTGGCGAAAACGCTTTCGCTTTCGCGCTAGTTGCTGGCGGTGGGGGATTGCAAATTTGCATAATAGATTATGGGTGCAACACACTTTGAAACACGCAGCATAAATAAGACCAGAATCGCAAAAGCTTCATCAAAGCTCTCAACCGAAACCCCAAGAAACGAGCGAGCCCATCCAGACTCGCCCAGCGGCCGCCATCAGACAGGAGCAGCAGCACAGACAGCAGCAACTCGCTTGTGACACGCCCGCTGCAGCCATGGAGAGAGGAGAAGAACACACACGGAGGGAGGAGTTTGAAGGAGAGGGGGGTTTCCTGCTGTTATGGAGGAAATTACTGTTCAAAACTATTGTTTAGATGTCTGACGTCTTTACTACACACTGGGAGCTGCCCAGTAAAGGTGGGGGAAGCACAGCTGGAGCAGGTGGAGGGTTAAATGCCTTGCTCAAGGGTTCAGCAGTAGTTACACTGAGGGACTTTTTGAACCAGGCCTGCTGGCCTCCTCTCTCCCCTCTGCCTCAAGGCCATGCTGCTGTTATCAGATCAGCTGTGGGGCCGGTTACAACCTGCAGGAACCTGCAGCCTGGGAGCACACACAATAAACAGGCTGTCAAGCTCCAAAACCCCCTGCTGAGGACTCTGAGCGTCTAGTCTGACCTGGTCAGAAGCTGCTGAGGACTCTGTGTGTCTAGTCTGACCTGGTCAGAAGTTAGTCTCACTGGCCAGCCTCCCTTCCGTGAGAGGAGTCTGGCTGCATGGAAACAGGCTGTGAGCATAAGCCCTCCCCTGCTCTACTCTGCTCTCCCATTGGAGGCCAGCGTCCATTTCAGACGCTGCCGGATTTCCGCTCCCCGCTAACGAGCTCTGTCATTGGCTCCGACCATGTCAATCAGAGCGGCTTCCGCTCCCTCCTCCCTGTGTGTCGCTGTAAATAGTGCCCTGCCGCCTCAGTGAAAACGACAACGCTAACTAGCTGGCAAGCTAACGGCAGAAACCTACACGCTAGCTCGTTGTTACACGCTGAAAATGGCAAATTGGATATTTTCCAAGGGCACTGCTGCTAAGCGCCGCCCATCGCAATTCCACAATGGTGACCTGCGCCGCCAGACTCCTCTCCCGGAGGGGAGGCTGGCCAGCGAGACTCGGGTCATAAGTGAACTCACAGTAACTATTGGCTCTCTGTCCCCCAGGTCCAGTGGTCCAGCTGCAACATCTTCTCCACCCAGGATCATGCTGCCTCTGCCATCGCCAAGACTGGTGTCCCAGGTAACACACAGCTGTATTACACACACTATTTTATCATTCTGAATTATCCATCAAATAAAATAAATAAACGGGTCTAAATCTGTTTTCCTAAACGCCAAAAATAAAGCGATAAAAAACTGATTAGAAACTTTCTTTCTTTTTAAGCATACCAGAACCCATCATTTATCTGGAACAAATCGCATCACTTTAAATCCAAGTCATTTACGTGACCAACACAAGGTCTTTCTTCAAAAAGTCAAGTCCTAACCTGGTGGCACCTGATCTAGGGCCTTTTGGACTCGAGCATGGCCTCATAGCAAAAAAAAAAAAAATCGTCTAAGTGAAATGAAACAATGAAATGAAACTTGTCGAGTGACTCACAAAGCATACTTGTGTTCAGTCTGTGAAGGAGGGCGACGGGTGAACAATGTCTTTGAAGTATTATTGACCCATTTGACCGTCGATTACTTCTCCAAGCAAACACATCAAAGCAAGTTGAGGTGGAGTAAATCAATAATCACATGATGCAACAATGTGTCTGCCTGCAGTCTACGCCTGGAAGGGTATGACCGATGAGGAGTACGTGTGGTGCATCGAGCAGACGCTGTACTTCAAAGACGGTCAGCCGCTCAACATGATCCTGGACGACGGAGGAGATCTCACCAACATGGTCCACACCAAATACCCAAAACTGCTGGCAGGTTGGTACACACACACACACACACACACACACACACAACTCTCACACTCGCACCATATTTGTTCATGCTGCAGTAGAGGGTGCTGGAACACTAGAGGGCAGCATTGCTCTGACACTGGTGCATCCTGTGTGAGTTTTACAGCAGGTAAGTAAGCAGATTAAACTCCATTGTAGCTGCTGGAAACATGTGGGGGAGGATGTTGTTTGGCCGGTCAGTTCTTTGGCTCAACTCCGAAAAGATAAATTTCTTTTCTTCCAATATTTTATTAAAAATAATAAGAATAGAGCAGTGCACAAGACAAAACAAACAGGCTCAAGTACAGGAAAAGGAAAGAGAGAAAAAAACTTACAAACATCATAATTCAACATCACAACGTGGTGCTACCAGCCACATAGGCGCATATGTGCTTATAAGAAATGTACGTGGGATCCCGCACGAGGGGTCCATGAGAAACCAGCCAGGCGAGTCACCGAAAAGATGATTTGAAGTAGAAATACGATGGCATCGACCATCGTCGATGGGCCGACCCCCATCGACCTCTGACCCTTCTACATCGGACCATCGTGATTATCTGTTCGAATTAAAATTTGGCAGATTTAATCATAAAAAAGGCGATCTCCACTCAACCGCGACACACGGGGGACGCACGGGCGGCATTAAACAAGCGGCAAAGCGTACCTTAATATCACCAGTTCAGAGAAGCGGTAAAGCGGAGAGGAAGAGAAGATAAGCAGAAGTCGGTTGTGTTGTGAAAATGTTAAGAAAGAAGAAACTTCACGTTCTTTCCTGTTTTCAACCCAATGTGAGTAATGCTACAAGTCTTCAACTGTGAATTCAACTCGCCTGTTTCCAGGAACTCTCTCCATTACATACTGTGTGTGTAGGCTGCCTGCTGCTGTGTTTCAATCTCTCCTTAACGTAACCTAATGTTAGGTTCAAAACTGAGCCCACACAAATCTAACGTTAGCCGCCAGTAATTCTGCCCCTTTTCTGCCAGCTAGTTAAATTACACACACACACATTGTTGGTCACATGATCGATTCAATTCCTTAACGATTAGGGGTGTCACGATACACTCAGTTCACGATACGATACGTATCACGATACTGGGTTCACGATAACGATACGATACGATTTTAACAATATTTTTTTAAACTTGAATAATGACAATATATGACTGGAAAAGTAGTATTTTATTTGAAATGCACAAATACAAAACATGCTGTTGTGGGAAATTGTTATTACAATAACAACTAGAAAAAACATGAGATTGGAGATAAGGCTTATCTTGAAATAGAATGAGTTACACCGTCACTTAGATTTACTTTGAACTAAAAGGTTTCTCAGCAGTATAAATTCTCATTATGCATCTTCAGTTTTTCTTCAAACTCAAACAACAAGACTTTTCTTAATCTATTTTTTATGCATCTTCAGTTTTTCCTGTCAAGTAAACAGTTTTGCCAGAAACTCAATTGAATGGTTTCTCTCCTGTATAACTTCTCATGTGTCTCTTCAGAGACTTGTTCAACTGAACTACTTTCCACACATTGAACTTCAACAAACAAAGACGTTTCTTAGTCTATTTTTTGAAAAAAAAAAAAAAAATTTTTTTTTTTTTTTTTTTTTTTTTTTGCGATATGAGATTTCATCTCAACGATACATATCGTGACGTTTTACTATCGCGAAATTTCGTGGGACGATATATTGTGACACCCCTATTAACGATCAATTATCGATTTTCGATAATTGATGAACATCCCTACTCTTAATCTGCTGTCATCCTGCCTCGTATTCCCAGGTGAGCGCCGTTTCCCCCTCTCTCACTGGTGTGTGTGTGTGTATGCCGAGCCGTATGTCAGACAGACAGAGCTGAGAGCTCTCTCTCCGTCTATCGGTCTCTCTCTCACCAGTAAACTAGCTACCGTAAATTCCGGACTATAAGACGCACCGGTCTATAAGCCGCGGGACCAAAATTGACTATTTTTTTCTTCTATAAGCCGCACCGGTCTATAAGCCGCGGGTGTTTTGATGTTTAATTACCATATGAAAGGGTTCGTGCACAGAGAGGAATGTCGGGAAAGAGATGGCTGTTTGGGGAAGCTCCCATTTATTAACATTTCAACAAAACAAAACAAAAGTCAGGTCACTAATCCCCAGACAAAATCACACAACAATAGGCTATATGTGCAGCAAACCTGTAACCAGAGAAGTCAAGTCACTAATCCTCGTCTTCCTCTTCTTCCTGCGTACTGAAACCACCAAAGTCCTCATCTTCAGTGTCGGAAACGAACAGGTTCAGGGTGGCTTCGTCAACCACTCTCCTCTCTCCTTCATTGTCACTCAAAACCAACGAACTCCTCTTCATCACTGTCGGCATCGAACAGCCTCTGAAGCCTCTGACGGCCCTCAGCGCCAGCTGTGGCGGCGTCATCCTCTTCATCCCGCAGCAGTCCAGCGTTTTGGAACCCGTTGGTGATTGTGGATGTTTTCACACTCCTATAATATTCCGTGATCTTCCTTTGTGTGAATTCGCCGAAGTTTGTGATTTTCTCCTGGTAGTCGGGAGGGAGTTGTTCAGTAGTTCTCCCCCGGACGGACAGTCCCTTTCGTCTCATGAATCGGAAGCACCAAGATGGACCACCTCTGAAATGTTCAATTTTCATCTCGGTGGCGACTGTTTTGGCCTTCAGTCGGATCTGCACCGTGGAAACGCCTCGGCCGTCTGCTCTCTGGGTCAACACCCAATTTTCAAGGGAATCTTCAAGTTCGGGCCATCTGCTTTTATGACCTCTGAAGGACTTTTTGGTCTTCTTGCACTGAGACAGTTCCTCCTGCTGCTTCTTCCAACGTCTCACCATTGACTCATCGATGCCCAGGTTACGCGCGGCTGCTCTGTTTCCCTCTTTTAATGCGAGATTGACTGCTTTCAACTTGAAAGCTGCGTCGTGTGAATTTCTGCGTACCTTCCCCATGGTAAGTGAGAGTGTTGCTTCTACTGCTCGTCTTGTTGTGAATATTCCTTGATCTTCCTTTGTGTGAATTCGCCGAAGTTTGTGATTTTCTCCTGGTAGTCGGGGGAGGGAGTTGTTGGTCGAGTGGCCGTTTGCTTACCGTAATTACCATATGTAAGTGGTCACGCACAGAGGGGATTGTCGGGAAAGAGATGGCTGTTTGAGGAAGCTCCCATTTACCGTATTACCCTAACATTTCAACAAAACAACATAACACAACACCACCGTTGTTTATTTTTACAGTGCACACAGTGTCCGCGGTGTGGTGAAAAGAGGGCAAGAGAGGAAATTAAAACAGAAGTGGATTTATAGTTAGAAAGAGTGCTAAAAAAGAGAGATTTTATTTGTATTTTTTTTTTTTTTTCTGAAAAAATCCATAGATAAGACGCACCGTTATATAAGCCGCAGGGGCCAAAAAACGGGAAAAAAGCCGCGGCTTATAGTCCGGAATTTACGGTAATTAAAATGATAACAATCACATGAAAGATCACCCAACAAAGGCAACCGACGGTGGACTCAAATCGCAGATAGCCCATACATATTCGTCCCATCGGCCAACCCTACTGTATAGCCGAAATAATAGTGAACCAATACGAGATACAGTAGATAGAGTGAGCATGTGCATGCTTGTGAACATTATTTCTTAGCATATGAATTATTGTAAACTCAGCGGAAATTAACAACATGAAAATATTTACATATTTACAACAACATTTTAAATTTCCATGACTTTTCCCAGGTTTCTCATGACCATACGAACCCTGAAATTAGTTTGTACTTGTACTGTTCAGTAACTTGCAAAATAGTCTTAAAAACCAATATGAAAAAGAATTGTGATAAGATCGTGGATCGTGATCCTGCCTGAAAAAATCGTGATATGATATTTTTGCCATATCGCCCACCCCCCTACGCTCAGCACATGGTCGCAGACGAAAAAGAAAGTGTCCCTCATGGTGTTGCATTGATACTTGAGTGAACGTTCGCCTCGGTTCAACGGTCACGTGACACTCGAACGCTATAAGCAGACAGCCAAGAGAAGAGAGGGAATGGAATGCACAGTGAAACCACCTCGGAGGCAAGATGTAACGTACTTGGCTGCAGCGGCAGCCACATATAAACAGCACACAACCACACAACTCACCTCCTCTCTCTCTGGGAAATTGGTCACAATGTTCTTTGTGATTTCCACGAAGTCGTACATCAAGGACAGGCTGATTAAAAATAGCGGGGACACGTTCATTTCAATCGAGTGAAAACCATAACGAGGAAGTCAGGTGCATGTGCCGTCTATATAGCCAATCAGACTCGTGCGACACTAGACATTTCACCAGGTAGCAGACACCGCTCGCAGACGCTTGAAAGTGTCGACTCAAGTCCTCGTTTCTGTCGGCGACCGTTTCAAAAGTGTCACCAGACCAAGCATAAATTGGGCTTTTGTCTTCTGAACCCTGGAGATTGTTTATGATCGCTGCCATGTAGCGCCGCACAATTAATCTATATCAAAATTGCAATATGGCCAAGTGCAACATCCAGATCGGGATTAGCTGCAATTTGATTAAGGTTAAATGTTTCATGATAATTAAATGAAGCATTGTGGTGCTACAGAGATGCCCCAGCCTACAAATTCTATTCTCCAGAGGGAACATGCTCGTTTCTTACAGACCTCAGTAAAAATCCATCACATTTTTGACCCCCCCCCCCCCCCCCCCCAAGTGGAAATGAAATGCAAAAATTAGCATTCCCACTAAAACAATATAATCGCAATATGATTAATTTAGTTTTTTCATATCGTGCAGCCCTGCCTCCATGCTGACATCTCGGCTCCGCCTGCTCCAGACACTAGTGCTTACTCTTGAGAGAACTTCTTCCCCCTGTACTAGAACTAAAGAGGCAGGGGGAAATGTTCTAATAACCGGCTTATATGTTAAATTATTCACACTTTTAAACGGTTTTCTTTGCAGGTATCCGCGGCGTGTCGGAGGAGACGACCACAGGCGTTCACAACCTGTACAAGATGCTGAAGAGTGGAGAGCTGAAGATCCCCGCCATCAACGTCAACGACTCCGTCACCAAGGTAACCGGCCACACGACTCATTTTACTCTCTGAAGCCCGGTCGCCGTCAAAATTGTTTCTACGCAAATGATGATGTGTTGAATTGGGAAAGGAGAAGGGAAATGCTCAATTTGAATAGGTTTGCTTTATTGCAAAAAAGAGCAGGGTGGAGCGGAAAGTCATCGTTTTACTAAAACAGATTTGTCCAGATTGGATGCGACTGAAGCAAAACGCCTCTCTCCTCCACCGACATGCCAAAACCCCCTCATTTCAAATACCATTTAATAACCAAAACCCATTAGTGATGGGAAGGTCTGCTTAGAAGTTAAATTACAACAAAGTAAAGGTCCTTCCTTACACATCAAGAGCGATGCGAATGTACGGCACGAAATTGCGACGCGAGTTTTGACCCACCTGTCAATCACAGCCACAGATGTGTACACGTCGGAAGCGAATTTCGACCGTGGTTCGAAAAAATAAACACCGCAATAACACTCGGCGAAACTTCGCCATTGGTATGCACGGTTGCATTAACTGATGCAGGTTCGGAAAATATTATTGACGTGCAAATTAATTGCACGAAAAAAACGCTCCCGACCTTTACTGTGCAGAATTCTGTTTGTTTCTGAGACATCTTTCCCTCCCTCCTCCCCTCTCTGTCTGTCCTCCTATCTCTCTCTCTCCCTCCTCCCCTCTCTGTCTGTCCTCCTAACTCTCTCCCTCCCTCCTTCCCTCTCTGTCTGTCCTAACTCTCTCCCTCCCTCCTCCCCTCTCTGTCTGTCCTAACTCTCTCCCTCCCTCCTCCCCTCTTCAGAGCAAGTTTGACAACCTGTACGGCTGTAGGGAGAGCCTGATCGACGGCATCAAGCGGGCCACAGACGTGATGATAGCCGGGAAGGTGGCGGTGGTGGCCGGCTACGGCGACGTGGGTAAGGGCTGCGTCCAGGCCCTGAGGGGCTTCGGAGCCCGCGTCATCGTCACAGAGGTCGACCCCATCAACGCCCTGCAGGCCGCCATGGAGGGTAGGTGTCTGTCTGCCACACACTCTCAGATGCAGGCTGAAACGGGCTTTCTGCGGGGTCCTTAAAAAGTCTTAAAATCCAATCCTCTCAATTTTAGGTCTTCAAATTTGATTAGATGAATGATGAAGTTGAGCATTAATGATGCTGTAACAATGCTACAAAACTAAACCAACATGCAACCAATAACCACGAATGCAAGCTGTGCAGCCCGGTTACTGTGCACACCCAGCTAGTGCGTCGTGATATTTCTGGACTTTGCACACAGTAGTTAAACATAAATCGTATAACGGCAATGAAGACCGAGGTGAGTTTCAAACCAAGTTGCGCGATTCCGACATCGCCAAAAAGGTTCTCGCAAATTGTGTCTGTGTGAGACCGTATGGAAGTGAAATGGGTCTTAAATTGCATTCATAATGGGCTTAAAAAGTCTTAAATTTAACTCTTTGAAACCTGCAGAAACCCTGTACACACTAGGTTGGATCACTGTTGGAAAAACAGATTACCTTCAAACTTCAATTAGTAGCCCTGGATTTATTTGCTTCAATCAGTGAAGCTATCTGTCTATATTTTGGACAAGCATCCACATGGCACAGGCGTTTAATTCCTTTGGCACAAAACAAAACAAAAAAGATGGGAAATACTATCACATTTTTTTTATTTAAAGTAACCAGTCTGAATAGTACCCTTGTAAAAATAACATAATTTACCAGTAGAAATCATTAATTTACTCTCGCTCTGAGAGACTGAGCCTCTAGCCAATATAGCCCTGTCACTCAAACCTCCCACCTGTCGACCCGAAATGAAAGCATCCCCACTCCATCACACGGCCGTTTGATCCAGGCTGATGTCCCTCTCCTGCCTCTTCTGAAATATCGTGTTTTTCAGGTCGGACTTTTTCTCTGTGCCCGCTGCACAGCAAATCCGACGTTTGAACGAAATTTGTAAAAAAAAGAAAAATGATACTTGTAGCCGGCTTCTAATTGAGACCTGCCTTTTTATTTGTCAAAACGTGTAGCCACACCCAGCCAGTAAAAGAGATGGTGCGTTTAATTGGCACACGGTTTTTAATTGAAGTTTGATGGTATGACTTGACCCATTGATACCTGATGCAACATTTGTGTGTGTATCCTAAAGGGATACACACACAAATGCTGCATCAGGTATCAATGGGTTAAAAGACTTAGTGAGCAAACTGCTTGAAAGAGATCTGTGTGTGTGTCCCTCCAGGTTATGAGGTGACCACTATGGATGAGGCCTCTAAGGAGGGGAACATCTTTGTCACCACCACTGGCTGTGAAGACATCATCATGGGACAGTAAGTCGTACACACAATCCTCAGAGAATGCATTTGAAAGTCTCAATAGATTAGTAAGACACTTCATGAAGGGACTTAAGAGTATATTAAAAAAAATGCAATACCAACAAGACTAGGCAAGCCTAGTTAAACCGGACCCAGACTATTGTTGCTGCTCAGCAGTTTCAACAATGGACAGTAAGTCAGCCCCTGAGACATTTCTAGTTTCTTAGTTTTTCTTCTTCTTCTTCTTCAAACATCTCTTATCATCACAATTAATTATTATGAGACATACTCATTGCTAGGATGTCAACAACTATTAAACTATTAAAATGTCATAAAGTGACTTATATAATTTGGATGGACGGAGAGAGTTTGTGAAACCGATCGTCACGAGTCTCATTTGTGATTTATTACAGCAGAATAACATGGAGATGATGTCATCTTTCATTTTTCTGTCCCACCAAATGGATTGTCACTTGCTTTATTGCAATATATTGAATTTCAACACACCGTCGCATCGCTAAAACCATACTAATCCAACATTTACTGTAACATATTTGCAGAATACTTGCTGTATGTCTACACACACTGGTGATAATCAATGCAGTTGGAATTCTTCGTACTTTGTCCAATGAGGGGAAATCCTGGCTCAACATTTGAAGTAGAATTATGAGGTCATATGAAGTGATGTCATGCTCCTTGAGGCGTTGCAGCCTGACTGTCAGTGTCCTGGCTGTGTCGTAAGGTGGCAGAGAGAGAGACTGGTGTCAGTCTACACTGAGACCTGCAGCACACTGCAGCCTCGGAGTGAAGCTGACCACCCACACTATACACACTAAACACACACACACACTCTGATCCACTCAGAGGCTGTGTGGCAGTATATAGAAAATAAATTGAATATACCTATTAACAAAAACTAGAACATCCCACTAGGATCCCCCCCCTTCACCCCCACCTTATCAAAGTTAAAGGAACACTCTGCCCATTTTCAACCAGCTTTGTATCATTAGAACATCAGTAGTATTTCAGAAAACTGTAAACTGTTTTGAAGTCTGTCATTTAATTTGACAGTTATTGAGCGTTAAAGTGCGGACCAGTGACATCACTGGTCCACCCTAACTCAAATTAATAACTCATTAACTCAAATCAACTCTCAATAACTGTCAAACTAGATGAATGATGAATAGTTTGACAGTTATTGAGAGTTGATTTGAGTTAATGAGTTATTAATTTGAGTTAGTGTGGACCAGTGATGTCACTGGTCCACAATTTAACACTCAATAACTGTCAAATTAAATGACAGACTTCAAAACCGTTTACAGTTTTCTGATATACTACTGATGTTCTAATGATACAAAGCTGGTTGAAAATGGGCGGAGTGTTCCTTTAATTATGGGACTTGCACTTAATAATTTCAACATCTAATTAAATTCATTATAATGAAACTAAATTGGATTAAATTCATTCCATCTATTGAGCGTGAAAGTGTGCTTGTGCAGAATGTGGAGCTAACCGCGTGTGTGTGGAGCTAACCGTGTGCGTGTGGCTCACAATGTGGAGCTAACCGTGTGCGCGTGTGTGGAGCTAACTGTGTGCGTGTGGCTCCCTCCCTCTCAGTCACTTTGAGAACATGAAGGATGACTCCATCGTCTGCAACATTGGACACTTTGACTGTGAGATCGACATGGCCTGGCTCAACGCCAACGCCGCCGAGAAGATCAACATCAAGGCTCAGGTAGAACATCTCTGCATACTATTCCCTCACACACTAAACACACACACTGCTTGTTTTTGCCTACATGAGTGAGGGAGTAACACAGTACATTACTCGCTCACTCACTCATGTAGACTGAAGCTGAGCATCAGGCAAAGTGTCGAGCAGTGATTCTGATATCTGGACTTTCAGTCTCACTCGCCAGAGCTCCATTTACAGCGAGCCTACTTCTCCATACATGTAACAAATACACACATACAGTACCTGCCTTAAAGGCACGGTTACATAGATTACCTGCCTTAAAGGCACGGTTACATAGATTACCTGCCTTAAAGGCACGGTTACATAGATTACCTGCCTTAAAGGCACGGTTACATAGATTACCTGCCTTAAAGGCACAGTTACATACAGCAGAGGTTCTCAAATGTTTTTCAGCCAAGGACCCCTTACAAGATAGAAAATATACCGGGGACCCCCTCATTCTGATTTGTGATTTTGGGCTAAGCTTAATTGTTTCCACGGTAACGTGCTTGACTTTTAATTTTATAGGTTTGTTATTAGAATGTAATCCATGAACCATTTTAGATTTAAAGCATAAACTATTTTTGTTGAACTATGAAGATTTTGCACACAATTATTATTTTTTTTTTTTTTTATTACATTACATTAACATTACGTCATTTAGCAGACGCTTTTGTTTTGTCCAAAGCGACTTACAATATCACAATTTGTCAACAGTACAGAAAACCACTATGCAACACAATCAATGACAGCCAAGATATTTTTAGATAGACTAGCACCATGTAGGAAGTAGTTTGAGAAGGAATAAGTAACATGTAGCATTTTTTTTTTTATATATATATATATATATATTTTTTTTTTTACCTGAGAACTTTTCGCGGACCCCCTGGCAAAGTGCCACGGACCCCCATTTGAGAACCACTGACATAGAGTACCTGCCTTAAAGGCACGGTTACATACAGTACCTTTCTTTCATCTTTCATCTCTTCTTTCCTTTTCTCTCCTCTCTCCCCTCTCTCTCTCTCTCTCTCTCTCCTCCTCAGGTTGACCGCTACCGTATGAAGAGCGGTCGTCACATCATCGTCCTGGCGGAGGGCAGGCTGGTCAACCTGGGCTGTGCCATGGGACACCCGTCCTTCGTCATGAGCAACTCCTTCACCAACCAGGTACACTGTGTGTGTGTGTGGGAGGGTGAAAACCTGGGCTCTGCCATCTGTCAAACTAAAAGTAGATCCAGTCTCCCTTCTATCACTCGAGCAACTCTGATTGCTCAACTGTGATGTCACTCAGGCAGTTGTGATGTCACTCGAGCAACTGTGAGGTAGTATGAGCCGATGGCCCACAGTTGTGTAACATTCGTCAGCCTCAAAATGCCTCTCACTGAGTGACCAAAACATTGGCACCCTGGACTTTATTTCTAGCTTTGAAATTTATTTTTAAGTCACCCTGTCAAGTTCGGTTTGATATTATTTGCTGAAACGATCGGTTTGGTTTTACGGTGGAACAGAGGAAGAAGAAGCACATCCGGGTGACTTGCAGGGTTGACTGTAGTTAGCGGTTATGTAGCTTAGCATGATAAACATTGCAGATATTTATGTTTTCAAGAATATAGACGATTAATTTGAATTTGATGGCCACCCGTATGGAATAACATCATATATGGATCACAAGCAGCAGTGGGGGATACAGCGGGAGCTGATATCTATGTGACAGACAGCAAACAGAGCAGGCTGCCAGTGGCACGAGGTAAATTGATCGCTCATATTCTCGTTGCCTCTATAATATAATAAGCATATGAGCCGCGGTGTCTGAAAATAATCTATAAACGGGACATAAATACAGGCATTTCACATTCCCCGTTTTCCTCGTTTTCAGGTCGCAGTTCAAAACAAATGATCGTTTCAGCAAATAATATCAAACCGAACTTCTCAGGGTGATTTAAAAATCAGATTTAAAGCTAGAAATAAGGTTCAGGGTGTAAAAAAAAAACGGAATTCTCCTTTAACCATTTGGAGTCACACTCTTCCTATGGGGGGCATCAGCTTTCAAATCCGTCATCTGGTTGTTATCTCAGCAATAATGTGGCTATCGATGCAGCTAAGCTAGTACGGAGGGAATACCAGCTAAGAGGTGAGAAGTGGCGTGCCTTAAACACCTCTTGGCTGTTGTGAAAGGACTGTAACCCACAGACTCACCGGGCTTATTGATTCTTTTGGTTTCCTTCAAGCATATTCAGAACATGTTGGCAGCTCCAGTCGGAGTTTGATTGTGTTCCCTTCTCCTTTCCGTCATCCTCTTTGTCTTTCCCTCCATTTTTCTCTCGTTAACGCCGTCACTTATCCGACTTGTCTTTCTCTTGTAGGTGCTGGCTCAGATTGAGTTGTGGAAGCACAACGAAAAATACCCGCTGGGAGTCTACTTCCTGCCCAAGAAGGTAAGAAGTCTCACACAATAATGATGATAAAAGCCAAAGGTATTTATTTGTGGCGTTTCAGGTGATGTTGCAATCAAAATTAGGGGTATTATTAGGGGTACGGTGGCGCGGTCGGTAGCGCTGTCGCCTCACAGCTAGAAGGTCCGGAGTTCGATTCTCGCCTGGGCCGCTGTGGGCGCTGGAGTTGTGACCCCCCCATATCTTCAGTGCCTACTGCCCAGGTGGGCCATCTCATCGAAAGGGCCTTTCTGTGTCGAGTTTGCATGTTCTCCCCGTACCCCCCCAGATGGGGTTCCTCCATACATAACCCCCCACTAAAAACATGCAGAAGATCGTCATCCGACCAGTGACGACAACATCTGAAGTTGGTCCCCGGGCGCTGGAAAGAAAAAAGCGACCACTGCTCCTGGCCTGCCCCCTGGAGGAAAGGACAAGCCTGGATGGGTCAAATGCAGAGGACATATTTCACCGGCCACCGCATGAGTGTGTGTTGTGGCCGCATGCATGTGTTGTAGTGTTCGTGTGACAATAAAGACGGGCTTGTCCGTCTGAAATCGTGTTTTTTTTTTTTTTTTTAATGCACATTGATCCCCCCCCCCCTATTATGTAATATGCCATTTTAAAGCTGAGAATGCAAAGGAGATTGTGAGCCTTAATCGCTCTTCATTGGCTCCCAATCCAGGCCAGATCAGATTTTAAAGTGCTTCTTTGAACCTATAAAGCTCTACATGGGCTCGCACCCTCGTACTTGTCTGAGCTAATCTTCCCATATGTCCTCGCTCGCGCCCTCCGCTCACAGGACAGTAACTATCTCTTCTCTCGTCCCCCATATCAAGAAAAGATCAGCAGGTGGTAGAGCCTTTTGTTACCGTGGTCCGCACCTCTGGAACCAGCTCCCCCCGTTCAATCAGGGACGCAGCCTCTGTTGAGGTTTTTAAATCTAGATTGAAGACCCATCTATTTTCCCCTTCATATGGCATCATTTAATTGTCTTTTACTTTGTTCTTATTGTGGTTATTTTATTAGTCTTATATTCCCTGTGTTTTAATCATCCCACTGTTTTAGCTCTTACATTGTCTTTGCATTTGTTGACTTGCATTAATTACATTTTTACTGTATTGTTTGTGTGATGTTTGAACTGTAAAGTGTTGCGGGGCAATCCTTCATGGTGATTTTGCACTTTAAATAAAGATGAATTGAATTGAATTGGATTACAGAGGGAATCTCTGGATTGACTTGGATGAAAAAGAAAATCTAACGGGAACTCTTGTCTCTCCCTCTTTCTGCGTCTCTCTCCAGTTGGATGAGGAGGTGGCAGCAGCCCACCTGGACAAGCTGGGGGTGAAGCTGACCAAGTTGACAGAGAAGCAGGCCAAGTACCTGGGTCTGCCCCGCGAAGGGCCTTTCAAACCAGACCACTACCGCTACTGAGCCCCCCTCTCCGTCCGGCTGGAGGGGCTTTTGGCGTCGGTGTTCGGCTTAGTGTGGGTGGTGATGGGTGAGAGCAGCCGGGGGGGAGTGTGGCCAGTTGGCAGTACGGCCGCCATCTTGGTTGCCACAACTTCAGGGACTCCGAAAAACATATATATATTTTAAGCGTATCCACTTTGTTTTGAAAGGGTTTCAGAAGCCAAAGGGTCTGTAGGATTTCCCGTACAGGAAGTGTCATCCTTTGAAAACCACAACAGCCAGCAGCGTTGTGCGAAGCGGTGAGACGAGAAATACTGGACACATCAGCTGGCCCCTCCTCCCATTGCGGGTTACTACCAAAGCCCAGGAAGCAGGATATGGCTACTGCTGAAAATGACAACCAAACGCTTAGTCACTGGCTTTGGCTGTTTTTTGTTGTTTTTCTAGACATATAAACCATGTGCTTCCAATCAATCCGTTTCCTACCTCCTTTTTTTTTATAGTTTGAAACCCTGAGGGCTTACCTCCATTGCTATCCGTGAGGAGAAACCCTTTTGCTGTCGTCCTGATCTCACCGCACATAGTTTTTTATTTCTACTGCCAATCGTATTTTCACCTGTGCTCCACACACACAGAGCCAAACGCACCCCATCGCCCTCTCATCAGTATCACCACAGCAACACTACAACGTGCTACTGCGCCTTTTAAAGAGACCTCTTGTTCATCTTCATTCCCTCTGTAATTACTGACTCTCAAACCCAGTTTACACCAAAGATTCACCACGAGACCAGTTGAAACCTGACACCAGCCCCTGCTGCCGCTTGAGGAGCTGAATTGCTGGCGACTCATCAGCAGGCTGGAGTGGAGATGAGACGCACTTTTACCTGCAACGTTCTAAAACGGTTTTGGTTCGTTGCGAATCGTTGGTGTAAACTGGGCTTTAGTTTAAACAAAGGACGCGTGAGGTTTTCATTGTCAAATCCCCGTCCGTCCGTCTGTCTGGTAGCAGCTGGAGACGCAACGCGTTGCGTGTTCTCAATGTCTTAAAGAAGCCAGGCTGTTTTCCTAATTGTGTATTGACAGGCTGTTGGCACTTAATGAAAAGCTAGAGTTGTGTTTGTAAGCATATGTTTAGGGGCATTAAGCACTTAATGTGATTTGTGTGCTTACAGTACTTTTTCCATAGGTTCATGCACAGGTTGATATATTGGAATGGGAAAAGAAGCGCTGCTGCCAAAGGAATCGCCAAAGCACATTCTTTTTGCCTGGCTTAAAAACAAAAGAAAAAAACACACGATACTTTCTGTTGGCTCAGCCTTTTTAAAAAGTCTGTTTTTCCTTTTTGTAATTCTGTCATTTGACTGGAAGGGGCAGAATGTTTAATGTAATTTCTCACTCTGGCCAATCAGATTCTTCCATGGCTGGGTGTGGTTGGATTTGGGGTGTGGTTAAAGAAGTGGCCATGGATATCAACGGTTAAGAGTTGAACTCTGTTGTATTCATACACAATGGACGGATGTCAAAACTGTCAAATGTGATGATGCAAATAAAACATTATTGCCGCCGGCTTGTAGTTGTAGCATTATTGTTTACCAATTTATTTATATATACATTTATATATATATGAATCTGCTTTGTCTGTGATATATATTATATTTATATGTGAATCTGCTTTGTCGGTGTTCCTTTGTCAGGGGTGTCAAACTCATTAACTCACATGCGACCCAATTTTATCTGAAGTGGGCCGGACAAAGACTATAAATCCATAATAAAATCTCAAAATTGTAGAAAAGTAGGAAGCTTGTGTTGGGGCCACCACCTAGTGGGCAAATATTGGAAGTGTTTATGATTATTTTAACAATAGGCCTGGCAGGCTAATTACTCTACATTTAACCAATCTCCGGTTAACCCTGGGCTTAACATTAATCTCTTCAATGTGCTTTGCTCAATTTAACCAGTCAACAGGCTGAAACACTGCTGGGGAATGATAAAGACATGGGCCTGATGACCGGTTAAGAGTGTTAATTTACCCCCCTTTTCTTCAGTTGCCCGTTCCATTTCTATTCTATTGTGTTCTAGCCAACAAGCAGTATCAACTGTGGGCTTTAGAGAAGAATGACTGAAATTTGCAGTAACAAAATCCTTGGGTTGGGGGAAAAAAAAGGCATATACGGAGGTTTTTATTGAATTTAATAGTTGTACCCCACAGAAGACAATCCACAAAGGTGTGCCATGATCCACAAATATTTCACTCTCCACAAACATGTATCTTTAAATTTGTTGTGTTAAGTCCAAGCCAAATGGAGCCAATGCCGAAGTACCAAAAACTGCAGTGCCTCAAATAGCTCTAAAGATGAGTAAATCCCCATAGACCCCCATGTTAAAATGTCCACATTTACAGCAGAAATAAACATGTTTACACCCTGGTAAAAAAAAACAATACAGTAGATAATTGTTAATTTCCCCATTCATGACAATGGTACAGGGGTTGGATTTTTATACAACTTTTGATACAGTATGGCTAGCCTAGGTAACAGTATGGCTGCAAAAAAAATCCAATTGTATAGAAGTCAATGGGAAAATTACCCTACTTGTCACTTGGTTTATGACCTCAGTAAACACTTTCTTAATGAGTTGATGGACTCACTCGCTAGTTTCAAGTCTTCTTCACTACAGCATGATGTTCATTTATTAAATCATGGTCCCATTTAGAGTCAAATAGACGATAAAGCAGACTATGCTTTGGGGCATAGTCTGCTTGTGATCACGCAGCTCGCCGATCACGGACCAATAGCAGGCGGCGCTGTGGCTCTAGCTAAGAAAAAAAAGGCGGGGGGGGGGTGCAGTCAGGCTTCAAAACAGGAGCCCAGAAACCAATAGGTGAGGTCAGTTTATGGTCCGAGCCTGCTGATGGTTTGGTAAAGTCACGTTGAAGCTCCGCCTCCCTTATCAGAAACAGAGTTTTACATTCTCGTCATTTAATAAAAACATAGTTTAATTTCACTGTTTACATTATTGACTTCTCTCTTATTTACAGTCACACTCTGTCAGATAGTGAAGTGGATACAGTCATACCTCTCCGACAGAGTCCAAAGAGTAGAAGTAGGAGGGACCCTCTCTGAGCCCAAAAACCTCACCTGTGGGGTCCCCCAGGCAAGCATTATTGGTCCTTTATTATTTTAGTTGTACATTAATGACATGGAATCAGCATGTTCATGTCCTTTATTTCTGTACGTAGACAATTCCACTTTGTTGGTAACTGGAGACTGCTTCAGTTCGATCATCACTTAGAAAAGAGCTTCATAATGTAAGCTCATGGTTACGCAACAATAAGCTATCTCTGCACTTAGGAAACTCTGAATGTATTCTTTTTGGATCAAAGTATATAGGGACCAACCCAGTTTTTCGGTGGATTGTAATGGTAATGAGCTACATGAAAAATGTTGTGTAACGTATCTGGGATGTCAATTGGACCAGTGTATGTCGAGTGAGGCTATGGCCCTCTGTCATTGGGAAAATCCACTCAAGGACAAAGTATTTGACAAGAATATCTAAATTCCTGGACAAGAAGACCATGAGGCTTTTAGCTACGTCTTTAATTCAATGTCATTATGACTACGCCTGTATATCCTGGTACAGTGGTTTAACTAAAGAATCAAAGGACAGGCTTCAAAAAGCCCAAAACAAACGAATGAGAGTTTTTCTTAATATTGGTGCAACATTCTTATCGTTCCCCCGTTGAAACTGTATTTCCTTTTATTATTATTATTATTATTATTTATTTTGGTGGGGGGGGCATTTTTGCCTTTATTCAGATAGGACAGTAAGCAGACAGGAAAGGTGGGGAGAGAGAGGGGATGACATGCGGCAAAGGACCTCGGGTCGGATTTGAACCCACATCGGCTGCGCGAAAGCCTCCTACCAGGTAAGCTACCATGTTTCATCACGTTGAAACTGTAGGTTAACTAATCACCACAAATTTGAATACAAAACAAAAGGACGTATTCATTTTCGAAGAAGTTCTTGTAGAATCTTCGCGGATTCACAATATCACATATTTTAAGCCAATACAGAGTCACCTCCTGTTATCAGGCTCTAGCTATGTTAAGCTAACGTTAGCTACACGGAAGATTTTTCTGGCGCACACCGGATTACGGTTCCTGCCATTGGTTACGCCACCAAGGTCGCGAAGTTCACCTCCTGATATCACCGTGTTGGTGTCGTTCCTGGATCAACATTTGTTCCTAGTACGGCCGGGTAAACTAACTAATTTGATTGGTCGCTTCTTCCTTAAAACATGCGGCAAGGGAAAAAAATTGGTTACGATTAGGGTTAGGTAGTGTCCTCTAGAGAGAGAGTGGCATCAGCAGAAGACCAAAATGCGAGACTCATTAGCCAATGAACAGCCAGGAATGGGTCTCGCGCTACTTTTGCATGCTAAAATAAAGCTGATAATGTACAATTTGATTCAAGGGATGAAAAACCCTTTCAGAGTACAACACAAACTGTCTATTTTGCTGCAACTCGACAGTGCTGCTTAATCCAGGACCTTACTTCCTGGAACTCTTGAGAGTAAAAAACTGGTCCATTGGAGTGAATGGAGATGTCGGGACTCTTCTATCTATATGGCTCTGGGTTTAGGGTGTGAAAAACTGCAGCTGTTGGCAAGCTCAGTCCTATGGCTAAATGGATAAGGTGCGCGCAGACTCCCGGTTGAACCACACATATTTTTATAACAAATTAGGTTTAGGCAAGTACAACAATGTGGTTAGGGTTTGGGTCTAGTTGTCGTTAGATAAGAAAACCCTAACCCTAATCTTAAACATATTTTTTACTTGTCACACGTTTTCAGGAAGATGCAATTGCGGCGACCAATCAAATGAGTTCTGGGCGGCGTTTTCCCGTACTAGGAGCAAATGTTGGTCCAGGAACGACACCAACACGGCAGTATCAGGACGTGCGTCCCGAAGCGGTGGAAACGGCTCCAGACTATATTAGTCGTCAGACTGATAGACTCTGTGTGCCCAGATTGGATTCAACACAGCTCTGCATTTTATTGTTATTATTATTATTACCTTTATTATTATTATCATTATATTATTATTGTTGTTATTATTATTATTATTGGTTGTTATTCCTGTTATTATTGTTGTTGTTGCTGTTGTTGCTGTTGTTATTATTGTTGTTGCTGCTGTTGTTATTATTATGAGCTGAACCCGACCACCTGAGGTCAGAGGTGAGATCTGATTGGTCGTCACATGCAGATGCCGTCCGAGTCCACTGATGTCTTTCTTGTGATTGGTGGTGTCGTGGAAATGCCAGGAGCACAGATCACTGTGAGAGAGAGAGCACAACATGTTAGTGTGTGTGTGTGTGTGTGTGTGTGTGTGTGCGTGCGTGTGTGTGTGTGTGTGTGTGTGTGTGTGTGTGTGTGCGTGCGTGCGTGCGTGCGTGTGTGCGTGTGCGTGTGTGCGTGTGTGCGTGTGCGTGTGAGCTAACAGTATAGCCAACCCTCAATCTCCTACCCTCAGAAACCAACTGTCCACCATCACGCCAGACACAAAGAGCTCTACAGAAGATAGAAAATGACTGAAATTCAATCTCTCACATACTCCAACAACACGCATGCGTTTCTACCATGACATCTAGACCATCATTGGTCCTCAGAGAAGAAATATCACACCAGTAGTGGGCAGAACACTTCAGCATCATCCTAAATCAACCCCACCACAGACCATCACAGACCATCAACAGACCACAACTCCCCAGCTTCCCTTCCAAAAAAAAGGTAAAAAAGAATATATAGCAAAGGTTAGGCTCAGACTCCATCCCTGCTGAAAGTATGGAGCCTTCTGGACATCACAGACTGTCCCACAAGACTGGAAAGACCCACCATCATCACAATCTACCACAAGAAAAGACGACAAGTCTTCCTGTGACAACAGAGGCATCTCACTCCTGTCAGTTGCAGGCAAAATCCTGACACAAATGCTGTTTTTCCGCCTGGCTAACACACGTGGCAGAAAACATCTTGCCAGAAACCCAATGAGGGTTTCAGATGGACCGCAGTAGCACAGAGATGATGCCAGACAAATTCAGGAGAAGTCCAGAGAACACAAAGCAAAGACCTGTACATGGCTTTCATTGCTGTGTCAAAGGCATTCGACACAGTCAACTGAAAGCTACTGTGGGAGGTACTCAGTCGATTTGGGGTCCCATCCAAATTCCTCTCCACTCTCTAGCAATTTCATGATGGTCTGCAAGCCTGTGGACAACAGTCTGACCCCTTCAACGACAAAGTAGGAGTGAAACAAAGATGTGTCTTAGCCCCTATTATCCTGTGAGCTTCAGTCTGCCCGTTCACCTTTTTCACAGCAGCCATTTTGTGTAAAAAAAAAGGAGAAAAAAAAGGCAGGAAGTAACACAGGTGTAACCAAAACATTAACGAGGGCCACCTAAATGGATTGGACGTTGGAAACCCTCATGAATGTTTTGCTTGCACCTGTGTTACTCCCTGCCTTGTAGACCCACCATGGCTGCTGTGAAAAAGGTCAATACCTGCACTCTGACTGCCCACTCCCCTCCTCAATGTGATAGATAGCTGCCACTTTCAACTGGACACACACCTGCCACACATGTGGAAAAGTGTTTGCATGGCGAATACAGATGTTACTCATTTAGTTTGGCCACCTTATCGCTGGGTTTCCCTTGTGTGGGGGCTTTTCTTATTTAAATGTTTTCTTTGTTCTTTAGAGAGAAAAAACTCTGCCACGACAGTGCAGCAGTACGACAGTGCAGCAATACGACAGTGCAGCAGTACGACAGTGCAGCAATACGACAGTGCAGCAGTACGACAGTGCAGCAGTGCAGCAGTACGACAGTGCAGCAGTACGACAGTGCAGCAGTGCAGCAGTACGACAGTGCAGCAGTACGGCAGTGCAGCAGTGCAGCAGTACGACAGTGCAGCAGTACGACAGTGCAGCAGTACGACAGTGAAGTGGCCAAACGAAATGAGAAACAACTGTAGGTAGAAACAGCCACATAAGGTGGCATGAGCTCACCAAGCGCTAAACACCTCTACACCTCTGGGACGATATGAGGTCATCATCGATAACGATGGACTGCCATAAACAAGCTAAGTGTGTGTGTGTGTGTGTGTGTGTGTGTGTGTGTGTGTGTGTGTGTGTGTGTGTGTGTGTGTGTGTGTGTGTGTGTGTGTGTGTGTGTGTCTGTGTGTGTGTGTGTGTGTACCATAAGGATCTTCGGTTTCCTCCTCCCCTCCTTCCATTGTCTTCTTCACCTCTTTCCTGTTGTCACCGCGCATTGAAACATAGATATTCTCAGATGGATCTGAAATGTGACGTAAGATTATAATCCACTGTAACAGACAGGTTGTACTTTAGTGGAAACGTGTCAGAGTGTGTCAGAGGTCAGGCTGTTTCTGATTGGCTGCAGTACCTCCTCGGGCAAGCCTCAAGTGACTCCTCCTCTTCCGCAGGACAATGACGACGAAGATGAGGAGGAAGGAGAACAGCAGCAGAGAGCCGCAGACCACCACCCAGACCACGACCGAGCCCTGTCCTACAGACATGGCCGAGCCCTGATCTACAGACAGACAGACAGACAGACAGGCAGACAGACAGACACAGACAGAGAGAGAGAGAGAGAAACAGACAGACAGACAGCTGTTATCTTATGACTATCTGAGGCCTACAGTCAGGGGCGTAGCCAGGGATTTCGGGCCCCATGAAAGGATATCACAACGGACCCAATGAAATTTTTGGCCATTTGAAGCCCAATTTAGAGGAATATCTCATTTTAAATTAATATTCAGCTCAGCTTAGAGACTATTGTAATGTCATTATTTGCCTTTTCTCAATCACCTCTATATCACCTACTGTATACCAGCTCTCCTTGCCCTGTTCAATCATCATGCTCTCTTTCTGCCCTGAATACACCACAGTGAACAAAGAAATGCTCTCACTAAACTAATGACTATAAGAATATTGATACACATTATGGAGTCCAACTGGAGTCTTTTATTATTAGCATGAGATGATTATTCAGTTTTGATATCAATGTTTTCTCACTTTTCTCACCATGTCACCTCTCCCTGCCCTGTTGGCATCATCATCATGCTATAAGAAATGTGTTAAAGGCCATCTTTTACAGTCTAAAATGTCATTTTAATTCTAACGTTTTTGAATAGAAACGTCTCTTAACATCAATGAATCACTTAAAATGTAACTTAAATATACATTGACCTCTTCAATGAACATAAATTAGCATGATCGTCTACAGAGTGATATAACAAACAAAAGAATAAAATCAGCAGCACATTTTTGAACAAAGTAGGCCTATACACACCATAACAACAGGACTTCACAACACAGCTGCTTTTAAATACCTCTCTGTGCACATGCTTTTGTACATAATTGTACATAAAAACAATGTATTTGTCATTATTATTAATAATATAAAAAAATAAATGTCCGCACAGACCCACTGCAATTATTCCAACTGCCATTTCATTCAGCACAGTGCTGCTCTCACCTTCGTCAGTTAGGACTGGTTCATTGGAAGGGCCCAGGGGTGGAGTGGCTGCTGCATGATCTGATTCAGCATCTGTTGTTAGGCCAGGGCCAGCCAGGGACAACTGATTTAGTATGAATGGCTTGCAAAAAAAAATGTCCTGCATTGATTCATATTGGCTAGACTAGTCCAGGAGGAGGGAAATGTAAACTCTGAATTTTCTGTGAAGTAAGCCTATTTCCACTAACAGGGTAATTTCCAGTAGTTAACAAAAGTGTAATAATATTCATCAGTAAAGATGGCAGGGCAGACCGGACAGTTCTCTGGTTAACACATGGCAGAGCTGTGTGATTGAGTCACGTATGCCTCAGCCAGCCTGTCAATACCAGCTCGCCCAAATACAGATCCATTCACAGACAATGCTGCACAGCACAGCACAGCACAGCACTGCACAGCACAGCACTGCACAGCACAGCACTGCACAGCACAGTACTGCACAGTACTGCACTGCACAGCACTGCACAGCACAGCACTGCACAGCACTGCACAGCACAGCACTGCACTGCACAGTACAGCACAGCACAGCACAGCACTGCACAGCACAGCACAGCACAGCACTGCACAGCACAGCACAGCACTGCACAGTACTGCACTGCACAGCACTGCACAGCACAGCACTGCACAGCACTGCACAGCACAGCACTGCACAGCACAGCACTGCACAGTACAGCACAGCACAGCACAGCACAGCACTGCACAGCACAGCACAGCACTGCACAGCACAGCACAGCACTGCACAGTACAGCACTGCACAGCACAGCACAGCACTGCACAGCACAGCACAGCACTGCACAGCACAGCACTGCACAGCACAGCACAGCACTGCACAGCACAGCACTGCACTGCACAGCACAGCACAGCACTGCACTGCACAGCACAGCACTGCACAGCACAGCACAGCACTGCACAGCACAGCACTGCACTGCACAGCACAGCACAGCACAGCACAGCACACTGACCCACCTTCCTTCTTGTTCTAAAATGGAGTGAGGAACTGTTGCCCCCTCTTTTCTCTCTGCTCTCTGTCTCCTCTTTCTTTCTTTTTCTGCCAGCCTGACTTCATTCGCTTTGACATTTTTTGGCAGTTAAAGGAACACTCCGCCCATTTTCAACCAGCTTTGTATCATTAGAACATCAGTAGTATATCAGAAAACTGTAAACTGTTTTGAAGTCTGTCATTTACTTTGACAGTTATTGAATGTTAAAGTGTGGACCAGTGACATCACTGGTCCACACTAACTCAAATTAATAACTCATTAACTCAAATCAACTCTCAATAACTGTCAAACTAGATGAATGATGAATAGTTTGACAGTTATTGAGAGTTGATTTGAGTTAATGAGTTATTAATTTGAGTTAGTGTGGACCAGTGATGTCACTGGTCCACACTTTAACATTCAATAACTGTCAAAGTAAATGACAGACTTCAAAACAGTTGACAGTTTTCTGATATACTACTGATGTTCTAATGATACAAAGCTGGTTGAAAATGAGCGGAGTGTTCCTTTAAGCAGCAGCTCCGACCTTCCCTCAGCTGACTGATTAGCGCTGTTCCGTGGGCCCGCTCTCTGGCTACAGTAGGGCAGAGGTCTTCATCCAAAATGATGGACCCAGAGCCTATGGACCCGGGACATTTGTGCCCGGACCTGATTCAGGCCCGTAGCCAGGGTTAGATAAATCCCGAGGTCATTTTAGCGTGGCGTGGGGGGCCCAGGGAGGGCTGTGTTTAGAAAATTGTGTCCATTTTAAAGTACAATGCTTCAATCTGGTGCACTTTGAGAGCAAAATTAAGAGGCTAGATCTATAAAGAACTACAGACGACATGTTAGATTAATATCCTCTTTACTGTGCTGTTGCTTTAAAATGATACAAAAAAGAAATGTCTCCACATATAATATAATTTATATTCTGCATACAGGTCACATGGCAGAATACTGCTCAATTAAATACAATGGCCCATCTACACAAACATCACTTACAGGGGAGTTACTTACCCATTCACTTCAATAGAACTGTCCCCAAAGTCTAGCCCCAATCTAGCCCCAATGCAAACTTTGAACGTTGTGGTGAGTTATGTCTCTTCCTTCTATAGCACACTGAGAGGAAGCAAATTGTTGCATTTCTGATCAACTGTCATATATCATGTTATTTATGAGGGCTTTAAAACATCAATGACAGATGAATAGATCTGGGGGCCGGGGCTATTAAACAAAAAAAGAAAATGGTTGAAAATACCGAGGCCATGACCTCGGTGTCCTCAATGGTAGCTACGGGCCTGACCTGATTGGACCCGTCTATTAGAAAGCTCAGACCCGGACCTGTATAGACCCGATAAATGTCAGACCTGGACCTGTATAGACCCGATAAATGTCAGACTTGGACCTGTATAGACCCGATAAATGTCAGACCTGGACCCGGCCCGGAGTCACTCCTTTTGAATGGACTCGAGACCCGTGCGGGTTGGGTCCTCGGGGGTTCAGGCATATACCCCTATTAGGTTCAACTGCTGATTTTTTTTAAAGTTAGTCTATTTGAGAATATTAAAAAAAGGTGATTGACAGATGTGACAGCCACTCACCGGGTCCATTTGGAGCCTAATTGGATTCGGCATTTCACTGTCAGAGAGACCCGCGGACTCCCGGAGTCACTTCATTTGAATGGACCCGAGATCCGGCCAGGTCCGGGTCGGGTATTTGGGGGTCCGGGCATGACTCAAGAGTGAAATAGGCTATTTTTCAATAAGTAGTCCATGTGTTTTATATTGATTTAAAATTAGGTCTATTCTTGTCTTTTTGCGGGGCCCTCTGGATGCTGGGGCCAAGGCAGTCGCATACCGTTAGAGCATTACATAATGATAAAACTATACGCACGCACGCACGCACGCACGCACGCACACACACACACACACACACACACACACACACACACACACACACACACACACACACACACACACACACACACACACACACACACACACACACACACACACACACACAACCTGTGGTTATTTTATGCTCTGGCCACAAAGTAAGTTCCCTTTGAGCTGAAAGTACTTCACCCAGCCGAGCTTCCTGTCTGTCACTGTCTCACATGACTTGACCTCAATACATTATTATTATCATCATGTTACTATTTAATCATTTCTACTACATAAAAGAGGAGTACTCCAGTTATTACACAGAGTACAACACATTAATATGAACAACAATAAGAAGAAGAAGAAGAAGAAGAAGAAAAATAAAAGTAGTGCACTAGTTAGAGCTGCAACAATTAGTTGATTAATTGATTAGTCGCTCATCAGAAAATTTATCTCCATTAAATCAATTTTAAATTCTCTGGTTCCAGCTTCTTAAATGTGAATATTTTCTGGGTTCTTTGTCTTCTATGACAGTTAATTGATTATCTTTGGGTTGTCCGACAGTTGGTCAGGGCAAAAGAAGTTCAAAGATCATTAGCCTACATTTATAATAATAATAATAATAATAATAATAATAATAATAATAATAATAATAATAATAATAATAATAATAATAATAAGCTTTATTTGTATAGCACCTTGCATACATAGAATGCAGCTCAGAGTGCTGGACATGCAAGAAAAAGACATTTAAAACAAGAGGTCAAGATAATACATTAAAACCAATTTGTAGACATGAAAATAAGTGAACACAATAAAATGGTAAATATAATTAAAATAGAAGTACAAATAATTAAAATAGACGTAAAAGAAACTAAGAACTTGCATGGGGATAAAACACTAACAAAAGAACAGTTAGCTAAAGGCCTTCCAATAAAGGTAGGTTTTGAGCTCCTTTTTAAAAATGTTCACAGAGCTTGCCTGTTTTAATGTAGGGCAAGGTGTTCCATAATTCTGGTGCTTTTAGAGCTTTCAAATCTGGGCTAGATTACCAAGGGGAACAAACACTCAGATTTGTGAAACCTTTGTCATGTTATGAGCACATTTGAACATTAGACACGCAGGAATAGACTTTATTCACAGTGGAACTGTGGTATTCACAAATATTGCGTCGTTTCACATGTATTCACATGCCAGTGCCTAAGTTTAAGGTCAAACACACAGCCTTCTTCGGCTGCGTCATTTCGGGTTCAACTGCTCCACAGCGCCAGATGTATCAGGTCGGTGCTCAGTGGTGTGAGGGTGTAAAGCAGTTTACAATTTAGACCATCGGCTGTGCTTCCTTGAATATCGTGGATATAAGACTCGATCCAGTTGTTGTTGACCGAGCTGTAAATAAGGTCTATGGCACCCATCTTGGATTTGAGGTCAAATCTGACTTCCCTCCACATCTGAAAATGACGGGATCATGTCTATGTTCCCCGGGTTCTATGTTCCCCGGGTTCTATATTCCCCGTTTTTCACTAACCTCTCTCAGCCCCCACGCCAAACCTAACCTCCCCCCATGCCTAAACCTAACCTCCCCCAGACCCTAACCCAAAACCTAACCTCTCCCACCCCCACGCCTAAACCTAAGGTCGGCATTGCGGGTGGTCGGCATAGCGGGTGGACACCATTTGGGAAAAACGGGGAACATATGGACCCGGGGAACATAGGGATGACCCCAAAATGACCCTCATGGTATTCACTCGATATGTGAGAAATGTTGTGTTTCTTTCAAAAAGTGTACAATTCTTGTATTAATGGGAGCTCATCTGCTGTACTAATAAGAACTAGTGTGGACTCACCCACGGTGAGCAGGATGTGTGTCTGTAGCTTCAGCTGCCCGGTGATTTCATCGTAGAGCTCCAGGGTGTAGTTCCCGCTGTCGTGACCGCGCGCCGCGCGCAGCAGCAGCGAGCCGTTCGCCTGGAGCTCCAAGCGGCCCACGAAGTCGGCGGTGACTTTGTTTTGGACGGTGACGGGCTTGTCACCCAGCTTCCACCTGAAGTCATACTTCTCCTCAGACTCCTCCTCAGACCGCCGCTGGACCTTCTTCTCCAGCTCAAAGCTCAGCAGGACAGACTTGCCGCTTTGCACACTTATCCTGCTGCGTTCCTCAGAGGCTGCTGTGCTGGGCCAGAGACAGAAGCCATGTTCAGAATGGTTCACTCACTCACCCACTCACTCACTCACTCACTCACCCACTCACTCACTCACTCACCCACTCACTCACTCACTCACCCACCCACTCACTCACCCACTCACTCACCCACCCACCCACTCACTCACTCACTCACCCACTCACTCACTCACTCACCCACTCACTAGTCAATCCTCATGTAGTGTTGATCATAATAGTGAACTGGAATGATCAAAACGTTTCGGACACTACCTCACTCTTCTTCTCTTGTGATAAACACAACAGCATTGCAGTGGTATATGGGAGAAAATTGCAGTGCATTGTGGGTATTTTATAGTGCACTATATAGTGAATCAAATCTCGGAAATATTATATATAATAAGTATTTACGCGTTACAAGCACATGAATGGCCCTCCAATAGATAGATAGATAGATAGAGTACTTTATTGATCCCTGGAGGGAAATTCTGGCGTTACAGCAGCAGTAACCGTGTAAACAACGTCACACTTACGAGTGGGGAAGTGGAACATTTCGATGATACCCGAGTTTCCGAGTTGTGACTTTCACAACACACAGTTTCAACACAACAGTTTCTGATCAATGGGAGGAAAGGGACTTTTCTGGGGATTGTGGCTCTTGCAAAGCTTTTTCTGTGTGAGTGTGGCTCCTGTAGGGCAGCAAGGTTGAGTACCACTGCTCAAGGTGTTTTGTGCAAACGGGCCCTGAGTCCAACTGGCCCCCGACTCTGACTACTTTAACATTCTAATCTCAAAGATTTTCATCTAAATACATATCTGTTTCGTCACTATCTATCTGATAGTGAGTTAACACAATGGTGATTGAGCCTATGGCCCATTGATGGAAGCCTTTGCATTTTCAGTATTACAGCATTTATGAACTTGGTGTCTGTGGTGACACAGGGTAGGCGGAGCTGACACAATAGAGTCACTCTGTAGGTTACTGTATGTTCCCGACAATTATTTTTAACACCTGTACGGTGTAGAAATTAGAAACACGTGACATCATGTAGTCTATAGCCAAATTTATTTAAATGGCGCAAGTTACTACTTAATTAATCTGTATAGTGTGGCACACTCATTGCCATATCTGTCACCCAAGAGAACAAAATTGAAATAATCTGGATTATAAATTTAATAAAGAGTAACTTAGTAACAATGTAAAGTAGGCTAACTAGTTAGTTTCAGAGTAACTTGTAAACTGACCATGAGTGTTCGTCAGCAGGACCAGCAGAGCGAGGACCACCAACATGGCCACCGTGGTCGGTCCAGATGCTCCTCTCCTCTTTAACCCAACTCCTCTCCTCCCTGCCTCTTCTGCAACAGTTCCACTCTCTGCTGGCCCCGCCCCTTCAGCTGGCCCCCGCCCCCTGACTGGCACGTCCTGCCAAAGATGCTGATAGTCACTTCCTGTCTGGAGAAGGAAGTAAACTATTAGTGGTCTGTGTTGTGTGTTAGTGTGTGTGTGTGTGTGTGTGTGTGTGTGTGTGTGTGTGTGTGCGTGTGTGCGCGTGTGTACGTGTGTTGTGGTCCATGCTGTGACACAGACAGTTTCACACCCAGGTATTTGCAGTTTTGTTGTTTTGTCTCAATAGGTTCCAGTGTGTTTGAATGAGTTCTACTCCTTCAATGACTCCTTTTCTAATCTAATTATCTGTGTGTTTGAATGAGTTCTATAGTTGTAATGTTCCAATAGAAATCAAACCAGTATGAACAGCATTAGAGACACAGTTGAGTGTCGTCTATTTCTCACTGAACTGTTCAGCTTCAGTTTGTGGCTCTCTCCGCTAGCCTAGGTAAACCCAGCCCCCACGTGACCTGCTCTCTCAGTTCCCAGTCACTAGCCTTGTGACTGTAAGCAGGGTGAGCCTGAGAGCAGGTCACTGGGGGCTGGGTTTACCCAGGCTATCTCTCCGCTGCAGCAACGTCTGCTGAAACGTTCCTGGTATCTTACCAAAATCCTACCAATGTCCAATGTATTCAGCCGGGTCAGGGGCTCAGGCCAAACAACATCAATGTGTACCCTGTACATTAATATCATACACACATATACACACACTTGTATTAACGACAGTTCTGGTGGATAGATCTGATTGATTGGTTTTATTGATTGATTTTATTCACACACATCATCATAGTACATTACAGTATTCATGGCATTTCAGTACTGAGGCAGGGTGCGTGTGAAAGGGTCGCCCCAAGGAAGCTATTTCAAGCTTTTAGGAGGGGGGCCCTGTTACTCACAAACATACACATACAGACATACATACAACAGACAGTCAGCATTTTAAGTATGTTAGTAATACGTCAGTAGTTATAGGGTTCAGGCACTCATCGGAAACCTAAGCTACAGGAATCAATCAGGTTCAAGAAATTCATAGACAAGACTTGTAAACAGTAGTTAATCATATGTAAATAGAAATTGCTTCTTTAAATTTGTCTTAAAGGTGGAGACAGAATGTGACATTTTTCTCTCTGCTTTGTGATAACGTGATTTCACAATTCAAAAGGTCTAATTTGCGACATCACAGAATAAAGCAGGTCCGGTAGTAGGCTACCGACTTTCCAAAAGGTGGAGGAGAGCTGAAGAAGCGCGAGACTCAAACTGAACCAAACTGGTTTCAGAGAGGAAAGGGATGTTTTTGGATTGTGACTGTTGCCAAAAGTATTTTTTGTCAATGTGGCTTCTGAGTAGGGCAAGGTTGAGTACTGCTTTAGATATATCCAAAAACATGCCAATACCACAGTCGCCTTTATCAACGCCGTCATTCATCTTTTCAATTAGGTCATGTGCTGCCATACAGGTGGTGCTGTTCTTCCTGAAACTGGGATGGCACAATGATGTTTCAATAATGAGAGACTAGTAGAAAGTTTAACAAGCTTTAATGATACAACAAATTAATTTTGGCGTATGACTCCATGATATGATGACGCTCTCCTGAGATGATGAGAGGGCGTCGTCAGTGAAGAATAGGATAGGAAATCCCCCATAGGGAATTCTTCAATCAGGAGTCATGACGATGGTGGTGGTCAGGGGAGGAGGTGGGGCGAAAACAACTGCTTCAGCGATGATGATCAGCAACTGAGAATGACACATGGCACATACAAAGCACATAGCAAACAGAGTAAAACATGGACCCTGATATACTACGCTGATTAGGTGATTGGGATCAGCTGGAGAGGAATACCTTGGGCTGATTGGTTATTGCCACATGTGGTGGTAAACTGTGAATGGGTGAGGAGACAGCATCAGAGAAAGGGGGCGAGACTAACAATGAATGGGTTATACATCCTCAAAGAAAGGGGGCGTGCACTGTGATATGAGGAACTGGGCATTGGCTGTTAAGTAGTCTTCATTATTGAAAATAGTCCAAGACATCATTTAGCTTGGCCAGGTAGCTCTTCAGTCTATTGTATACGACTCTTTCCAGAACCTCGGAAAGGTTCCAAGCTCATGATTTTACAAGCTTCATCACAATCAGTTGGTTTCAGGAAGAAAGAGTACAGATAGTTACCAGACAGAATGTTTAAAAGAGGCACCCTGAGGTTGGCTGATTTTACTAGATACGACAAAATAATAATTAAATTTATCTGGAAGACTGGCGTTTCTAGTGATGTTGCTTGTGGTGTGTAAGGCCATGTTCACATTACAGGCAAATTCGATTTGCTGCTAAAGTCATTAATCATCATTATCTTGATTGGTTTCCCAAATCTGATTTGGGAGTGTGTCCGCACTGCCACAAATCTGATTTGGGCAAGTGTTCAAGTCGGATCTGTGTGTCCAGATACAATGAGCCAATGAGCCAACATACAATGTTTCTGGCAGTGTTTGCATGTCTGCTCTCTGCTCTTCAAGTCCCCGCCCCCTGCAAAAGACACTCTCAAATCTGATTTGGGTGATCAGCGCGTCCACACTGAAGTCACATCAGTCAAAAGCAGATTGGAAACTACCTCCATATGTGGTTTGGGACAAGTGACACAAATCAGACTTGGCATAAAACCAATCTGGATAGAATCATTATATTAATAGGTCATTAAAGTTCACAAATCAGATTTGGCCTCCTAGTCTGAACATGGCCTAAGTGCATGGGTATGTTGTTGGTATGTTATCTATGTCGGGGAGCACAGTGGTTTTTTGGAACCTATTTAAGACCTTGTTTAGTACTTTCCAAGATTTGTTTGAATCACCCTGTGATGCTATTATAAGTTCTGTATAATAATTGCTGTTGCTCTTTCTTATACAGTCATATGGGTAAGTTTATTTCTATAATTTGTACATTATTTTTTATTAGTAGTATTTGGGTTTTTCATGTAGTGTTTATAAAGTTTATTTTTTATGATGAATAGATTTTAGTATGCCCTTAGAGCCATGGATTTTGAGCAGTTGTATTGCACATGACCGTCTTCTCAGGAATGGTCCTCTGAATGGAGTCTGTGATTTCCTTAGTCAGAGTGTCAAATGCAGTATCAGCATCACTATATAACTGTAGACTGTTCCATGACTTTGCCTGTAAGTCCACACTCAGACGTCGCAGGGTTTCTTCATTAAAAACCATCGTTTTTATTTTATGGAGTGTAGGCCTTCCACCAAAGTCAAGAAATAATGTCTTGGACTATTTTCAATAATGAAGACTACTTAGCAGCTAACGCCCAGCTCAGGTCATATCACAGTGCACGCCCCCTTTCTTTAAGGTTGTATAACCCATTCATTGTTAGGCTCGCCCCCTTTTCATTGATGCGTCTCCTCATCCATTCACAGTTTACCACACTGCATGTGGCAATAACCAATCAGCCCAAGCTATTCTTTTCCAGCTGATCCCAATCAACTAATGAGCATAGTATATCAGGGTCCATGTTTTACTCTGTTTGCTATGTGCTGTGTATGTGCCATGTGTCATTCTCAGTTGCTGATCATCCTTGCTGAAGCAATTGTTTTCGCCCCACCTCCTCCCCTGACCACCACCATCGTCATGACTCCTGAAGAATTCCCTATGGGGGATTTCCTATCCTATTCTTCACCGACGACGCCCTCTCATCATATCATGGAGTCATACGCCAAAATTAATTTGTTGTATCATTAAAGCTTGTTAAACTTTATACGAGTCTCTCATTATTGAAATAATACAATAGGGAAATTATCAGAAATCTCGGAAAGCACAACTCCGGACTCCAGCTTAGAATTTTGAATGTTTGTGATGATGTGATCAATTATGCACTTAGTAGAGTGGGTAACTCTGGTAAAAGTGTTATAATGGTAGGAAAGAAGGAAGAGGAGTGTAATGTATTTATACAATCGTTTTTAGCTGCATCATCCCTGGAGAGGTCTACGTTGAAATCTCCCAAGAGGACGCCATTTTTATTTTTGACTGTTTATGGAAAATAAGATTTCCTCCAACTTGATCCTGAAAGTATCAAGGTCAGCATCTGGGGGATGATAGATCACACCTAACCTAATAACAAGATTCTTCCCATTATTAATATTTATTTCAACAAACAGTCAAGAGTGATTATCTGCAATGACGATATCATCACAAATGCTTGCACGATGTCTGGAGGAACGATACAGACACACGCCACCACCTGTTCTGCCATGTCTATTCTTGTAAAACAGATTATAGCCATTAAGGTTTCGATGACTTCCAGACACTGAGCCTGAGAGGTTTACTTCCTCTGACTTGGATTCTCTTCTCACCGTTGATGGCGACTATTTCTGCCACACTGCATATCCACACACAGACTTTCGGTTCACTCTCTCTGCCTCTCTCACACTCTCTTCACAGCTTGGTACACTGTAAAAAAATGTTCTTGCTCTAAGAAATGTTCTGTCTGTTGATGATGTTGGAAAACAGATATTCAACTTTCTTCCCCTTTTCTCTTTTTCCAGAGGCAAGAACATTCGGGACACACTAGTGCATGCAGACACACATAGAAAATCCCCCCACCAGAGACGTCTGGACAATGCCACAGGCTTTTTCCCCAACTGTGCTGCTTGTTCTAATGGCAAAAAGGTTAACACATTTACCAGTTTTATTACCAAAAAGAAATACAAGATAAACAAACTGATAACTTGCAGCTCTATAAATGTTGTCTACCTCCTTGTATGCATCAAATGTGGCATCCAATATATTGGTAAAACTAGAAGACAACTGAGACTAAGAATCAATGAGCACAAAAGCTCCAGTCGCCGCGCTGATCCTAAATCAGCTGTGGCCAGGCATTTTGCTGATGGCAATCACTCTCTCTCTGATCTTACATTTTGTGGCATTGACATGATAATTCCCAAATTTCGTGGTGGCAATGTGGACCAAATGCTTCTACAATGTGAATGCAAATACATTTACTATTTAAAAACCCTACAACCCAATGGGCTAAATGAAGAATTAGAAATGTCTTGCTTTTTGTAGGTTTGTCTGTGTGCACTAGTCTGACCCTAATAGTCCCCAAGCTATAGTACAGATGTATATCTGTTGATGTACTTACTTACCTTTGGGCTCTTTGTCCAAGGCTGTTTGTATATATGTATATTGTAATGGTGTGATGTGTGACATAGTGCTGGTACCCCTAATTGATTACCTGCCCTGTGTGAGAGGTTCCAGGTGTGCCCAATCAAGCTTGATTGAGAAGACTACATTATAAGAACCACGCCACCAGGACCTCTCATTATATGCACTGACGATAGTCCCTTGAGGACTGAAACGTTTGCTGCTTGTTTGTTTGTTTGTGAATATCCTTAAGTAAAATGATCTCTTATTAAGACTCCTCTAGTCTACATGTGTTTTCTGTGTGCGAGTCCTTTTCCGCGTTTTGACTTTCATCTCTGATTACCGCACCAGAATTAAGAAGTTTTTGGACTGATGTCAAGTGTGCAGCTCTTCTCCCGCTCATCACTTGCTCTAAGAAATACATGTTCTTTTATATGTGAACTTGTGTTTTTTGCTTCATGATTGTCTACAGCAAAATGAGGTAGAAAAACATTGAAGGGTAATTAATACCGTTCATTTAAAAAATTGACTCTTGATGTATTCTTGAAACGGGCCAATCAAAAAGATGTCTGAGGGTCTCAGACCAGCTGTCACACATGTTCTGTTTTGGGGGGTTCCATTAGGATACGGACATCCGTGAAACAATCCAGCTGGAAAGTTTGGCAACCCTTATTTGACTGCCTGCTATTAGAGAAGAAGGCCATGTCTTTGCCTGTTCAACATTGTTAACGCGAATACCTTCAATTTCATAGAGAATGTCTTCCTCACTTATTACAATTCATTGTTCTTACTGGGTAATTCAACAGGTGCATTTTTACCTTGTTTAGCTCCACTGTGGAGTAGTTACTGATGATAGTCAATGCCAGTATGTATGTGTTTGTATTGGTTTTTGTAGATGTTTGTGGTTTGTAGGTTTTGTTTTGTGTTTTTTTGTATGTTGGAAACATTTAAATCAATAAAAAAATGTATGACAAAAAAACATTTGTTCATCATTAAGTAAGAATAATGATCACTTCACATGCTCCTCCTTAGGAAGTTACATGTACGTAATGTTTAAAATATATAATATATAAATATATATAAATTGTATATAATACAAATCTATTCTTCACTTATAAATCAAACATTGCATCAAGATTGCTAATGATGTAATTTGTCACATTAAGATATAATTGATAAATCATTGATAATACATTTATCATTCACTCCACATTAATTCATCATTAATTTATTCTTTATTAAGGGTTTATAAACATTCATTATCTTAAAGTTGGCTTTTTTCCTTAAGTAGGCTGTGGGCTCATCACAGGCAAGAAACATATCTTGTCATTTTGAGTGATTTCCACAATGAAAAGAATATCTACGTAAACTACGATGCAGATAGAATGTGTTGAGTGACAGTGTCAGAGTTGTTCTGTGTAGGATGTGGTCACAGCAGCAGCAGACTAACACAGTTTCCTGTGTCAGTCGTCATAGAGTTCAAGCGCCTGCTTCAGCACCTCTGTCTCCGCCCACTGTGCCGCAGTTTGAAATCATCACATCTGAAATCAGTTGGGTGCTGGTGGGTGTCAGAGAGAGAGACAGGGTTATTTCCAGAGGTTTCCAAACAAGAACAAGTCACACCAGCCAGACTGACGCCGATGGCCACAGATGGCCTCCCTTCTGATGCGCATCTTCCACCGAGGAGCAGAGAAGAAGAAGCCGAAGCACTATGAGAACCTCCGGAGGGACGTGGATCCCCAGGAGAGCTGGGAGGCCAAGGGGGAGCTGGGAGACGGGGCCTTTGGGAAGGTCTACAAGGTGGGTGAACATGGCAGTACAGTTCTGCTCACTGACAGTCCTCAGCCTTTTTTTTCCAGAGGGCCATACTGACGTACATAAAGTAAGCGAAGGGCCACACATTGGACATCATGCCTGCCAACACTCCTGATTTTCGCGGGAGTCTCCCTATTTTTAACCCACTGTGATTGATCATTTCTCCTGTTAATCCCCTGATATAATATAATATATAGTGATACAAATCCAACGGCTGTAGCAGATGAGATTTATTAACATAATTCTGCCTTTTATTTCGTTTTTGGGGGTTGTTGTTTTTTTCTTTTGAGGACGTTGATGGCCGGATTGAGATGGTCCAGGGGCCGGGGCCGGCCCTGGGGCCACATTTTGCCCATGTGTGGTACAACAGTTCTCTTCTTATAGGCAGGACCGGCAGCCTAGTCTGCACTTTTTGCAGTCCTCCTCTGAACTTCATGACTTATGCCCATCACTCAACTCCATTAAAACACACAGTAAACACAAAGCTCAAAATAGAACTACAACAATGTTAAGGAAGACAAGCTTGTTCATAATATCCATGATGAATTGTAGGATTTATAATGTTAAAGTTGAAATTAAATCCAGCTGTGTTATTATCACACTGGCATGTGGTTTTTTGGTTTCCTGTCAAACCAAACTTAGGTAGAAACAATAGCTTCCTGCTGTTACTCACTGGGACTCTGCCTGTTTGTCTGCTAAACCTGCTCAGCAAAAATACTTGAATTACAGCTGAGCTGTATTGTCTTTTAGTTATTTTTCCTACTCCTTTATCTCTGAATATTGACATGATTGTGAATTGAAGTGATTCTGATTCTGATTCTGAAAATCCATTCAAGTTTCTAGAAGATTGCTAGAATAGAAATGTCCTGCATTGTAGGGAGTAACATAACATGATTGTTTTTGTTTGTTCGTTTTATGTCTGAACCAACTCTCTCACTCAAAATACATTTGTACTTCAAGAAAAGCATTAATTTATCCTTTTTTTGCTTGAAAGTCTCCATATAACATCCTTATTGAGAGTTAGAAAATTAATGTGAGATTAGGAACATTATCAGTGTAAAGTTGCAGCACTTCCATTTGTGAAACTGCATGTAAAGTCAAACGAACCCTGTTCATCTTTGTAGAACCTTTATCTTCTTCAACCTGTTCATCTTCTTTGTAGAACCTTTATCTTCAACCTGTTCATATTCTTTGTAGAACCTTTATATTCTGTTCATCGTCTTTGTAGAACCTTTATCTTCAACGTGTTCATCTTCTTTGTAGAACCTTTATCTTCAACCTGTTCATCTTCTTTGCATACCTTTATCTTCAACCTGTTCATCTTCTTTGTAGAACCTTTAGCTTTTTCAACCTGTTCATCTTCTTTGTAGAACCTTTATCTTCAACCTGTCTGTTCATCTTCTTTGTAGAACCTTTATATTCTGTTCATCTTCTTTGTAGAACCTTTATCTTCAACCTGTTAATCTTCTTTGTATAACCTTTATCTTCAACCTGTTCATCTTCTTTGTAGAACCTTTATCTTCAACCTGTTCATCTTCTTTGTAGAACCTTTATCTTCTGTTCATCTTCTTTGTAGAACCTTCATCTTCAACCTGTTCATCTTCTTTGTAGAACCTTCATCTTCAACCTGTTCATCTTCTTTGTATACCTTTATCTTCAACCTGTTCATCTTCTTTAGCTCCTTTAGCTTCTGTTCATCTTCTTTGTAGAACCTTTATCTTCTTCAACCTGTTCATTTTCTTTGTAGAACCTTTATCTTCAACCTGTTCATCTTCTTAGTAGAACCTTTATCTTCTGTTCATCTTATTTGTAGAACCTTTATCTTCAACATGTTCATCTTCTTTGTAGAACCTTTATCTTCAACCTGTTCATCTTCTTTGTAGAACCTTTATCTTCAACCTGTTCATCTTCTTTGTAGAACCTTTATCTTCAACCTGTTCATCTTCTTTGTAGAACTTTATCTTCTTCAACCTGTTCATCTTCTTTGTAGAACCTTTATCTTCTGTTCATCTTCTTTGTAGAACCTTTATCTTCTGTTCATCTTCTTTGTAGAGCCGTTCTCTTCGTAGCTGTGATTTGAGTGCAGTGTATCTGTGATGCGTTCTGAAAGTGTAGCTGCTGTGTTCAGGTGCAGAATAAGAGCAGCGGCGTCCTGGCTGCTGCTAAAGTGATGGAGGCGCAGAGCGAGGAGCAGCTGAAGGACTACATCACAGAGATCAACATCCTGGCCGCCTGTCGGCACGGCAACATCCTCACACTGCTGGATGCCACCTACTTCAATGGCTGGCTATGGGTGAGACCTCCTACTGCTTTACACTGACACATATCCTGTACAGACCCCATGTGGGTTCAGCTTCTATGTATTGAAGCAGTGGTTCCCAAAGTGCGGGGGGTCGCGGGACAGCACTGTGTGGGTCGCGAGATGATTTCCAGAATGTGTGAAATTGGCCTAAAGAATGTGTGAACGACAAAATGTGTGAAATACAATTTAAAACCCGTTAAAAAGAGCACATTTGAACCATAATTACTTGTTTTGTTTACAAAATGCGCACCAACGTTTGCATGCTTCAACCACCTGTGGGGATAGTGGGGGTCGCGAGCCTCTGGCACCGTGATTTTGGGGATCGGAGGCTGAAAAGTTTGGGAACCCTTGTATTGAAGCACTGCAACATGGTTCTCATTTGGACCACCCCCCACCCAATGTCTATAGCAGTGGTCTTCAACAGGGGGTCCGCAATGGTACCACAGGGTGTCCGGCGCCGATTTTTTGTCAAACTAGTTTGTGAAGATTTTACAAATGTATTTTAGACAAAATAATAATATTAAGTAAACTTCAAGCATGAATAGACGATATTAAGCTATTTTTGACAAAAATGAGTTACAAAGCAAATCTGATGAAGCAATATGTGAAACACGTTCGCTCCTTTTTGCTTTTTTTATGTAATCTATTAATAAAAAGAAGTGTCAATTGTGATATCCTGTTGTGAGCTGGATTATAAATGTTATTACAGGCCAAAATGCAACCAATGTTATTTATTTATTTTTAATCGTAAGGGCTCCCTGCTCTGTTTCTCTATCAACCAAGGGGTCCTTGGGCTGAAAAAGGTTGAAGCCCTGTGGGCTAATAGTATAGTATAGTATAGTATAGCATAGCATAGCATAGCATAGCATAGTATAGAATAGTATAGTATAGCTAATTGTGTAGTATAGCTAATTGTGTAGTATAGTATAGTATAGTATAGTATAGTATAGTATAGTATAGTATAGCATACCATATGCAAAGAATGCATGGTTACACCCATGTTTCACACTGTGTTCTGCTGTTTTTTGTAGATCATGCTGGAGTTCTGTCCAGGAGGAGCACTGGATGACATCATGCTCGGTACGTCCAACCTAGATCTGACAAACACCATCTCTCTCTCTCTCTCTCTCTCTGTGTGTTTTTGAATAACACAGTCAGAAAACTTGTGTATTGGATAAATGTTGTATTGAAAAGGAATGGCAATACATGTTAGGCTTTGGCAATGAAGGGACTAACAGCCATGTTAGTAAGAGATGCTGTGGTGATATGCTCAGTCAGTGTGTGTGTGTGTGTGTGTGTGTGTGTGTGTGTGTGTGTGTGTGTGTGTGTGTGTGTGTGTGTGTGATGTGTGTGTGTGTGTGTGTGTGTGTGTGTGTGTGTGTGTGTGTGTGTGTGTGTGTGTGTGTGTGTGTGTGCGTGCGTGCGTGCGTGCGTGCGTGTGTGCGTGCGTGCGTATGTGTGTGTGTGTGTGTGTGTATGTGTGTGCGTGCGCGTGCGCGTGCACACGTGCGTGTTTGTGTGTGCATGTGTGTGCATGTGTGTGCAGAGCTGGAGCGCAGTCTGTCTGAGCAGCAGATCAGTGAGGTCTGTTTCCAGACTCTGCAGGCCCTCTCCTACCTCCACTACAACCACATCATCCACAGAGACCTGAAGGCTGGAAACATCCTCCTCACCATGGACGCACGCATCAAACTAGGTAGGCTACCACACACACACAACCTGCACCTTCCCTTCAAATCCTGGCAAAAGTCACTCACGTCGCATTAAAGCTTAGCATGGCTCAGACACAAAAATATTTACAATATAGTTTTATTGACTGGGGTCAAATGGTAAATGGCCTGCATTTATATAGCGCTTTTATCCAAAGCGCTTTACAATCAGTAGATTCCACACACACACATTCACCCATTCATACACCGATGGTGGCAGGCTGCCACGCAGGGTGCTGGCACACCATCAGGAGCAATTTGGGGTTCAGTATCTTGCCCAAGGACACTTCGACATGCAGACTGGAGGAGCTGGGAATCGAACCACCGACCTCTTTCATCCAAAGCGATTAGTGTCGACCCGCTCTACCTCCTGAGCTACAGCCGCCCCAAGGCCCCAAGGTGTCAAGGCGAACCACGTCAGAATTAAAGGACGCTAAGAAATAGTACATGCGAGATGCTTAGTGATTCCAACTATCTTGCATATCTACCTGAAGAAAATGCCTACTAATCTGACAAAACTGACCTTAAAAAAAATTCCTTGGTCATTTCTAGCGGATTTTGGGGTTTCTGCCAAAAACACAAACACGCTGGAGAAGAGAGCCACATTTATTGGGACCCCATACTGGTGAGTGTAACTCCTCTTTCAATGTATGTGTAAACGTGTCAATCATAACATGAATTTGTCGAGAACAAACCATTTATTTTCTCTCTTATGCTTTATTTGAACCAGCACGGTGATTTTGTAATGAAATGCAATTACATCAAACACAATGAGAATATAATGATTCATCCTAAACTATCTTGATTCTGTTGTCTTGATCTGTATCTGTCTGTCAACCTGTCTGTCCGGTCTTGTGATATCTGTCCAGGATGGCTCCTGAGGTGATCCAGTGTGAAACATCTAAAGATAACTTATATGGTCCCAAGGCTGACATCTGGTCCCTGGGGGTCACGCTAATAGAATTGGCGGAGATGGAGCCTCCACACCACTCACTAAACCCCATGAGGGTTCTGCTGAAGATCACCAAGAGTCCTCCACCTACCCTCAGCAACCCACGCCAATGGTCAGGGCACACTAAACATTTTGATCAAACTCAACTTGAACAACATGTGTATGAAGTGCTGTGTCAATCGGACATACAGTGTGGTAACAGATAGGCCGTATGAGCCAACGTGCCAAATATGGTTGCTCTATGACTTGTGGTTTCTGAGCAGAAAGAAAGAAAGAATGAAAAAAGAAAGAATAATCAATGACAATCAGATCCCCAGCACTACTGTACATGCCTAAATACAATTGATGTGATTAGTAGCATCTCTGCACAACCATAATCACTTGGGACTGTGATTCCACCTGTCTGTTGCATATTGCTCCCCAGGTCCTCCCATTTCCAAGACCTCCTGCGTCGGGTGCTGCAGAAGAAACCAGATGCTCGTTGGGGAGCTCAACAGCTTCTTGCCCACCCATTTCCCTGTGCAGGCCAATTCAGCCAAACACTCAGAGAACTCATTGCGGAGGCCAAAGCCGAAGTCATCGAGGAAACCTCAGTATGGTTTGACCTTCTAATTTAAGCTACAAACGTTCAAGCGGCTTGAATCTATAGAAAGCATAATTCAGTTCTGTTCAAAAAAACGATGACACATTCTCTCTTGGTTTATTTTCAAGCTTCATGCAACACTTTCCCTCCTCTCCGTCCCTTACAGTACCTGATAGATGGCTACAATGGTCCCTTGGATGGTGCAATCTTTGTTGAGGGTCCAGAGAGAATGGAGTCCTCTCAGAGCAAAGAGAACGCAGAAAACCCAAAGATAAAACCCAGTATAGACTCTGAGACAGATATCGCCAACTCAGACCAAGACCTTCCTGATACAGCACAGAAACACAAGAAGATGGAGTTACTGCGGAGAAGAAGCAGCAACGCCACCGATAAGAGCAAACAGAAAGCCAGACGTATGTCTGTTCCTGGAGCGTTCCTTTCCTTTCTCACCACCACTTCACAGCGCTTCAAATCTGGGCCCTCGGAAGATGGGCAGCCTGATCCAGCCAATAACAGTCAGAGCCTGAATGACCCCATTGGCAAGTCAAATGGACAGGTGGTAGCAGATGAAGTGCCAGAGCTGGAAGTATGGATAAATCCAGATAGATGCAGTTTGGATAGAGGAATCAATCTCAGATCCTCTGTGTCTGAGACAGATAACCATGAAGGGAGTAAGCAAGCAGAGATCGGAGGTCAGAGAAAAGAGGATATGGTTGAAAAAGACTGTGAGGTTGGAGATCTTGAGGACAATTTGGAAAGTCGTCCCCTCAAACAAGAACATCAACTTGCAGCAAGAGTAGAAAAACAGGCTTGTGTGAACTTTGCTGAAGAGGATGCCGATATCAGTAGTGACGCACCAGTTACTGAGGTGGTTTATTCTGGCCAAACTACAACACACCATGTGGCTGAAGACCTGGGCCTGCCGAACCCTCCTCAGGCCCAGACTCACAGTATATTGGTCTTGGCCTTGGCTCTAGAGTTTCCTCGAAAGATCACCAACACCAGAGAGGAGCGAGATCTCTCCAAAGCAGAGTACCTCTCCCTGTCCACTCCAATATTAACAGATAGGAACCCCCAGGTTACTGAGGTAGTTTGTTCTCGCCAGACTACAACACACCATGTGGCTGAGGACCTGACTAACCCTCTTCAGGCCCATAGACACAGTCTATTGGTCTTGGCCTTGGCACTAGAGTTTCCTCGAAAGATCACGAGCGCTAGAGAGGAGCGAGATCTCTCCCAAACAGAGTACCTCTCCCTGTCCACTCGAATGTTAACAGATCAGAACCCCATAAGACCTTTAGCTGCCAGTGCAGTGTCCTGTCAGGAGAGAGACCCGAGAATAAATATACAAACTAGTGAAGTGACTGAGAAGAACAGACAGGAACCGAGTGAAGAGGAGAGCCAACCTACTGAAAGGAAGACTGAGAGAACAGTGAGGCATGAGGAACGTGGAGTCCTAAAAGAGATGGCTGTGTTAGACAAGGTCTTACAAGCCCAGAGGTCCACGTCTGATATCAGCGACATGCAGGACACTCTTCATTCAGGACGAACAGATACAAACAGATACGTTACAGATGGCATAAACCCGA
Source organism: Poromitra crassiceps (assembly GCF_964638095.1). Taxonomy (NCBI): domain Eukaryota; kingdom Metazoa; phylum Chordata; class Actinopteri; order Beryciformes; family Melamphaidae; genus Poromitra; species Poromitra crassiceps. Next base: position 8,290,691 of record NC_139650.1, read on the forward strand.
AAAATGAGTTTTGTCCTATTTCTAACACAAAAACTGCAGGCGATGGCAGATTAAATACCACAACTGAGAAAACAGAAATGGAAGAAACCATTGTAAACACAAAAATGGTTGAACATTTAGTTGAAGAAAACAACACTTTATTTGATGGGGACAATTTGACAGAGTCGTCCGAGTCAGAGGCATGTCCTTCAGCTCAGACAGAACCAACACAGATAACAAACTTGCCTGAGACGGCGCTAACAGAGGTGACAAACCCAGCTAGCACAGCTTCAACAGAGGTGACAAACTCAGATAATACGGGAGATATCACAGACCCAGATACGACAGTATCGAGAGATATCGCAGACTCAGCTACGACAGTATCGAGAGATATCGCAGACTCAGCTACGACAGTATCGAGAGATATCGCAGACTCAGCTACGACAGTATCGAGAGATATCGCAGACCCAGATACGACAGTATCGAGAGATATTACAGACTCAGCTACGACAGTATCGAGAGATATCGCAGACTCAGATACGACAGTATCGAGAGATATCGCAGACTCAGCTACGACAGTATCGAGAGATATCGCAGACTCAGCTACGACAGTATCGAGAGATATCGCAGACTCAGCTACGACAGTATCGAGAGATATCGCAGACTCAGCTACGACAGTATCGAGAGATATCGCAGACTCAGATACGACAGTATCGAGAGATATCGCAGACTCAGATACGACAGTATCGAGAGATATCGCAGACTCAGATACGACAGTATCGAGAGATATCGCAGACTCAGCTACGACAGTATCGAGAGATATCGCAGACTCAGCTACGACAGTATCGAGAGATATCGCAGACCCAGATACGACAGTATCGAGAGAGATGTCAAACTTGGATACAACAACCTCAGCTACGACAGTATCAAGAGAGATGTCAAACTTGGCTGATACAGCATTAACAGAGGTGACCAACTAAGATCAGATTGCACGTACCAACAGCTGTTTATCATCAAGGAATGATAAGTAGTGGCACCAATTCACACATTGTAAACATTCAGAGCAGATCAAAATGGCATATCAGACAATTCAATGGTCTGTATGCAATGATA